>NW_024374367.1:16889118-17163340 GCF_014805655.1 Passer montanus
CGGCCCGGCCCGCTCCCGGCGGCGGGGTTCCCGGCGCGGCGGCCCCGCCGCTCCCGCTGCTCGGGGGTGCGGGCGGTCGCTGCCCCATCGCTGCAGCGCTGGCCCTGCTCCGCTCTGCCTCCTGACGCGCGGTTCTCCGTTTGTTTTTTCCCGCAGCATTTACGACCTCGCGTTCAAGCCGGACGGGACCCAGCTGATAATTGCTGCTGGCAACAGGCTGCTGGTAGGGAAACCTTCCTGTCCGCTCCTTTTCAGCTGTATGAGCATGAGTTCTTTCACTTATTAACTTATGAATATAACCTATCTGAAATCCCCTTATCTCTGTCAGTGCAGCCTCACAGTAACATACATATTAATGCAGGCCAATTCTGAAGTGTTTTGAAGCTTTTAAATATTTCTTACCAAGTTTTAAGCTCTATTTCCAGAAGTAATGAGATTTCAGTTATTTGTGTCATCTCACCCTCTTGTGCGGTGCCCGGGGTTTGAGGTCCATGAGCCTGCCCCTAGTCCTGGCACAGCGTGCAAGTTTCCCAAATCTGTGACAAGGGCAGAGGCTCAAACCCCTGTCCTGGCATTGTGCTGATAGGACAGCTGCGGGAACATCCACCTCCAGCTGTTGGTGGGCCCTTGGCGCTGCTGCAAGAGCAGCTCAGGACCAGCTGCTCCCAGGTCCTGCGAGGCTTTCAGGTGGAACAGGTGTAGGAGCTGCAGGAAGGGTGGATGGATGGATGGATGATGGATGGATGATGGATGGATGGGTGGATGATGGATGATGGATGATGGATGGATGATGGATGGATGGATGATGGATGGATGGATGGATGATGGATGATGGATGGATGATGGATGGATGGATGGATGGATGGATGATGGATGGATGGATGGATGGATGGATGGGTGGATGGATGGATGGATGGATGGATGGATGGATGGATGGATGATGGATGGATGGATAGATGGGTGGATGGATGGATGGATGGATGGATGGATTGTAGAGGCAGAGTTCAGCATTGCAGGACAACAGGTGTTATTTTCAGGGCTAACAGAGTCATGTATTTAGCGATGCTCCTTTGCAGTAATTTATTATACTTAAACATAAAATGCGTAGAAAGATGTTTTAACAGCAAGATGTAAAATATAAAAATAAAAGATAAAAAGCCAATAAGACGTAAAACAAGCTGCCGAACAAGCTGTTGAAAAATGTCCTTTGTGCATGTTATTCTCTAGTACTGACTTTTTTCTTTCTAAGAATATCATGTTACAGAAAGCTGTTTCTGTGCTAGAAAATGTTTTGTCTTGTATGAACCATATGAAATCCAAAAAGCAGACACAAAAGGAAGTGCATAATCTGCTGGCCTTCAGTAATTTTATATCTGAGCCCTCACACTGGAGGTGTTCTAGGCCAGGGTGGATGGTGCTTGCAGCAGCCTGGTTTAGTGGAAGGTCTCACTGCCCCACGGCAGCATGAAGTGAGTGAGCTCTTAAAGTCCCTTCCTACCCAAATGTGGTTCTCTGATTCAATGAAGGTTTTGTTTGTGTAAGTTCTTTTGTTTGTATATTTGGATTGGTTTTTTCTCCCCATTTGAACAGGTGTATGATACTTCTGATGGAACCCTAATTCAGCCTTTGAAGGGACATAAGGACACTGTGTACTGCGTGGCTTATGCCAAGGATGGTAAATAGCACCCTGGGGCACTGCGAGCCTGGTGTGTGAAGTGCTTCTCTCCCACTGGTGACTGCCCACTGGAAATGGAGAGTGGGCCTTGTTGCACTCACAGCGTGGGGGTGCTGGGGGTTTGTTCTTTAAAGGTGCTGGGGCTTGTTGTCCATGGAGGGTGTGATCTGCTCTGCAGATCTGCCTGCACAAGTGCCTGTAAGGTCACCTGTGAGCCCAAGAGCTGTGGTCCCACTGCTCCTCCGCTTTGACTTTAGTGTTAGGCTTAGCACTGGTGAAGTGTGTATTCATGGGTAGTGTGAGGAGAAGGCTCACCTCAGAGATTCCTGTGTCTACCACTCATCTGCCTCTGGGTTGTATTCCTGTAGCTCCTCTGTCCCAGAGCTTCGTGATCTCCTGGTCCTTCATGTGTTACCTGCTCAGTGCACTCTGCTCCCAGGTCTCTCATGGCCTGTGGCTCTCGCTCAGTGGGACTCACTCTGTGGGCTGGGGCCCTTCCTGCAGCTGCTGCTGTTTGGTGATGGGAGTTCTGTGACACTGTACCAGTGTAACTTGTCACTGTCCCCATCAGTCTCCAGCTGGGGCTGGACAGCACTGGAAGGACTGGTTATTAGCAAGGCCTTGAATGGTGCAGTACAGCCTCACGTGCCTGGGGAAGCACCAGCACATCCAGCACTCACTGCCAGCCCCTTTATTACTTGAGCCTTGTCGAGTTCAAGAACTTCTTGCTCTCTCTTTGATTGAGTATTTGGAGTGAAAGTGATTCTTGTATGTGTGGGATTTAAATTATCTCTAATTCCTAGGCAAGCGTTTCGCATCTGGCTCTGCTGATAAAAGTGTGATAATTTGGACTTCAAAGTTAGAAGGAATTCTGAAGTACACGTAAGTGATGCTGTTCAGTTCTGTGCCTCAGAAGCTGATTTTGATTATGCACTGCTGCAATTAAAGAGCACGAGCTGTTAGATTTGGGAGAGGGTTCACTAAGGTCAGAGAAAAGGGGTGATGGGGAGGGAGGAGGAAAAGAGCAGCTGAAGTATCTGAGTGAGGCAGGAAAGCAATTATAGGCATAAAAGGAGGTGGGAAATCCAGAGCAATCTGTGAATTTAGAGGGCTGGCATAGAACTAGGAAAACTCAGAGTAGGTCAGAATAAAATGAAACATAATATGACCAGTCTTCTATAATAAACCATAATTCTGGTCAAAGATCAAATTAAAGATGGGTTTGGCACTTCTGGTGTATTTCAGTTATTTGGCTCTGTTTTCAGTCAGCCCTCTGAAGCAAAAGCTTCATGTTCTCCTGAGTGCACATTTACCAGGAGTTAGCTGGTCACTGCACAGAGCCTGCACGAGCACACTTGTTTAAGGATTTGGATACAACCTTCAGGCATATTTCACAAACCTCAGTAATTATAATCTTGATAAAATACAGTGAATCCTGCTACTTGGAGACACTTTTTACAAGGTTTATTACTGATTTACTTTACAGTAATAGCAGACTTACTTGATATACTATAAACCAATCCAATTATTTTGGCATCTGCTAAGGCTTTCAGCTCACTTGCTGAAAGTCAGAAAAGAGACACTTAAGAATGATTTATTGAAATCTGATTGTGATTTCATTCTAGGCATAATGACTCAATCCAGTGCGTTTCATACAATCCTCTCACTCATCAGCTGGCATCCTGCTCGTCTGGGGATTTTGGTATGTCTTCTCCTTTGAACTTTTCCATTGAGAACGTGATTCCATTACAGCTGGATAGCTAAGCTAACCACAGACAGGTACAGCTCTGTGCCTCCAGAAGAGATGGGACACAAAGCTACCTAACGTTCAGTGACATTGGGTACTGATTTAAATCACTTAACCTCAGTGAGAAGGGACAGTAGTGAGGGGTCACAGGATCAAATGTGCTGATCTGTTACTGGAGTTTTTTGCAGAGACACCCTCTGTTATTTAGATGTATTTTTTCCCATTTAATAATAAATAATATGTATTTAAATGTCCACTGGCAGTGGACAAGACTTTGGTGCCTCTAAAATCCCAGCTGGGTTCTCTGACAGTATTAATTTCCAGTCTGAACACTGGCACATACTTACTTGTCACTGGCTTTCTGTTTTCTTTCATCAAGGCTTGTGGTCTCCTGAACAGAAGTCAGTCTCTAAACATAAAACAAGCAGCAGGATTACTTGCTGTAGGTAAGTTTTAAGGGTTATCTATGGCATTTAAGTTAGTTTCAATACAAACCATTTCAAGTAAGATGGAAGCTTTAAAAAATAAAAAAGGACTTTTCCCTCCTTCTTTTTCAGTAGCAAAGTGTTGAGTTATGCTTGGTCCTGTTTATAACCAAATCCTTCTGAAGGCATCAGAGACAGACTCTGGTCTTGAGCAGGTGTCTTAAGTGTTTTGTCTGTCTGTTCATCTGTCTTGTGCAAAAACAATGAATTCAAGTTACAGTAAAAAGAATTGCAATGTTTGTTTGCCTTCATTCCCTGTACTGTTGGTGTTTTCATTTGAAGAAGGTATTACCTGTGTGGGGAACCTGAAGCAAGGATTCATACTGAAGTCATTCATCTGACTCAAGAAGAGACCAGAATAGACCCTAGGCTCCCCTGTCCTGCACCAGACAGTTCTGTCTGATCATGTTCTAAATGTGGCTTTTAAAGCATTTTGGTCTGCTCCAGACTGCCATCTCCAAAATGTATCTGACTTAGCACATGTTATAAATACTGCAAGCTTTAATTTATTATTTTACTTCTGTGTATAGGATAAAATGTCCTTGATGTAGAGTGTGCTGTTGCTATAAATGTGGATTTAGATGCATAAACAAACCATGGGATTACTAGCCACCTCCCAGAACTCCCTCTTAGAAATATACTTTAATCTGCCATTCCTGTGTGAGTGTGCTGTACACCATCCTGCCTTCCTGCTGCTTGTTTGTAGTAGTTTACTCTTCAGTATGTACATGTTTTCTCAGCTGGACAAATGATGGGCAGTACCTTGCTTTGGGGATGTTCAATGGCATTGTCAGCATAAGGAACAAAAATGGTGATGAGAAAGTGAAAATAGAGAGGCCAGGGGGCTCTTCCTCTCCAGTATGGTCAATTTGTTGGAATCCTTCCAGGTAAATAATTTCATCCTTCCTTTTTTTTTTTTTCATTCTGAATAGATAATCCTTGGCTCATTGATTGCAGAAAGGCTTGACTTTTATCTCTGCTGGAGCAGGTTAATTCCATGTTTGTTACCTTCTTTAAATGATTATATATTGGGATTTTGGCTTTGCTGCCAGTCTTCAACTGAATAGAGAACCTGGGAACAGGTTTAGATTGGAGACGTGGGATTGTTTGGATTGGAAAAGCCCTTTGAGACATCAAATCCAACACTTCCACAGCAGTGCCAAAGCCACCACTAACACGTGTCCCCAAGTGCCACATCCACCCAGTTTTAAATCCCTCCACCTCTGCCCTGGGCAGCTTGCCAGGGCTGGACAGCCCTTTCAGGAAGTTTTCCCAGTACCTAGCCTAAACCTTCCCTGGCAAAGCTTGAGGCCATTTCCTCTTCTTGTGTCCCTGTTCCCTGGGAGCAGAGCCTGACCCCCCCTCAAGCTTTGAGTTATTCCTGTAGAGGATACTGGTTTTGATTTTGTGTCCCCAAGCTATTTTCCAGAGGTTTAAATGACAAACTGCTGTCTTTTCAGTTTGTGACTTTTAAAGAGTAGCATGAAGTGAACTCTGCTATTCTGCTACTTGGTTCTGTTGCTCTAAGAGATTTTTATTTTTTTTGGCAGAGATGAACGAAATGACATTTTAGCTGTGGCAGACTGGGGTCAGAAGCTTTCCTTTTACCATCTGAGTGGCAAGCAGGTATGTCTTAGAGAGTTTATTGAAGTGTCACAGGGCATTTCTGGTTCTGTTTTGTGTCCCACAGTCAAAATATTTGTATGCAGGTGCTGTATTAATTACATTAAATGTCTTCTGTTTTCCCAGCCTTTTATGAGTCTACTTTTTTTTAACCATTCCTCCTTCAGGTCTTATTTCTCACATAGCAGCTCAGCTGCTGTCTCACAGTTCTTCCATGAGAGCCCTTACAACTCTGCTGACCTGTGTGACATGGTTCACTGGTTTGTAGAGAACGTCTTTGGGGTTTTTTTCAGCTGGTTAAAGGGGTTTTTGAGTGGTTGTGTTCTGAGCACAGTGGTTCGGGACTGGAGGGATTCTTGGACATATTTTAGAACTGCCTTTGGGAATCTTAATATAGCCAATGGTTCTGGCCATGCATGAAAGGCCATGCATGGAGGAGATGGATGGTGTCAGTGATGGCACGTGTTGTTTTCAGGAAAGATGAAATGATCCTCTTGTTAATGTTTTTGATTGGTTTTGTTTTTTTCAGCTGGTTAAAGGGGTTTTTGAGTGGTTGTGTTCTGAGCAGAGTGGTTCGGGACTGGAGGGATTTGTCCATATTTTGGCCATATTTTAGAACTGCCTTGGGAATCTTAACCCAGTGGTTCTGGGTGTTAAAAGGCCATGCATGGAAGAGATGAATGGTGTCAGTGATGGCACGTGTTGTTTCAGGAAAGATGAAATGATCCTGTTGTTAATGTTTTTAATTGTTTATTTTCCCCTGTAGATTGGGAAGGACAGAGTGCTCAATTTTGACCCGTGCTGCATCAGTTACTTTACTAAAGGAGAGTATCTCTTGCTGGGAGGTTCAGACAGACAGGTTTCTCTCTTCACAAGGGACGGGGTACGCCTGGGCACTGTGGGAGAGCAGAGCAGCTGGGTGTGGACCTGCAAAGTTAAACCAGATTCCAACTATGTGGTGAGTAGAGACATTCTTCTAACATTTTCAGAGGGAATTTGTTACTTAAAGTAAGATAATACATTTTCAGCTTAGTTGTTTGGACATTCCTACTGAGGCAGTAGAACCTCTGCAGTGTCTAGGGAGGTCCTATAACTGCCACTGGATTTACATACATCCCACAAAAGTAAAACCTGAGCTGTAAGAAGGATCTAAGGAGCATAACACCTGCTCTCAAGTGGTAAGGTGTTTGCTGCATTTTGGTTAAAAAAGAGGAGGGAAAAATAATTTAAAATATCAGCTAATAACTTCTGGAATTGACCAAATCTAATTCCGTGATGGGAAGAAAATGCCTACAGGGCAGCTGTCAGCCCAAAATGCTGCACTCTTGAGTCCTGTACAAGTGGGAAGAGAATTAAAGCAAATTTAAAAATGAGCAAACACACCTGCACCGCAAAAAATCTAACCAAAACCCCAACCAAATAAACGCAAGGCCCCCCCAGCATGGTGGTCTCCGTGGTCTGTGGTGAGTTCAGTCTGTTCTCAGTGCACTTGTGCCATGGTTAAATGTAAGCCAGCTGTAACTGGTGTTGGTCTGTCCATTATGCACAGTCATGGTATATAAACACCACACACTCTGCCAGTTCTCAGCTGTTCGTACCAATTAACTGAAGTCATTCCCTTCCTGTGTTCAGGCAGTGGGGTGTCAGGATGGAACAATCTCCTTCTACCAGCTGATTTTCAGCACTGTCCACGGCCTCTACAAAGACCGCTACGCCTACAGGGACAGCATGACCGACGTTATTGTCCAGCACCTCATCACGGAGCAGAAAGGTAATTCCACACTTGCAGGCAGGCCAAAGCTTCATGCAGCTTGTTTTAATTAATATCCATCAGGGCACTTGGAATATACACTGCATGCACCTGATAGGCTGTTGTCACTGTGGCAGTCAAACCGTGGAGCACACTTTGGATGAGGAGAGTGCAAACTTGGAGTGTGCAAATTCAGCACTGACAAGTTTAATGAAAGATGTGGGGATTGGCAGAGAGACTGGGAGGGACAGGGGCTCTTAAAATAAGGTTTTAATCTCTGAAAATGAGATAAAAATACTGTGTGTTATATTTAGCTTTTATTTTTCTTACTTGTAACCTCAAACATTTGTGCTTATTTTGTTTCTTCATTTCTGCTGTCTTTTTATGGCAAGGATTTGAAGTACTGCTCCAGAATGTGCTGTTCAGAGAGGGTGGTAAACTGTGACAGGGAGAGTAGATTGTGTAGATGCAGAGCAGCAAACATATCTGAGCAGGAATGTGCTTTGAATTTTAGAAGTGCTCTAGGGAGCACTTAGTGTGTTAGTTCTCTGATTTCTGTATATTATTTTTGTGTCAGCTTATACTTTATCATTTTGGTGTTTTTTCTTTCTAGTTAGGATAAAAGGCAGAGAGCTTGTGAAGAAAATTGCAATCTACAAAAACAGATTAGCCATCCAGATGCCAGAGAAAATCCTGATTTACGAGTTGTACTCGGATGACTCTGCAGATATGTACTATCGGGTGAAGGAAAAGATCATAAAGAAATTTGAATGTAACTTGCTGGTGGTGTGTTCAAATCACATTATTTTATGTCAGGTATGTGCCTTAAAAGCTAGAGTAGTCCTGGGGTGTGTTCAGTGTTCAAGGCAGCTGTCCCAGACAGTGGCTGGCAGGACACGACTGTGCTGTGGGATCTGCTGCAGCACTTCCCAAGGCAGTCCTGCTGTGCCCTGCAGTGCTCACATGCTGCTGGGCAGCCACTGTGGTGTGCCTCAGGTGACTCTGGTTCAGTAAAGCAGGCTCTAGAGAGAATTTGATAAATTAGCACAGAATCCAGGGGTACTTCTGCGTGGGAGAGAACTACTAAGAAAAGATTTGGGATGTTCGTTTCTGTTTGCTCATAGGATTAGAAAATCTCAAAGAATTCACCCATTAAATTGACTATTTGACTTCATAGTTTTTAAATGTAAAAGTAGACACACCTGCTAGTGTAGGTATAAACATCACACATCAGACAGATTTTTGTCTTCACCTCCAGGCTGTGTTTTATACCTTACTGTGTCCTTAGGAGAAGAGACTGCAGTGCCTCTCATTTAGTGGTGTTAAAGAACGAGAATGGCTGATGGAATCTCTTATTCGTTACATTAAAGTCATTGGAGGACCTCCAGGAAGAGAAGGCCTCTTAGTTGGTCTAAAGAATGGTCAGGTAACATATCTTCTCTGGTATGTGTCTTTCCTCTGCAAACAAAATGTGTTCTGTGCTCTTAGAGGGAGACCTTAGGGGCAGCAGGCTCTTCTGCAACCTAGAATTTTATTTGCCAGTCTCATTTTTGGATTAAAAATTAATTACTTCTGTCTTTCACGTTCTCTGACAGTAAAATTCATACAAATATGTTTAACTGGGTCTGGAAGTCTGTGAGTTGTTAGTATCAACTGACAGAAATTGAGTTCTTGGTGAAGAGAGCAGGTTTGCCTTTAGTGGGGGCTGGAGGTGTGTGCCCTTCTCCTGATGACCACTTGTGAGGGTGTGGCTGTTCTCCAGGTGTAGGGGCTGTCTGTTTCTCATGCCAGGTGGCAGCTGGAAGTGCCAAACTGGAGCCCAGAGGCACTGATAGCAAGGACCTTGAGATCCTCTGTGTCTTCTGTTTGTTACGTATTCCTGTATTTATGAAATTGTGTGACCAGTGGAGAATCCAGGATGCATGGCATCTGATTTATCTGTACAGGCTTGTGACCTAGAGCGTGTTGTAGCAGCCAGGCTGCTCAAGAGACTCAAACTGGAAGCATTTCCCTAATTTACTGCAGTTTGTCTCTGAAAAAGCTTGCAATTCCACGCTTCAGCCAGCACTGAAGTGGTGTCTGAGCTGTGCTGTTGCCAGTTCTGGGGACAGAAGGGCTGGGGTGGCTCTGTTCCCACTGCAGATCCTGAAGATCTTCGTGGACAACGCGCTGGCCATCGTGCTGCTGAAGCAGGCCACGGCCGTGCGCTGCCTGGACATGAGCGCGTCCCGCAGCAAGCTGGCCGTGGTGGACGAGAACGACACCTGCCTCGTCTACGACATCCACACCAAGGAGCTGCTCTTCCAGGTCAACCCTGACGGCTCCGGGGCTTCTGAAAGGGGGGGCAGGAGGCCGGGAGGTGGTTGGGCACACAGAACATCCCAAAAGTGTTGCTGTGTGGAAATTCATGCAACTGATGTAAGCTATTAGTCACATCTTGTAGGATGTAACTGTGATCTGTTTATCAAAACCACCCTCGCAGAGATGGTGGAGTAGGATTGAGAAGACAGGAAATCTGTGTGAGCAACAGCTGAATAAAGAGCTCTTAGACATGTGACCTTTTCAGTTTAATTTAGAACTCTGCCCTGCTTCCCTCTGAAGCATTACAGTTAATGAGCATTTTAGTTTTATCATTAGTACAAACAGAATTGAAGCCTAAACATCTTTGTTCGTTGGGTATTCATAGCCTATAAAAGGAATCATGATAATACTCTCTTCATTGGCAGTTTAGTAGTCACTTATTAAAGTTGATTAAATGTTTTCAGAACATACTGGATAGCAGGGATGGAGTGCTGCAAAGGCAGGGTCTGCAACTTCCTTTGTGTAATGGACTGAGAAATGATCAATTAAATGTGCTAACTAGCAGTATATTATTGTGGAATTTGGTATTATGTTTTACAGATTGATTGTAGAGATCACTACTAAATATGCATAAAAGGCAAGACAATTATAGCTGAGTATTAAAATGTAAAATACATCCCAGTGAATCTGTTCAGGAATATTCTAGGCTTTAGGATATTGCAAATGTGAATAATCAGTGTGTATGTACACACCAGGCTGTAATGGGTCAAACACTCCAGCTGAAGGAGGCATGTTTCTTAGCAAAGATGTGATTGCATCAGTTCTAATCCTGAGATGTTTTGCTCATTAGGAACCCAATGCTAATAGTGTGGCCTGGAATACCCAGTGTGAGGATATGCTTTGCTTTTCTGGAGGGGGTTACCTCAATATCAAAGCTAGCAACTTCCCTGTCCACCAGCAAAAACTGCAAGGCTTTGTTGTGGGTTACAATGGCTCCAAGATCTTCTGCCTTCATGTTTTCTCTATGTCAGCAGTTGAAGTTCCGCAGGTAATCCTTTAATCTCATTAAGTGTTGCTTTATATCTCATAAACATGAATGTTTAACAAGTGAAGAAGCTTTTCTGAGATTTACTTGTATTTCATTACTAAAATGATTGCAGTTCACACTTCTTTCATTGTTATTTAAGTTATATTGTGTGATCTATTTTATTTTTGTTTCTTTGGCATTAATTAAGCTAACTTCCTTTTTGCTGTTGGTAATTGTTTCTGCTTCTCCCTTTCTACTTGCAAATGCATGCACATAATCTAATGTAGTGCAGGCCTCCTGCAGGATTTTTACTGTGTTCTCTCTGTATAACTTTTTTCCACTGTGATTTCATTTTTCTTGACTACATCAAATACTGTTTTATTGATGCTTCGTCTAGAAGCATTCAGACTAAAATATTCCATATAAATGGAATATTTTAGTCTGAATGTATAGTACCTGTGTGGTCTTTATATTCAAAATTTAGGGATTGCCTTCCATAAAATGCTGATTTCTGTCATCATGGAAGTAAAAAAAAACAAAAAACAACCAAAAAAAACCAAAACCCAAAAAAAAAACCAAAGCAAAAAAAGAAAGCAAATTGATTGTGACTGTGCATCCAGGAGTGTGCAGGACTTGCCTCTGAGAATCGATGAAGAAGGCAGAATGTCCTGTGCTTGTACTGACTAATGGACACCTGTGTTACAGACCCTCTGTCCCCTGAGGCCCTGGGCAGGTCCTTGGTGGGGCTCTGGCTTGCCCGGGGTGGATGGCAGCCACAGGATCACCAGGCTTGAACACTCCTGTGTGCCTTTGGCATGCTGAAGGCACCAAGATGCCACAGAATTACTGTGCAGCACCTCAGAGGCAGCTTCTCCAAAGCTCTGCTTTTGGAGAGAGGCAGTAGCAAAGGGTGTGCAATGTTCAGATAAATTGGTAAAAGTGATGCAGAAATGGACCTGCATCGTGCTGGGGTTGCAAAGCCAGGGTAAGGCAGTGGTGCTGCAGTGCTCCCTGTTCCCTCAGAGGGCTCGGGCTGTGGCTGCAGACCCACATCTGTCTGTGCCCCCTGAGCAGCTGGCTGCAGCCCCACATCTGTCTGTGCCCCCTGCAGCAGCTGGCAGCAGCCCCACATCTGTCTGTGCCCCCTGAGCAGCTGGCAGCAGTCCCACATCTGTCTGTGCCCCCTGAGCAGCCTGCAAGCGACCCACATCTGTCTGTGCCCCCTGAGCAGCTGGCTGCAGCCCCACATCTGTCTGTGCCCCCTGCAGCAGCTGGCAGCAGGCCCACATCTGTCTGTGCCCCCTGAGCAGGTGGCTGCAGACCCACATCTGTCTGTGCCCCCTGAGCAGCTGGCTGCAGACCCACATCTGTCTGTGCCCCCTGAGCAGCTGGCAGCAGTGCCACATCTGTCTGTGCCCCCTGCAGCAGCTGGCAGCAGGCCCACATCTGTCTGTGCCCCCTGAGCAGCTGGCAGCAGCCCCACATCTGTCTGTGCCCCCTGAGCAGCTGGCAGCAGCCCCACAGGGATTTCCTTTGGGGCAGCTCCCTGAAAGCCCCAGTGTGTTTTGTGCCTGTCCTTGGTAGCACAGCTTTGTCCTCGAGGCTGGGGCAGGAGGGTTGCTTTACTCCCCTTCCTGTGTGTCAGTTTTGCCAGGGACGTGCCACTCCTCCTGCTCTTGGCCCTTGAGAGCACACTGCCCCTCCTTTGCTCTCCTTCCATAGTACTAAAAAAGCTCAGTGTACGTCATATTTAGCATGTTCAATGCCCAGAAGAATTCACATCCTTAACTACTTCCTAATACTGCAAGGAGCTGAAGGTTGCAAAATGGATGAGTTTGGAATGTAATTAACCCAGCTTGTCTAAAGATAAGATAAAGATCACCCCAGAATGTTGTTCTGTCTGTACAAAGCTGAGATGTTTATTCTCTGGGCGGCTTGTAAGGGTTGTGATTAAAATATTTTTTTCCCAATATATGTAGAGAATTTCACTAATATATCTCAGTATTATGCTTTCTGATACATGTTTTTTCTATGTGAATCCTCAGTCTGCACCCATGTATCAATATCTGGAGCGAAAAATGTTTAAAGAAGCCTATCAAATTGCATGCTTGGGAGTGACTGATGCTGACTGGAGAGAGCTGGCCATGGAAGCCTTGGAAGGGCTGGAGTTTGAAACTGCTAAAAAGGTACAGCATTTATTTACTCGTTTAGCAGAAAGCTTGGGTTTGATATTTATATATGTGTGTGACTATAATGCATGTCTTATGACTGGAACGCGTGGTGTTCCTGGGTTACTGTCTTGCTTCTCTGTTGTGTCTTATTCCACAAACAAACCAATTGTTTGTTACAAACTCAGGATTTTGAGAGGAGGTTTTGAACTGAAATATATCTCTCTAGATAAATGCCATGTTCTAAATCAAAGTGTTCTGTAGGAAGAAAATGGTTTCGTCTGGAAAATGCATTAATGGATGTAGGGGAGAGAACTGGGACGCAGTGCCCACCGGGTGGCAGCAGAGGATGCTCACCTGGCTTTGGCCCCCACCTTCCCTAGTGCTACAGACTTGCCCTTTCCCCCCCTAAATATTTAATGTAAGCTCGGTACAAAGGTGAAGATTTCCTACTCTGTTATCTCCCGTTAAGGCTGTGTGCAGGCAGTGGTGCTGGGATAGTACAATTCCAGTCCTTGTCTGTGTGGTGTGCCTTGCTAGGGGAGTGGTCTGTGAGTGGGCACAGACTGAAGAACTGAGTTTTCTCTGGCATAAAATATTTCCCTATTTTCTTTCACCACCTCTTCTCAAGTAAGAGAGAGCAAACCGAGTTCAATGTCATGAATATTTTATGAAAGACAAAACATTCTAAAAATACACTGAGAATGGTCTGAAGTGATAGACATCTTTTAATAACAGATTTTTTTTAAAAAGGAAATTAAATGCTTCTTTTTTTTTTTCTTAAGTGGAGGCATCAGAATAATTCCAGTCTCATGGATGGCTTTATGCAAATAGATACTTTTAAAAAGAAGTTTTCAGTGCCTCCTTGGAATTTTTAAGTAGTGCCCTCTTAGAATTAGAGCGGATTAATTCAAACAAAAGCAGCTTCTTGACATTAAAGGCTCTTACAGTTCCTAGTCCAATCCGATGTAAGCAGAATATTCTGTGCCCTCTTCAGTTTGGTTGGAAGTCTTGAATGTGCAGCCCAAAGAGTTAAATTTCTGTTTTGTGATGCATGTCAGGAATAAGTGCTGAGCTGCTGCAACTTGCACGTGACTTTGCCACTTGAGACTTTGGGTTGCACATTTATCTCCATTTGCAAAGATATTACACTGTCTTAAAGTACTTTTATCTTATCGTCTTCTTACTTCCTTTCCTCTCTCTGAGCTCCTTTCATGCTGGATTTTCAGAATGGTTTAAAAACTAGGAGCATATGCAGCCGGCTTTGACAATAGGATCAGTTATGTGCCCTTCCTTGTAACAGTTTCCTGAAGTTTCCTCGTCTGTGTCACACCTCACATCAAAATGGAGAAATAGGCAGAATAAAAGCAGGTCATATTTTAATTGACACTGTGTATTTCTTGGGGGGCTGACAGGCCCAGCTCCGGCTGCCTGCTGTGCTGTTTGGCTGTGCCTTTCTCCTTTCCTGTCCCAACCCAGGGGCCACAGTCACAGCCCTCGGCTTGAGACCACACAAACCCAGCAGATTGCTGCCTGTCCTTCTTGCATGAGGACAGCTTGATCCATGCAGAATGATATTTGGTGTTTTCTGGGTGTTCAAGTTAATGCCTTTTATTCTTTTTTTTTAAATTATTTTCAATAGGCATTTACCAGAGTACGAGACCTTCGATATTTAGAACTGATCAGCAGCATAGAGGTAAGCCCGTGTTCAAGAAGGTGTATTTTCTTAAACTTACTACTGTACCAAAATCAGTACTTTCTGTTCTGGAAGGACTTTGTTTGGATAGTGCTTCTGACTGTTGGAGATGTGCTTGAAGTGAAAAATCCTGGTTGGTAGAGGTGACTCAAGTTCTAATGATAGGATTGGAACTTTGTAGACCAAAATGTGGGTGTGGGATGGGGACTTCTGAAACTGTCTTCAGGAGAACTGGAAAAGTGTTCAATATTCAATTAATAATTGGTAGAAAACTACTGTGCTGACAGAGCTTAGTACAGAACACTTCATAAACATGAGTTCATTAAGCCTTTCCCTACCCCCTGGAGGTAGGTAATTACTATTATCTCCTCCTTGCAGAGACAGAAACAGGCCCAGAGAAACGAAATGACAAACTCGGGGTCTCATGACAAGTCTGTGACAACTGGAAATAGAATTTGGGATTCCATACTTCTATACTGTGCTCTAATCACTCCTTCCTATTCTTTTCATGCTTCTTGATAGAATTTCACTCAACAATAACTGTCTATCATGAGCACTTGAAAACACACTCATCACACTTGTCCTTCTGCAGAGATGGCAAGATAATGCTTAAAGATCTGCTTGGAGATGGCGTAAAGGGAATTCCTCTTCCTTGTGTTAATTAGATTTACACCTTCTTTTAAAAGATACACTCCTTGTCTTCATGTCTGCAGAGCTGTCCTGCTGCTGTCAAAATGCCAGCTGGTTACAGTGAACTTTTCTCTAACACAGGACAAAGGTCTGCATTAAGAGCTCCTTTTTTTCTGTTTGTTTTCTTTTTTTTTTCTTTTCAAGGGTATAGGTAGGTGAGAGTGTTCTCTCACAGTACTAACCTTTCTTTTCCACATATGCTTCTCCAGATCTTCATTTATGGAGGATATTCTGGATTTGTCATGTCATATTCTGTTTAGTAAGAAAGAATCCCCCTAAAAATAGGCATTAACTTAACACACATCCTGAAAATGCTCCTTCTGCAGTGAGTTCTACATCCCCACTTACTCTTGCCTGCAGTGGATTGGATTCCTTTTAAGGCTTGGAGGGGTGTAACTAAACACACATGTTCCATTAATGCCATGGTTTTCTCTCAGTAATGACACTTTTCTTTCCTAATTGATGACAGAGAAACATGGTTGCTGTCTCTATCTGGCAAGATTCTTGAAAAAGTGGAGTCTTCAAAAAAGGGTGTAACAAGTCCTCTGATTATTCATTTAACCAGGTTTTGGAAGGAGACTTTGAACACCACCTCAGTGCCAGCCCAGTCTGTCAGTGTGACCAGGGAGTGGTGGCTGAGCCCCTCTGGCAGCAGAGGGTTGGATTTGGATGCTGGTGGAGTGCTTTTCCCCTTGCATGCTGTTTTCTTTAAATTCAGTCCCCAGCTATGTGTTTCCATACAGTGTGGGCTAACTGCAGCAATAATTGTATCCCAGGCAGGGTAGTGGTGTGTGTCTAATACACAGGATAAGGCACACAGATGGAAACACACACACACGCGTGTGCAAACCTGTGCTGGTCCCTCAGAGTCAGGGTGCTGCTGCAGCCTGATTCGTGTGCAGGGTTTCTCCATGGCTCTGCACACACGTGGGAGGTTTCTGTGTGGCTCTGCACTAACGCTGTCCTCAGGGTCCCTTCCCAGGCCAGAACACAACAAGCAGTTCTGGTTTCCAGGAGAGCATGGACAGGTGCTCTGGAAGTGACTGCTGCTGACCCAAATCCGTGAGCTCTTGCATGGGGGACAGTGGAGGTGTCACTGGTTTGTAGTCAGAGGCAGGCTGACATACTGCCTGAATCTACCTATTGCTGGCAGTTGTCCTCCTGTTTGTCATCCCACCTGCACTTATTGTTAATGTAGCCAGATTATATGCTGGTGAGATTATAGGGAGAAAATGAGGAGCCCATCAGATGCCTTTTTTAAAATAGACCGGCATAATGATAGCATGTGTTCATTTTCCTCTGTGAAATCAAGAGAAGTGACTTTTCATCTCTTTGGTTTGTATAGTGACATTTAATTTTGCTCTTCATAATTTTAATTAAGGAGGGATTTAATCCTTTAATTATAAATTCACTAGAAATGTAGGAGAGGCATAATTATGCTATCCCATTACAGGTTTTTAATTATTAGCAGTTAAAATCTAAGCCTGAAAATCTAATTCCTCAAAGGCTACTTCTTGCCTAGATCATCTAGAATATTTTCTACATCTCTCTTCAGTTTTTCTATTCTTCCAGGATCGGAAAAAGCAGGGAGAGAACAACCAGGAGCTGTTCCTGGCAGACGTTTATGCCTACCAGGGAAGATTCCAGGAGGCAGCGAAGCTGTACAAGAGGAGCGGCCACGAGAGCCTGGCCCTGGAGATGTACTCGGAGCTGCGCATGTTCGACCTCGCCAAGGTGGGACTGACACCTGCACCTCTGCCTGCAGCATTGGGGTACCTCTCACTGTTTCCAGTGCATGATCCTACAAAAGAGGTGTGGGCTTTGAATTCCAATTTACTCAGGTATTTCTTTGGAGGTCATTTGGGGAAAAGTGTCTCTGGCCTGGGTGTAACGGTGGCATTTTCCTTCAGAGTCTGCTACCAAGGCAGCAGGTTGTGTTTTGTAGAGTCCCAAATATGGCTCTGGAAATTCAGAGCTTTTCAGTGAATTCTTTTGGTAGACCTTGTGATTACACATTATTAGCTATAGTAATTTTCCTTCTTTCAAAACTAAAAAGTTCGTGTTTATGACTCCTTCTTCTCCATTATCTCATTTGAGAGTCCCTTTTCATTTGTTTGTGCTCCAAAGATGACAAGGTAGTACCCATGTTACAATAAAAATATATTTATGGATCAGAGTAAGTCAGTTCTATATAGATGCATTTTAAAAACTGTATAATATGCTAACGTAGAATATTTTTGTTTACTACAGAATTTCTTCCAAAGATTCAGTATCTTGGTGTTTTTTAAAACTCTGTTCCATGTAGGAATAAATTGAATATAATTCTAAAAAGTGGTGTTTTTATATGGTGATAAGGAGCATTACTTGTCTTTTAAGTCTTCTCTGGTGTTTTCTTATCGAAATCCCTGAGAATGCATGCACTGTTTAGTCTCATTCGTCACTCATCAGAGCCCTATTCTGCCCAATCCAGGACAAAGAATTCACCATGACATGCACAGAAACTCTGTAGCAGAGATTCCCCGAGCCATGCTGCAGAGATCTTTTTCTTCCAAGAGCTCAACAGAAACATTTGGGGGCTTTGCTGATGTAAGCCCGACTTCCGCTATTTTTGGCTGATGAGTCTTTGTTGGCTTCAGTGTTTTGGCTCCTCTTGAACATAAATGTAATTCATACAGGAAAATGTTCCCATAAGTCTTTGTAAGAGTCTTTTAATTCTTGGCTGCAGTCATGTCTAAATTTAACCAGTAGAGAGCAAGAGGTCTCATGTCTCCTCTATTTCGGAGTGATGCCATGCTGAGAAATTTAAGGTACTTCATAAGGCAGCTTCTTGTGCAGGGAGTGCACAGGACATGGAAGAACATGTAAACCCCCCTTGTTTTCCAGTTATTTATCCAAGGAAAGGTACGTGGGGGAGGGGTGTGTTTTTGTGTTGCTGTTTGCACTGATGCTGCCAGAATTATTCAAAGTGACCCACAGAACGTGGTTTCTTGTGCATGGCTTTGATGAGGTCTGGATGGAGGGTCCAGGCTGGAGGCAGAGGTTGGGAGTCCTTTGATATCTGGTCACAGGCTCTTTATCACAGCCCCAGATCACTAATTACTGGCAACTCACAAAAAACCTCTTTATGCTGTGGGAGCTGAGCTTAGCTTTTGATTTTGGGCTTGTTTTGGTGACCTAAGCTGGAAAACAAGTCATGCCAAGGAGGTTGTTTGACTTCACTCTGGAGTGCAGTTTTCCATACTCAGAGGCTGTTGGGATACCTGTGTAGCTGCTCCTGGGGCAGTGCTGTGCTGCAGGAGGCAGCCTGGGGCTCACTTGGAGCTGGCACTGATGGGGTGCACTTCTGGCTGCCTCCTGTAGTGGTGAAGCAGACCTGCTGTACAGGTTTTAGCCCATTTGTTGCTTTGGTTTTGGTTTTTTGAACCTCAGTCAGAATTTGCCAGAAATATAGAGGATACACAGTTTTCCACTCTTTTCCCACCTGTCATTTCTCCTCTGTTCTGATTTTTCTTTTGATAGAAGCTGTTTAGTGGGCAGTAGCCTGTTCTGTTAGCAGTCAAAATTGCCCTTAATCGATCTTCTGGTGTTGAAGGGGGGTTTTATGTTTTTTTCCTGGCACATGATGTCAACAGATGTGAACCATATGGTGCCAGAGCTTTAGTACTGGCAGAAGAATCTGAACTAACTATTAGAAATATTTCCAAAATGGTTGTCAACACAGGGTCCAGCCTTGATGTTTGCATTCCTTCCACAAGTCCAAGCAGTGCTTCAGAGCACTCCCACTTTTGGGCAGCTGTGGTTCTGTCATTATAAAAGAACTTAATGGATATATTTTTTAAAATACCTTGTTTCCTGCAAAGACACTTGATAATTATTTCAACCTTCAGTTGATTTGTGGTGGGACATCCTGATGCCTGATTGAGTGGATGTGTTGCTGTTGACAGCCTGGGCTGGGACTGGGTTGCCATTGAGAATGAATTGATGGACCCTCCATCCAGACCTCATTGAGAATGAAACCTGTTTGGCTTGCAAGAGAAAATCAGAAACTTGGAATTGATCTGTTGGAGTTTTTAGATTAGTACCATTTTGTTTTGGAAAGGCCTGTTCCTGACAAGCTTGCAGAAATCATAGCTCATATCCACCAAACCAGGCTTAGCAGAGAGCAGGAGGGGACATCAGTGTCGCCCCTGAGGCACCTGCACTGTCCTTCTCTGGGCCTGGCCACAGTCTCCTGCTTTTTTTAAATTGAAAGCTGTATGAATGGGAGACTTGCCATTGTTTCCTCCCGGAGGTGGGGCCTTGAGGATGAGCTGCTGAAGGCTGGCTCAGTGCATGTTGCTCTCCATGGAGTATTTCTGTCCTTGGGAGGCATCACGGTTTTCATTACAAAAGCCTTTATCTATTTTAGAGTTTAGACTGTAATGATGTTTGTGACCAGAAGATAATGCAGACTTTTGTATTGCACTGTTGCAGGAATTTCTGGGATCTGGAGATCCCAAAGACACAAAGATGCTGATAAAAAAGCAAGCAGACTGGGCCAAGGATATCAATGAACCGAAGGCAGCAGTGGAGATGTACCTCTCTGCTGGAGAGCACATGAAGGCCATCGAAATCAGCGGGGACCACGGCTGGGTGGATGTGTAGGTCTTCTGTCTCCTCAGAGACAATATGTAATAAAAGCTTGAATGAGATATCATGAATTCCACGTAATTTTAAAATAAGACCAAATGTATTTGGTATCTGCCTTTATATCAGATTGAGTATCTGAAACACACCTATGATTAAAAATGGTTTAAAAGTTGCATATGTTTAGAGGGTAGAGCCATAAATATGTTACAAAAACTAATGCATTACAGCAATGAAGAGTATACATGGGTTTATCTCCAATATGAGATGGTCTAAAATAGCTTGAATGCCTTCAGAGTGATCATCACACAGTAACTGTACCAGCTAACCCATTGCTGCTGTTCTCAGCTGTTTAGGATAGTTATCTAGGGGTAGAGAAGTCACCTGGAGCACAGAGATTCTGTGTCCATTGTGGCCACTCCCATCTCTGGTTGTTTCTCATCAACCTAGGTGGCACTTTGGGTCATTTGCTGAGCTGCCTTAGGATCTTGGCCAGGCCCTTCAGGCTGGCCTTGCCTCTGTTTTGCTGTGTGGCACAGGGGCTGATTTTTATTCAGGAGCCTGCTGCTCAGGTCAGGGCTGGGAAGTGTGTGCCACTGAGACATGCAGGACATGTTCCCTCCTTCCATCTGCACAGAGTCTGAGATACAGAGCTGCATGTGTGAGCAAAGAGGGAAGGAAGGGTTTGAGTTTGCAAAAGGAAAAAGCTATTTGGAATGTTTAATGAAACTGTTTAAACAGGGTTGCATGGTAGTACTATTAGGATGTTTATTAAATGTTAACTGATGAAAGGTGAAGTTATGACAATAATTAAAAGGCAAAGCACCAAGGCAGAATCTGAAACACCTGGCTTTTTTCTGCTGACTCTAGGTTAATCGAAATTGCTCGAAAACTGGATAAAGCTGAGCGTGAGCCTTTGGCCAAGTGTGCCTTCTATTTTAAGCAACTTGATAACCCTGGCTATGCTGCAGAAACCTACATGAAGGTTGGTGACCTGAAAGCATTAGTCCAGCTCCACGTGGAGACTCATCGCTGGGAGGAGGTGAGTGTGCCCTTGATTTCTCTTTGGAAAACCACTGCTTCTTATTGTCACTGGTTGCAACTAAAAAGGGAGGCAAATGTCTGGCTCCCCCAGCATTGTAGTGAGAGAGGAAGGCTTCTGCAGAAGGGTTCAGAGTATTTCAGTTTATCATGTATGCCAGCATGTGTTTGGTGGTGGTGTGGTCTTCTGAAAGTGAATCTAAACTGCATTTATAGTGTTACTCCAGTTTCTTTAGAAAATGCATTCAGTAAAAATACAAATATTTTTTGTCTCTTGCTGGGAATTCTACTAAATTTCCCAGATAATCACTTTCAAGTCTTTCTGTTTCAATAGTCAGTATGTTATTATGCTAAGCTTCTTTTCTTTTGTTGTTGATTGCTTTTTATTTTAAAACACACAAGTATCATACTAGAGAAAATATGGATTACACTCTGTATTCTGTGTATATGTTTCATTGTGAATTTTCTTAGAGTTGAAGGATTGATCCCATGGAATATTTTAAACCCTTTAACTGTTTAAACCATGCAATATTCTAAGAATGAGCTTTTATTTGTCAGGCATTTGCTCTGAGTGAAAAGCATCCTGAATTCAAAGATGAAGTCTATGTCCCTTATGCTCAGTGGCTGGCAGAGAGTGATCGATTTGAAGAAGCCCAAAAAGGTGAGAATGTCACTGACAGATCACTGCTCACTCCATATTTACTGCATAGTTCTCCACTACAGAATATGCAGACTCTGCCTTGGTAAATTTCTTAGTGGTGTTCAAAACCAAATATAACCAATCTTTTCATACTGGTTTTAAAGTAACTGGAAATCCTTATAGGAAAATGTGATGGATCTGTCAAAAATAATGGCATCTAAATATAAGTCCAGATTTTCTATCTTGTTGTATATCCGAGTGTGGCATGTAAGAGGTATTTGGCATATAATGCTAACTGTTGTAAGATTTCTATCCCATGAAAATTCAAAATAGGCAGCTCTCTTATAAACCTGAGTGAAAAACATAATTTTTCCTTCTATTTAGGCAATACTGGACTTGCACAAGTCAAGTTTTCCTGTTTGTTTAAAGTTTTTGTGGGTTTTTTTTGGCTTATAAGATTACATTTGAACAGAACTGTCAACTTTCCATCCTGTGGAAAGGCTTCAGAATTCAGTGCACAAACTCCTGGAGAGACAAGGAGTGTTGCAGTGAGCTCTGTGAGCCTGCCTTGGCTCAGGTGCAGTTCCATGTGACAGGGGCACCTGCTGTTCCCTGAGCCAGCTCGGGTCCAAGCCTGACCCTGCTTGGCTTAGCCCAGCTGGGGACGGGCTGGCTTGATCTGCCTCTGCACAAGATGGGTTTGTGTGTCTTGGCAGCAAGGCTTTGAGCAGCTGGGTGAGGGCAGGGTGGCAGTTTGCACTCTCTGAGTGCAGGTTACAGGCCCCATTTGCTCCACAAAGCTCTGTGCTGCTGGGGCTCAGCAAGTGTAGGTGCCCAGAACTGGAGGAGCTGGAGGTCCTCGTGGGGCTGTTCTGGTCTCTGAACAGAATGTGGGGTCTGGTTCCCCCTCAGCCCTGTTCCTTTATATGGAGACTGCATTGCCCAAATGCAGTTTGCCAAGTGAGAATTCAAGGTGCATCAGAAAAGGAGATGCTGTTAGTAAATGAAGGATGGGTGTAGTAGCTGTAGTCTTATTCAGCACAATACTTTTAAAGTATTCATACACACCAGAGCACTGCCTTCAAACAATTTATTGTAGTTTTGAGTGAAGTTGGGATTTGCAGTGTTTGGAGATCACTGTTGTTTGAACAGAGATCTAATCATCACAGCATCTTCTCTCTTTTCTATTTAAAAAAACCCAGTAACCAGTATTATACATACTCCTTGAGCTCAAGAGTTGCTGAGACAGTGCAACAGCTTCAGAATACCTACAGATGCTTCTCATGTTCCATTAGTGTCACTGCCTTCAGAGAGGAAAATACCAGAGTGTAGGTGCCCAGAACTGGAGGAGCTGGAGGTCCTCGTGGGGCTGTTCTGGTCTCTGAACAGAATGTGGGGTCTGGTTCAAGCTGAGGGGGAACCAGCCCCAAAAAACCCAGCCCCACAGCTGAGCTCAGGGGGAGCAGTGCTGTGGGGCTGGGTTTTTTGGGGCTGGTTCCCCCTCAGCCCTGTTTCTTTATATGGAGATTGCATTGGCCAAATTCAGTTTGCCAAGTGAGAATTCACAGCTGTGGGGCTGGGTTTTTTGGGGCTGGTTCCCCCTCAGCCCTGTTCCTTTATATGGAGACTGCATTGCCCAAATGCAGTTTGCCAAGTGAGAATTCAAGGTGCATCAGAAAAGGAGATGCTGTTAGTAAATGAAGGACGGGTGTAGTAGCTGTAGTCTTATTCAGCACAATACTTTTAAAGTATTCATACACACCAGAGCACTGCCTTCAAACAATTTATTGTAGTTTTGAGTGAAGTTGGGATTTGCAGTGTTTGGAGATCACTGTTGTTTGAACAGAGATCTAATCATCACAGCATCTTCTCTCTTTTCTATTTAAAAAAACCCAGTAACCAGTATTATACATACTCCTTGAGCTCAAGAGTTGCTGAGACAGTGCAACAGCTTCAAAATACCTACAGATGCTTCTCATGTTCCATTAGTGTCACTGCCTTCAGAGAGGAAAATACCAGTGTATAATCCCTTTTATCCTGCCCTGGACATGTTTGATATGGCTGAGCAGAGTGCTTTCGGTTCAAAAGCATTAATTTCCGTTAATTGATCTAATGACACTGTGAGCCCTCTTTGTTGTGGCTGGGCAGCGTTTCACAAGGCTGGCAGGCAGAGCGAGGCCGTGCGGGTGCTGGAGCAGCTCACACACAACGCCGTGCTCGAGAGCCGCTTCAGCGACGCCGCCTACTACTACTGGATGCTTTCCATGCAGTGCTTAGACATTGCCCGAGGTGAGTCCCCCAAGGGAAGTGTGTGTTTGTCACCTTGCTGTGCACACAGACAAACAGCTCTGCATTGTCATAGCATTGCCGCAGCTGCTTCTCTGCTGGGTTTGATTTGGGCTTTTTAATGCTGTGCACATCTCGGCTTGTGCTATTTTTGTAGTCCCCTGTTTTTCCCATGTGCTAATTTAAAACAAATAAACAAACCAGCGACATCAGCAGGCATAAGGCTCCTTCTGAAGTCTGGCTGGGATGAAAATCCTGCCTCTTGGGGCCGTGTATCCTCCTGCACCTTCCCACCAAACCCATTGCCTGGAGGCTTAAAGTGCTAGTAAATAAAAGATGTGGAAGAGTAAGTTACCTCAAGTGTTTGAACGTAGGTTAGGGAGGTTACAAATTATTTCTGCCAACAGGTAAAACTGATTGTTTGCTAGCTGTCATCTTGTCTCCAAAATGTATGTCACTGTTAATAGGTGTAGTTTAGTGATAGTGAATGCAGAAGGTTGGGAGTACTGCCTTTTGCCTGGTGTTCTGAGCACCTTTGGTTTTAGTTCAGGTGATCTGTGACCCCTCAGGTGTTTGAGATGCATATTTTTCCAAACGGCTTTGTGAAAGTTTTCAAAACTAATTGTATTTGTGAACTCCGGCATTCTGGAAGAGGTTTCCAGGGATGCACACCTGCTGCTTTCTGTCTGTAGCTCATCTGTAGCTGCTGTCTGTGTTAAACCATTGCCTCAGCTCTTCTGTGTTTTGCCATGCTTGTTTCAGGCCAGAAGTTTGCTCAGAAGAATACAACTCTGTGAGCATATGATTTGCATGGGTAGATGGGGCATACCTGACCTGGTGCATACCTCCTCTGGCAGTGCTGGTGCTAAAATCATAGCAGGTTGTTTTCTCCCAGCTGAGTCTCATAGAGTGCTCTTTGGGACTGACACCAATGCCTTTGCCTCCCACAGAGAACGAGGGACAGCAGACCGAAATGTTGCAGAAGTTTCATCACTTCCAGCATTTGGCAGAAGTTTACCATGTCTATCACTTTATCCAAAGATACACTGTAAGATACTCACTTTAGAATTGTGTATTTATGCTTCCTGAGCTTTTTTCCTTAGGGAGTCCAAAAATAACTAGGACTTTTCAGGCAATTAAATATTGAATGTACATCAGTGATACTGTATAGTAAGTTTATTTATTTAACTCTATTTTATTATACAGTCTTCATCTGTCCTGTACAAGAGCTCGCTCAGCTGTTTACTGCAGGTGGGGCAGGGCTGTGCTGATGCCTGACCTCCCTCCTGCCCATGGCCCTTTTTGCTGGTTGCCTTGGTTTGGTCCCATGGTACCTGAGCCTCTGCTCCTGCACGGGCCAGGGTCAGTTTTTCCCTTAGTCATTGGAAAACTGGGTTGAACAGAGGGCACACTGGCCCAGGGATTTCCACAGGGTGCTGCGTGTGTCACTGATGAGCAGTCACGAGTGAGGAGCTCCTACTAATTCCAGCAATTAGAGTCATGCTGCCATCACCATTGGTGCAAATATCTGCTGTAAAACATTTGAGAACCCTTGCTCTGTGCCCTTGCCCAAAAGAAGACTCTGTGTGCTGTGGAGTCTTTGCTGTCAGACTACTTTAGATCTCACAGCACTAGAGACTCTGCACTGTGCAGACTGCCCTCATTTTTAAATAACCTGTTAAAGGTTCTGTCTTAGCTACACTGATCTCTCTGTCTCTCTTTTCTGTGTGTATTAGGCGTGAGCTTTGGTGATAAAGATATGCAAAATCCACTTGTTATGTTCTGTCAACACCTCTTTTCTCAACGCATGAAAGAAACACCGTGCTAGAGATGCCTTGTGCTGTGTTGCTTACTGATGTAAGTTGTTTGTTTTCCAGCTTAGAAATGTGTGTCTATGTTTTTCATACCACAGGAGGAGCCTTTCAGCTTCCACTTGCCTGAAACACTCTTCAATATTTCCAGGTTTCTGCTTCACAGCTTAACAAAGGAGACTCCTTTGGGGATCTCAAAAGTGTATCCTTCCAATATAGAACAAAATCTAGAAGTTATCATGTGATACATGAAAGGAATAACTGCTGTTGGTCCAAGGCAGGGACTTCCTGCAGGGAATCTTTGGTGTCACCTGTTGGTTATCATTAATGGGAACTGACTTCTGTCCCTCAGGAATAATCAGCATCTTCAAACTATGGTGTGCTGAGTTGCACAACATCTGCATGGCTCTGTTAGTGCTAGTGAGCCTCTGGGGAGTGCTGCCTAAGGGGCTGTGTGAGCCCAGTGAAATGCACCCTTCTGTGAGAGATAGCCACAAGGCCACTGGATGCCACAGGGAGGCCTCGTCTTGGTTTCACGTCATTTCTGGCTTTGGATGGGATGTTAGCTTTCCTTTTCATAACTTCCTCGCTTAGAAATGCAGAATCTTTCATGAAGTTGTTGATAACAGGCCTTGTGGTCAGTAGGTGCAAACAGCAGTTACCGTTTCACTCTGGTGAAAGGGAAGGACAACACTTGGTTGCTAACATGGGGCACACTCTTTCAAATCACATCAGGTGTATTTATTCATTGTCAGTGGGTTACTTATGCTGTAAAAAATGTTTGGATTTTAGGGCTTTTTGTGGCTGGGGGAAAATGCATGCACCCCAAAATTACTGAAATATTGTAAATGGAGCCATAGCAGTGTTTATATAGGGCCAGTTCCTTACCTTGCTAATAATTGCCCACAGGTATTTTGATAGTCCTTTCACACATGTTTGCAAATGAAGATCTGTAAATAGATTTCTCTGTTTAAAGCCTGTTTGAAGTCCCAGTGTTGGATATGCTTCATTGCACAACTTCTGTGATTAGACAGAGTATTGCGTTTTTTCATAAATGCTGTATGTATTTTTATTCCTTAATTAAATTATAGCAATACATTATTGGCCCTGGCAAAGCAGAGTAAAGCTCTTGGTGCATATAAATTGGCTCGTCATGCCTATGACAAGCTGCAGGGACTGCAGATCCCAGACAGGTTCCAGAAATCTGTTGAGCTGGGCAGCCTGACAATCCGATCCAAGCCATTCCATGACAGTGAAGTAAGCTGTAATGTGTTTCATGTTAATCATTAATATGTGGCCTAATCCTAGAATATGAGTTCCTGTGTGCACAAAACAATCTGAAATATATTATGCATGGCTCTGTGATATAATTGTATTTCTGCTGGAAACACAGTCCTTTTATTGTTATTCTTTGAGTCAGACTTCCTTCTGCTCCTGAGAGCAAATTAAAATCAGCCCTCTCTTTGTGGGCAGCTTCCATCCTCCCTCTCCTCTCTTGCAGTCACCTTCCTCACTGCCTATTAATTCTTCCAAGCCCTTTTCTCCCCAGTTCACAAGCTATTGTTCTGCAGTCTTTGTCTCTCTCTCCAGCTGGAGGTCACTTTCATTTGTCCCACTCCTAACACTCTTCCCCTCCTCCCTCCATCCCTTCAGTGACCTTCCTTCCGTAAATCTTATTTTAACACCTTTTCTTCTTTCACTGAAGTCTGGCTTTCTGCAGTGTTCTATAAAGCCATGTCTCAGGGACTACTCACTAAAAATAAATTGCATTGTACCAGTGAACATACACCTGGCTTCTTGAAATAATAGAAACACACCCTTTAAGAACTGCCTAAAATAACTCTGCTCATGAAAAGAGATTAGTTAATTGGAGAACCTAAATTTGACCAGATCTTAGAGCAAAAAACTTTGCTTCAGTAAACTTCTCTTCAACTTCTTTTATCCCTGTGTATTTGATACAGAATTGTGCTTCTGTTACTGCAAAAGCAAGGTGAAAATCTAATTGTTAAAGTGGTGAAGACAGCTATTTTCAATGGGAAAACTTGCTGTTTGTTAAGAAGGGAAAGCATTTTCAGATGTTGAAGGGTCTGATTTCACAGCAGAGCTTCTCCAGTCTGGCTCTGGTGCTGTGTCAGTGTTGTCAGCTGAAGGGACTCGTATTTAATTGAAAACAAAGAGCTGAGGATGTGCTGGTCTGTGGTTTCCATGCTCTCAATGTGTCTTTGCAGGAGCTCGTGCCCCTGTGTTACAGGTGCTCCACCAACAACCCCTTGCTGAATAACCTGGGGAACGTCTGCGTTAACTGCAGGCAGCCCTTCGTCTTCTCGGCCTCCTCCTACGGTGCGTGGGGTTTGCTCGTGCTTGCGAGTAGATAAATGTGAACAGAGTAGGTCAGGGCCTGATTCCTTCTTTCTGCTGTGTTGTTTGGCCAAACAAATGTTCCTTTACTGTTGTTAAATTTGACTAAGTGGGGGTTGTTGGCTCTCGCTGCCGAGCAGCAGCACAGCATTGTTGCATTGCCAGACTCTGAAATGCATCTAGTGTTCCCTGAAGGTGAACACAACCCTTTCAGAAGTTTGGGAGGTTTGGTTTGCTGCAATTGTATTTTATTTAGCTTGTTTCATGAGAGAAGGTGGGCAGAGCACTACTGACATGAGGGAGCACAGTATCTGCTGAGGCATTTCCCGAGTTCCTGCAGGTCAAACACTTCTGCCTTTCCCACCTTTCAGAGGTGCTGCATCTGGTTGAGTTCTATTTGGAAGATGGCATCACGGATGAAGAAGCTGTAGCTCTCATTGATCTTGAAGCTCCAAGAGCGAGTAAAAGAGAGAATAAATGGCAAGAGATGATGACTGACCGTATCCTTTTGATTAGAATTGGTTTCCTTTTCTTAGGGAAAATTAAACAATTCAGAGTTTATTTTTCCCCTTAAATTTAAACCTTTCTGTCATATGACTGATGTAAGTACAATTCCATCTTGTTTCTTTGTTGTGTTAGTATAACAACAAAAATATGGTTCAACTAAATCTAATATTGTCAAGATGCTTTTCCATCAGGATAGTTTATTTATAGTCCTGGCAGTGTTTGTTTTTAACTGTGGAATGCCATGCTTTACCTATTCTGTGTGGACTGCTTTCTGACAGGGATGAAGGGAATCTGGAGCGTGTTGCTTCCAATAACAGCTTCTTTTAGAGGCTGCCTTCTCCTAGCCAAGGGGAGTAGCACTTCACTACTGTTCCTGTTGAGATCTGGTTTGGAATGCTTTGGCATCCAGAGCTCCCAGTTGCTGTCAGGGTTATAGAATATGAGATGTAGAGTAATGCACAAGAACACACAAACTCTGACTAAAGCTGCCCAAAAATGTAACTTCAGTAGACTGCTTCCTTTGCTGTGTCATCTGTGGAAGGGTAAGAGCTGATGTCATGCCTGGCTGTGGTCAGTCTGTTCTGGCTGTTCCACAGCAGCTGCAGGGATAAACTTCCCCAGTCACTGGAAACCCCAGCAAGGCCTTCTTGGTACTTTTTGTAATGGTCTGGGGACTGCCACGGTTTGAGATACTCTGAAGCAGCAAGGGTCCTGCTGGGGTGCTCTCTGTCTGATTCTGTCAGTGCTGGCTATGGTAAGCAGAGCCAGTTTTACAGGAATTCTTGTCCTTCCTTAAGACATGCATCCAGATGTTCAGAGTTTGAAGCTTGATGACAGTACAGATATTATTGAGGATGATGATCCCTTTACAGCAAAACTGAGCTTTGAGGTAAGAACTGTACCTGTGTCTACCAGCACAACATTTTTAATAGAATGTTTTTAATAGAATTTTTTAAAATAGAAATTTTATTTTAATAGAAAATTTTACTTTACAAAGTCACTCTTCTGGTGTGTATGTGGTACAGAGAGAGCTGCAGAGCTCTCTTTGTACCACAGGGAGGGGGATGGCACCTGAGAGGGAAATGGACTAACCAGTCAACTCTTCCCTTAAGAATACAAACAAAACCCTTCGAAACAAACAAACAAACCAGCAAAACCCACACAAACCCCCCTCAAACAAACAAACACAAACCTCACAAAGCAGCAGTGATTTTAAAGCAAACACTCCTGGAATTGTGTTTCCTCGCCGTGCGCTGGTACAGCAGCAGCCCAGCTACAGAGCAGGCCTCACTGCAGGGTTTCACAGGGGCTGTGAGCGTGGCTGTTCTTGGAAGGGGCTGTGTTTGAGATAAGGGGAGCTCACTGGAAGCAGATGTGGCTGCACGCTGCTCCTGCGGGAGGATTTGATACAACTGACAGGAGTTCGGGGGGACGGGGCTTGGGCCAGGTCTGCGTTAGGTTCTTGTGGTGAGTTTTAGTTAGCTGCTGGAAAGCCCAGGGCGGGCGTGAGGCAGCCGGTGCTCTGTGCAGCAGGGAGGCTCCGCGTTCGTGCCCGTGGTGCTGGGCCGCGCCGCGCTGCGCGCCATGAGCCGCCGGGACGTGCTGGTCAAGCGCTGGCCGCGGCCGCTGCGCTGGCAGTTCTACCGCTCGCTGCTGCCCGACGCCTCCGTCACCGTGTGCCCGTCCTGCTTCCAGGTACCGCCGCGCGGGGAGCCCCTGGGTGGGACAGTGCTGCCCCTGGAATGTGCTCAGCAAATTCCTGAGCGAGTGAACCAGGCCCTGGGCTGGGTGAGAGACGGGGGAACGGCTGCCCTGGGAGACTTGGCCGCAGCTGAGTTGGAGAGGTGGCCCTGACAGCAGGTCAGAACCTCTTGAGCCAACCTTGGCTGGCCAACAGGAGCTGATTTGTGTTTATTTCCTTTTGCTCTCTCTGACTTGCAGCCTGGTCTGGCAAGGAAAACCAGTCAGCGACTGTTGCCTTGTGGTTCAGTCCTGCTCCTGCCTTGCTCAGAAATGGCTTTTTGAAATGCTGGAATTCAGTCATGTTTGCTTACTGACTGCCTAATTGTCCATCCTTTTGCAAAAAAGTAGTTAGCAGTTAGTAGTGCCTTCTCAGCAGCTCTGGCAGAGGCCTGGGAAGTGCTTGCTGCTGTGTTCCAGGCTGGAGCATCCCAGGTGACTGAAACCAAGAGGCCCAGCTCCCTGTGATGGTAGTTCCAGAGAATCTGTGCTATTGAGCAGCCGTTGAACTCAGTTTGCATTTTCTTTGGGCATGGTACAGGCTAACTTGTTTTAAATCTGTTCCTGATTAACAGATGTTTCATACAGAAGACTATGAGCTCCTCATACTCCAGCATAATTGTTGTCCATTCTGTCGGCGGAGAATAGATGAGTCAAACCAATGAAGAAAACCAGTATTTTACCTCAGCAACAGACTCCCCTATTGGCTTGGCAGAACCCTTCTTAGATCTGTAGAGCTTTCTGAATAACTTAGTTACATCATCTTGTTTCATTTTGTATGTAAGAGTGCAACCAAGTTGAAAAATTGTAACTATTTTTTTAAATTAAAACGTCTGTTTTTTGTGAATGTGCTCTGCATTTTCCAGGCAAGCAGCTGAAGTGCCACAGAATTACAGGAACATTTCTAGAATCAAGTTCAGCCTTCAAGTAATTGGTTTTACTCCAGATTGTGCTCCTTAACACACACCAGTTATTGACAGATCTTCAAATAAATGGGACTATTTTTCGCTATTTATTGTCTCAGAATTTGCTGTAATACTCATGCTTCTGATGGGGAATTTTTTTCCCTTTCTATTCCATTTAGATAAGAACAGCATTTAGAGCCCTTCAAACATAACCTGAAGAGTTCCAGTACTCGTGGCACTGGGGGCATCTCGCGCCACCCTGGGGCAGGTGGAGGCTGGATCTGTGTGGAGCTCACCTGGTTGAAGTGCAGCAGGTGAGGCTGTGCACACCTGAGCTCCGTGCTGCTGCCATGAGGGCTGTGCCAAGGGAGTGCTGCTGGGCAGGGTGTCCCCAGCACCGTGTCAGTCCTGAGCCCAGCACGAGCTCACAGAGCATGGGGCAGGAGGCAGAGCTGCTGCTCTCTGCTGCAGCCTCTTGTGGAGGCTGAGACACGGGGGGCATCAGTCCCAGGCAGCACCTGAGCCCCTACAATGGCTCGCTCTGCCTGCAGGACTGGGCAGGAAATAGGAGAGCAAAGGCCAAGAAACTCCTGTGTGGACATAAAGACAGTTTAATAGCTGCAGCACAGCCCTGCGTGCAAGCAAAGCAAAGCAAGAAGGAATTTATTCCCTGCTTCCTGGAGAGCAGGGCTCAGCATGAGTAACTGTCACTCGGGAAGGCAAACACCACAAACACAACATCCTCCCTTCCTCCCCCTTTCCCTGAGCTTTTATTTTGGAGCACAGCATCATCTGGAGTGGCACACCCCTTTGGGCAGCTGTGCCAGGCCTGTCCCTCTGTTCCCAGCCCTGGCCTGGATGGGGGGGACAGGGCGGGCAGGGTGGATCCCGCAGTGCTCTGCCCCAGCTGCACTCCGGTGTGTTCCCAGGTGTGACACCCACTCACAGCACCCTGCACTGCTGGGAGGGAGGTGATCTCCGTGCCAGTGACACCAGTGTACCCCGGGCAGGGGATCTCACCAGGATGGCCACAGGGTCATTCCCAGCAGCAGGCAGATCACACAGGTAACCAGCTTGGCTGGAGCTGCGCAGTGCTGCGTCCCTCGACTTTAATCCAGTGTAAGCTGGGCCCGTGGTGCCATGAGTTCTGTGGTGATGGCAGCCTGTCTGTTCCAGCCTGCCTTCACCCCGAGTGGGAAAGGGCACGAGGAGCTGGCTGAGGTGGTTGGTGCTGGCAGGGCAGCTCCCACGGGAGCAGCACTTTGCACGTGATATGGGATGTCTGTCTGCTCGAGTTCCTCTGGAAAAGGAGACCCTGCAATCACCGCCGAGTTTCCGAGTCCCTCAGCGGTTCCTGACCAAGTTTGCTTGATTTACCACTTTAAAAACATTCTGTTCTAATTACAGCTCGTCTGCTTTCTGACTCAGCTGTCACTGTTTGCAGTGAAGACTCTGCTATTGACATGGATAAACAATGCTGTTTGAGATGGGAGCCAGGGTGGAATTCAGCTCCTTCTGGAACTGAGCTGGCTGTGCAGAGCCAGTGGGAATGAAAAGTTATAAAACTGAAGAGAAAGGGTTTGCTGTGACACAAAGACAAAATGGACCAATGTTTTTTTTAAACAGCTCAGTGAATATAGTCTAGCTTTGAAAAGTGTTTTGGGCTTTTCTGGGCAGAAGCACTCTGCGTGTCTCATCCATACATGATGAAGGGTTCTAGTCCAGGCTGCCCTGTGCCATGGAGCCCAGCTGGCTTCACGCTGAGGAGTCCCTGGAGGTACAAGAGGTCCCAGCACGGCACTTTGGTTGGAAGTTGTGAGCAATTTGCCCCGTTCCTCTATCTCAGCTGCCTGCCTGTGCCACTGCTGCATCCAGTGGTGACGCACGCCAGCCCTAAGCTCTGCACAGCAGCTGCTACCTCAGCAGTGGCTTATTGCATCAGCTTAAAGTGTTTTAGGAAATAAACCCTTAATCCCTGTGTGCCCAGGTACAAGTGTAAAGAGCTGCATTTGCAGTTAGGAAGTGGCACTGCTCTGGCCTTGGAAACAAGTGTGAGAAATTAACTGAGAGGGACTTAGGGTGAACAGAGAGTGTGTGAGGGCCTGGTGTTTTCATGTTAAGGTGAAGGAAGACATTTGGACTGTCCAGAGACTGTGGCCTGCATTGGCTGCCAGCAAGGTCTGCCCTCGTCCATGGTGCCAGCACTTCAGCTCCTTCCACCTTCCCCACTTAGAGGGCAGGTTTCCCAGCTTGGTCTCTGCTCTAAGGAGAGTACAGTGCTTTGTGCTTTTTCCATTAAACTCTATTTCTGAACTAGCTTGCAAGGAACATCAGTGAAAACTAGGCCAGGACTGGAGGAAGTTTATTAAGGCCAAGAGGACATGAACTTCTGCCTACCTTCCACCCATGAGCTCCAGCAGCCCTGGTACATCCTCCTGTACTGGATGAGGCCCTCGTGTTCACCTGCTCCTGGCTGTGAGGAACGCTCAGCTCAGCCCTCAGTGCAGACAAAACAGCAAGGGCAGCTGGGTGCTCAGCTCCCTTCCAGCCTCTGTCAGGGGCAGATCAAAATCTCTCTTTGTGCTCACCTCCTGTAAATTAAAAATTTACAGGAGGTGAGCAAAATTAAGATAACTCAGCTGTGTAACTCAGCTTCTGGTTGGCACAAGGAATGTTTCAAGCACAACTGAGTGCACAGAGCGGCGAGACAGACGGACATAGAGAGCACAGAAGGCTCCAACAATAGCCTTCCCTGTGGAGTTTGATAATTATGCAAGGCTTGAGAAGAGTGAGGGTGTCTGTCAACCAGTATATGAAGCTGAGTGCTGGCTTCAGTTCTGAACATCCCATCAGTGCCCTGGTCCAGCAGCCTTCTCAGCCCCATTGCAGAATGATTCCAGTCCAGGACAGATGGACTAGGTAATTTATTAGCTGTTACCAATGGAGTTGGCATGACCCAAATTGGATCCAAAGGCACAGAGAGGATGGCACAACTGGTAACCTGCAAGTGGGCCAAGTGTTTCATGGTGGTGGTCAAACCTCCACAGCCACATCCTGAGCAGAGAGGTGGCTGGAGCCTGTGGAAGAAGGTTTGGTCATGCTGCCTTGTGCAGCCTGCCACGGGGACTGGCAGTATGTGGGGATGGCTCTCCAGTGGGGACTGGCTGGTCTCACAGATCCAATTCCCCCTGTGAGAGTGGGGCTGGGACACTCCTCTGTCACTGAGGGACCACAGCACGCCTGCCCAGCCAGGCCACCATTTGCAGCCCCCAAACCACAGTCCTGGGGTTTGAGCCACACATGTCCCTCCTGTTAGTGGGGAAGGGAAAGGAAGAGCTCCTGTGCAAGGGAGCTGCTGCCTGGTTTGAGCCCTTCCAAAAGAATGGTGCAGTGCAGAGCTACCTCTTTATATATGTGACCATGAGCCGTGGTCTCCAACAATGACAGTGCTGGGCAGAAACTGGTGTCACCTTAACACCTTCCCAGGAAAGCCAATTACCCTGGGATGATTATGATTAATAATTCTCTAAACCTAATCGTGCTGACACCAGTGCTTGGAGCTTACCTAGGGGCACTTTATAAGAGGTGCCCTGTGGAGGAGAGTGTAACTGGTTCTCCTTGGGGCGACAGTGAAGGCTGAGACGTGGCAGGAGCTCCATTCCAGAGGCAGTTTTCCCCTTGCACAAAAGAACTCCCAGAGTAAGAGCAAAAAGCGCCTCACAAACTGCAGCCATGAACGGGACAGAAGGCCAAGACTTCTACGTGCCCATGTCCAACAAGACCGGGGTGGTGCGGAGCCCCTTCGAGTACCCCCAGTACTACCTGGCTGAGCCTTGGAAGTTCTCGGCGCTGGCTGCCTACATGTTCATGCTGATTCTGCTTGGCTTCCCCATCAACTTCCTCACGCTGTACGTCACCATCCAGCACAAGAAGCTCCGGACACCTCTAAACTACATCCTCCTGAACCTGGCCGTGGCCGACCTCTTCATGGTATTCGGGGGCTTCACGACCACGATGTACACCTCCATGAACGGCTACTTTGTCTTTGGAGTAACAGGGTGCTACATCGAAGGCTTCTTTGCCACACTGGGTGGTAAGTTTTCCAAATATTCAAATGTCTTCTGTCAGAAATTTCCCTGGATTTTAGTAGTGGGAGGGAAAACACAGATGATCTTGGAAAAACATGGTACCTGTAATGTCCTTGACCTGCTGCTGATGTGGACTGAGGGCATTTGCCCTGTTTCTGGGTAGGAGCTGAAGAAAGTGACAAGTGACACTTTTTAAAAAAACCTTTCTTTTGGGAGCCACCTGCTCAGTATCCTGAGAACCACAGTGCAGCAATGGAAACCAGCCAACACCAGATTTTGCAGCTGTTGGATTTGTGCATCTCCTTGGCTCACTTTCTGACTCAAGAGATGACAATTTTGTTCCTCCTATTTTGCAGGGCTGAATCTGCTATTGGCTCTGGTGTGGTGCATGGTGGTACAGGCAAGCAGAGCTGGCTCTCCTCCCCATGCCAGCCTGGTATGGAACCAAACAGATATGAAACAGAAATTGTGTGTCTAAAAATGTCCTCCTCCATTTGTCTCAGCCTTCAGCCACTGCTACTGTTGTAGTGATTTGGCCCTTGTGGCACAAGTTTCCTGGGAAGCTGTGGGTAGTGAGGGGGAGTCCTGGGATGACGGGCACTTGGTGCACATCAGAGTGTGACCACAGGCTTGCAGGTGCAGATGCTGTCTGGGATGAATGGTGGGATCAGCCTTGAATCTCAAAACACTGCAGCAAAGTGGTTCCTGTGGGTCAGCAGTACAGTGAGAAGGGGTCTCACACTGTCCTACCACATCTGCCCTTGACCATTCTTCATTTGTCTTTCTGAACCCTTGTCAGAGATTAAGCTTTGCCAGGGGTTGTTCTCAGGAACACCAGTCTGAGGAGGCCTCATGCTGCCATCAGGGTGGTTTCTTTTCCTGCTCAAAGTCCCTGTGTCCTGTTCTGTCCCTCTCCCTGGTGCAGGTGAAATTGCTCTCTGGTCTCTGGTGGTCCTGGCTATCGAAAGATACGTAGTGGTCTGCAAGCCCATGAGCAACTTCCGCTTCGGGGAGAACCACGCCATCATGGGTGTTGCCTTCTCCTGGATCATGGCCTTGGCGTGTGCAGCTCCCCCACTTTTCGGCTGGTCCAGGTAGGGAGGGCATTGGACCCAGTGTCAGGGGTGTGGGAGCCTGGCTGTGGCTCAGCTGTGGCTTCAGCCAGTCTCCTCTGCTGGGTGCTGACCTGCTGGGCTCACCTTGCAGGTACATCCCCGAGGGCATGCAGTGCTCGTGCGGGATCGACTATTACACTCTGAAGCCAGAGGTCAACAATGAATCTTTTGTCATCTACATGTTTGTGGTTCACTTTATGATCCCGCTGTTAATCATTTTCTTCTGCTATGGGAACCTGGTTTGCACTGTCAAGGAGGTGAGTACCCGCCAGATGCAGCAGCCAGTAGGGCTACCCCTGTCCCCAGTGCTGGGAAGGGACCCACCAGGCTCAAGAATGGTGCCAGGGACAGTCCTCCAGGGGCCAGCCTGGCCATCCATGAAGAGGGGAATAGCAAACTCCAGATGTGCAGCTTGGCTGCTGTGAGCCCTGACCCACTGGCTCCATCGCGTTTCTGCTCCTTCTGCCCGCAGGCTGCCGCCCAGCAGCAGGAGTCTGCCACCACCCAGAAGGCAGAGAAAGAGGTGACTCGCATGGTCATCATCATGGTCATCTCCTTCCTGATCTGCTGGGTCCCCTACGCCAGCGTCGCGTTCTACATCTTCACCAACCAGGGATCAGACTTCGGGCCCATCTTCATGACCATCCCGGCATTCTTTGCCAAGAGCTCGGCCATCTACAACCCTGTGATCTACATCGTAATGAACAAACAGGTAACTGGCAGGGTGCCAGGAAACCCCTCTTTTGTGTTTCTCTTTATAACAGCTGGCAGACAGTTACAGCGTCTCAAGGTGCCAGTGGTCTGGAGCAGGGATTGTTTCCAGGCAATCTAGTCCTGGCACAAGGGAAACTGACAGTGCAGCTCATCCTTGGTGTTGCATAAATCTCACAAATGCAAGGCCATTCCACCTGAAATAATGCAGGTGCTGGGTTGATGGGGGAGCCATGACGGGAGCAGGCAGGGCTGGCAGTAGATGGGGTGGGCAGCAGACAGGGGAAAGGAGACTCCATATAGGCATAGTTCTTCCTGCACCACAGTGCTGCTGGGCCTAAAGACAGTCTGCAGCTAAAGCTGATGGTGTCCAGCTGGCTCACCCTGGGCTTCCCTCTCTCCCAGTTCCGCAACTGCATGATCACAACCCTCTGCTGTGGCAAGAACCCACTGGGTGACGAGGACACATCTGCTGGCAAGACAGAGACCTCCTCCGTCTCCACCAGCCAGGTCTCTCCTGCATAGGCCCCTGGGGTGCACCCTGGCAGCACAAACTTAACCCCACCACTGCCACCACCTGCCCCTGCTTCACCGTGGCCAAGGCCCTGTGGGGCAGGCTCCTCGCTCCTGGCTCTAGGAACCCTGGGAACAAGGCTGAAAATGTGTACACATGTTTTGTAATTAAAATGCAAAGGCTTAGCTCCTCTGGCGTAAATCCATGCATTTGTGTTGACTTGCTGAGACCACATGCCCCTTCTGTGAGTGCAGGCTGGGTCGGAGAGCTCGTGCCTGGGCCATGGCAGAGCTGTCCCTGCCTCCCTCAACCCATCCTAACACCCCAGCCAGGGCACATTCTGCGTCTGCTGCTGCTGGGGCTGGAGCTGGGGCCACTCTCTGGCCCTTTGGTCAGAGATGGATGCCAGCCAGTGCTGCCAGTCGCTCAGCCCCATCACACCCTGTCTGCCCAGAGCACGTTTGGCTGCTGCAAAGTGCCCCGGCTGTGCCAGGTGCTCCCAGCTCTGGCCCTGTCCCATCTGCCAGAAGTCCTGGAGACGCGGATTCGTGCGGGGGGGTGGGACAGACAGCGGTGCCCGGGTGCTGCCTGGCAGGCAGGTGGCACGGCAGGCCCTGCCAGCACGGCACAGCCGTGTGCGGCCGCAGCTCCCGGGGACAGCCCCGTGCTCAGGGCTCCAGCACTGCTGCAGCACCACAGGGATGGTGTTTGCACCCTCAGCAGCAGCAGCAGCTCTGCCCCATGTCCCCCAGCACCCCTGCCCCGCAGTCCTGCCTCTTCCTTAGGCATCTTTGCACCCCTAGGGCCAAGCCCCCTCAAGCCTGCCCATGCTCTCCCCATTTTGGCTGTGGTCAGCTTGGCCCCGGCCCAAGGGAGGTTTTGGGCAGCTCTGGTGCTGCTGAGGCCTGCCGGGCCAGGGCTGATCTCCTCCACGCCGCAGCAGGCAGGACCCAGCAGCATATGGCTCAGCCATGCCGACATATGTTCAGAGCACTACAAGATGGCACATTGCAATTGTAGCGGTGTTCTTCGTTTTTATTTTTAGTTCAGTTATACAAATAAGATGTTTTTCTCACTGTTCAGTGTTATCAACATTTGAAACTATTTTTGTACATTATTATCCTCTCTGATTTCTAATCCTATGCAGCTTTGCAAGGACTAATAGGGAATGTATAGAGCCCATGCGAGTTAAACCCTTAATAAAGAGCAATTTGCAAGTACAATTCTCTCATTATTTTTTTTATCGATACTTCTGCATATTCAGTGAAATCTAAAGATTAGAGTTTTATGAATAATTCAGTGTTTAGGCTGATGTCTGATTCATGCTCTTCAGATCTGGGAGGTGGTTTTGGAGGGAAGAGGAGGAAGGATTCAGTGTTTATTTGCTGTCCGTGAGGCTGTGCTCCACAGGAGTGTGGTGATGCCTGGCACTGTGGTTCTGCCACCCGTGGAGGACCAGCCCTGGCACAAGGCCTGGCCCCAAGCCCCCAGGCTGTCCCCACACTGTGACACCTGGCTGCTGCTGGTGGTGCTGGGGGCAAGCAAGGCTTTGGGACCCTCCTGCCAGTTCAGCCGGGTGCCATTGGCATCACAGAGCTACCACAGAGGTGATGGATGGATCCAGGATGAGGAAATGCACCCAAACCTTCTGTGGTGCCACCCCCAGCAGCTCACTGTGCCCTTCCTGGGGAATTCAGAAATGGACTGAAATGAAGCAATAAACAGGCTGGTGCTGGTCTGGGGAGGAGGAGGGCGTGTGGGGCTCCAGGCCATGGGTCTACCTCCCAGCTCCCTGCTGCAGACCTGGCTCCTACCGGCACCTCAGCCAGCATCCAGCCCCTGGGCTCAAGAGGTGGGTGCAGGCCTTGACAAGGATCTCCATGGGCACTGCTTTTCAGGTGCATTGCTGTGCTCTGCTGAGATGGCCATGAGCCTGTCCTGCCACCATTTAATCCCACTTTACAACTTTCTCATGTTTCCAGCAGACAATGCACACAAAACCCCTGTGAGTCCTGTGTGAAGTGGGCAGTCCCTGCCGTGGGGACATTTGCAGTGGGGACTGTTTCTACACCAAAGAGCCATTGGTGCTTTACCCAGGTTCTCCTCACAAGCACAGGTGCCTGCACGGAGGGGCCATGGAAGTGCTGTGGCTGCCCAAGTCCAGGGCTGGGAGTGCTCTCCCCTGAACATGGGATTCAGTGGGTGGGGGCACATTGTTGTCCTGCTTGGGACACCTGGGGATGCTGGGTGAGAGGTGCTCCTCCTGCCTCTGCTGGCTCACCAAGCAGCTCTTCCTTCTCCTCCTCTCACTTGTGAAATCTTCTCCCCCCACCATTTTCAGAGTCCCATTTCCTTGTGAGGCCATGCTTGGTAAGGGAGACAGCACATCCCACCCTCACCCTGGCAAGGGGTCTGTGTGGGCCCCATGCTCTGGGCTGGTTCCCTGTGCACCCCACAGCAAGTGTGGTCAGCAAGCTGCAATCCCAGCACCCCAACACCCACCCTGCAGCAGATAGACACCTTTTGTCTGCCTGTTCAGGGCACTCACCCTGCAAAGCTCCATCTCTCATCCTTCTCTAAACCCTCTGCCTAGGTGTGCCCCTTTTCCCTCCAGCCCCTCACAAAGCTTTGGCAAAGGTCCTTCAACTTCTAGACCCTGGCTTCCACCAGGGCTTCAACCACAGCAATTAGCAGCTGCCAACCAGCACCTGCAGCCAGGCTGCTCATCAGATAAATTGGATGGAGGTGGGCTGGCTATGGTAGTAGGGTTTGTGCTGCTGTGGGTAGAGGTGCCTGTGACTGCCTGGGTTTGTGTGCTGCCATGGAGCCTGAGCTGGGTAAGGGGTCTGCAAGTGCTGTGGGGTCCCTCAGAGCTGGAGCTTGTCTCATGCTCTGGGCAATGGTGGCTCTGCTCCCTGGGAGGGCTGCAGGGATGAGCAGGGCTGTGGCTGTGTGGCTTCTGGGGGCTGTGAGGCTGCTGGGGGTGTGAGTGTCTCAGAACCGGACTTCAGTCCCAAATGGTCCTTCTTCCATCAGCCAAAGCTGCTGGCATCGTCCCACGCTATCCGGCCCAGCACCCTCCCACCCTGCAGATGGTCAAGGAGGCACTGCGGGCCCACGATGCCAGGAAGGGTGCCTCTGTGGTTGCCATCAAGCGTTTCATCCTGGCCAAGTACCCCACCGTGGACCCCATCCGCCTCAAGTACCTGCTGAAGCAGGCGCTGAGCAAGGGGCTGAGCTGCGGGGACCTGGTGCGGCCCCAAAACTCATCTGCTGTGGGGGCCACGGGCACCTTCAAGGTGAGCAAGGGCTGCTGGAGCCGCTGGGCTGGGGACTGGGGTGCTGGCTGCCCCTGTTGACACCCCTCTCTTGCCTCCAGTTAGCACGCAAGAAACCAGGGCACAAGCAGCAGCTGGGCCAGGCAGATCCTGACAGAGGAGAGGCCCCAAAGCCAGGACAGAAAGGGACCACCACGGACCCCCAGGCCCCCGTGGCAGGAGCACGACCGCGAGGTAAAGGGCTGCGGGTGCTGTGACCGAGCTGACGCTGCCTGGCCTGGCCTGGCCTCATCGCTGCCCTTCCTCCACAGGTGCCACCAAGCAGCAGCCGAAGGCGAAGCCCGTGAAGGTGAGTCAGGGCCAGCACGGGGCTGGGTGGCTCGTGGCACAGCAACACCCTGAGGGGCTCTCCTCTCTTCCCTCCAGGCCCAGCCACGAGCAGCAGAGAAGCCCAGGAGCAATAGAGCGAAGCATCCCCAAACTGCTGACCGGCCCCAGGCTCATGGCCCGGGGCCTTCGGGGCCCCCAAAAGCTGCTGGCCCCCGCCAGGCCCCCCGAAAAGGACACTCAGCACCCAGCACAGCTCGGGCTGCTGAGAACACAGGAGGGAGCGATAGTGACAGCGACAGCTCTGGAAGTGCTGGGGTGAAGGGGCCCCAGAAGGTCCCCCGAGGAAAGAGCAAGGGGAAGGTGCCCAAGAGGGCACAGCAGGACGCCCCCAAGGCACGGGGAGGTCAGGATAAAGCAAAGAAGCCCCGGGTGACTGCAGGAGCTGGGCAGGGGAAGGCCAGGATGAAGAAGGCAGCCCCTGTGGCAGCAGACAGAAAGACTCCATAGGGAACTTGGCCCTGCTTCAGCTGGCCCCAGGCCCTTGGGGTCTGTGCTGGTCTCAGTCCCTAGGACAGGTTTTAACTTTGCGTTCTCCTCATCCTAATAAAGCTTCTTTACTTGCCTCATGAAATTACTGTTATGGGTCCCCGTCCCTGCACTTCCATCCCAGTGCCAGAATCCCTCAGCCCTGTCCTCAGCCTGCACAGCACGGTGGTGAGCTGATGCTGCAGGCAGCTGCCTTGCTGCCTGCCCTCACTGAGAGGTTCTGTCTCTGTCCCCACGTGTCCCCAGCTGTGGTGCCACGGGGCTGTGTGTGTGCAGGATGACAGTGTGCCAAGGTGATGAGCAGGGACCCTGAGACCGTGGGACACAGCCTGGTGACATCCCCAGGAGCAGAGAAGCTCAGGCTTGGCCGGTGCTGCTGTGGAGCCATGGTGCCCACGGGCTGTGTGTGTCCAGCCCTCTGCTGTCCTGGCTGCCCTTGTGCTAATGCCTGGCTGAGCTGGGATTACAGGTGCACCAGGGAGCAGGTCTGGGTGCCTGCCATGGGCAAATGTCTCCCAGCAGAGGTGAAGCAGCCTGTGCTTTAACTACAGTAAGAAGACAGAGGTGTCTTAGGGGCTCAAAAATCAAGTTTGGGGTGTTACTATAGCCTCCAGTGCAGCTCATGCTCTTATTACCAGTCTATGGCACAGTTCCCACCTACAAACTTGCCTTGTGAGCTCCCATGGATCAGTGTATCACACTTCCATTTAATAGCTTCAATTGCCTGAATTCCTCTTGCTCTGCCCAGAGCAGGGCCCTTCTGAAGGTTGTGCTGATCGTGTAAGGGGTTACAGTCCTCCTGGGTGGGAGAAAATAAGTGGAAGTAAAACTCTTTCCAAAGAGGATTTTGTTAATCTCAACTGGCCTTGCCATTGCCCTCCAAGGCTCCTGGCCTTGCTTTGGGGCTTAAGCAAGAGCTGAGCAAACTCGCTTCCCTTAAACTTCAGCCTTTCTGTGCTGATCCATCCTTACTGGAACTGGAACTCGTGTCCCCCCAGGGACAGAGTGGGGAATGTGGCAGCACTAACTGAGCAGAGTTCACTGGATTCTCAGAGGGGGTGGCCTCAGAGCACCACTCACGTGTGGAAATGTCCCCAACAGCATCAGGGAGGGACTGTGTCCTCCCTCTCACCAGCCACCAGGTGTGACATGCAAAGCTCTCCTGCTTTGAGAGAAGCCAAATAATTTAATGGCTCGAATTGGCTTTGCAAGGACTCAACTTCCTAGTGGAAGAAGAAAATCCCTCTGGTGTCTGGAAAGCACAGCTTTTACTAGGGCAGGGGAAGATTTAGCAATGCCGTGGTTATTAGAGGCCCTGTGCCACAGCTGGTGTCGGGGTGCTGCAGCTGCAGACCCGAGTCTGGTGCAGGGAGGCACCCGACAGAGGTGAGGGTGCCTGGCAGCAGCTGCTGCTCTGGGGTTACTGATCTTCGTGTGCCCAGCGCTGGTCAGTTCAGGTGCTGCTGTCCTCATGCTGATTGTCCCCTCCCGTGCCTGCTCCAGGAAGGAACTGGGGCATTGGCTGAGTGTGTGAGGGGTACAAACCTGTTCTTACTCACTGCTGACCCCACACATGGTGTGTCTTGCATGTGCAAAACTTGTCTGTGCAGGTGTCACCCACGTATGTCCTCCCCGTGTGCTTGCAGGAACTGCACTCCACAGGTTCAGCACCTTGTTTTATTACAAAGATAGGCTTTGCCAGGAGTCTGCCACTTCCACTACACAGCAGGTAAGGGCACTACACCCACAACACGTGCCAAAGTTTAAAAATATCTTACAAAGGGCTTGGAGGTTCAAGGCAACACTACAAACCCTCTGCTAAAGTTGTTCCTTTAAATGGTTGTAGCAACTACTTTTTCTTTTTTCTTTTTTTTTTTCTTTTTTTATTTTTTGGCTTTGGAAAAGAATTAAATAATAAAACAATAGCCCCAATACATGGCCCAGCCATAACACCTGGAGGCAAACTCTACTTACTCTTAGCTCACCTGTATCCTTTCCCTGTAATAAACAACATGGGGCTATAGCTCCATGGTCCTTTCCCTGCCTCCAGCCAAGCTCAACATTCTCTGCTACCTTGGTCCTTCTCACCCTGGCCTTTCTTGTGCTGGGCCTGCCTACATCTCTGGCAGCTATTCACAGTTTCTAAAAGACAAAAACATCAAGAAATTTTTGTGAAATCACTTTCAAAATAAAATGTAGCCCAGCTACATTCTTAGAGTTTCTATTCTGAAGCCACATCCTCAGCAAAGACATTGAGACCTCCACAGTGTAAGTACTTTTTCTGTAGTTCTCTTTTAAAAAAACTCTGTTCTTCCCCTTTCCCTCCCCTCCCTCCCCACCTTTTAACATACTGGATAAAGTCTACTGTTTGTTTTAAAATAGATATCTATGTACACATACACAACTCTGATGTTCCGGTTTCTGACAAATGTGGCATTACTGGAAATGATGGAATGGAGACCACCTGTCCATGGCAGTGAATCACCCAGGAGTTTTGGTGGACGAAGTCATCCAATGCCAGAATGCATCCTAGCCAGCTGGATGACCACCAGAGGCTTCCTTGCCCCCTCCTGCAGTGAGGTAGTGACTGTGTTTCTTTCCTGGCAGCTGGAGCAGTGGCTGTGGTGGTCAGCCCTGTGGGCAGGAGCCCTTGCCCGTGCAGGGTGCTGGTTTGAGCACGTGGCTGTGTCCAGCCTCCACGGGGGCCTGTGTGACACCGGAGCGGCCACAGCTCCCCAGGCTGCAGGAGGGAGAACAGGCCACCAGGCTGGGCTGGCAGGGTGGCACGGGGCTGTCTAGTGCCAGGCAAGCTCCATTTGTCTGCCACTGGACCCTCTCAGTGACCCCAGCCTAGCTGGGACAGTCTCCCCCTCAGTTTGCAGCCCTGGGTGCTGGAGATGCTCTGCTGGCCTGTGTCACTGCTGGGCTGGCAGCAGTTGGGCCCTGTCCCTCTGCCCTTAAGGGCTGAAAACAGGCTGGCCATGCAGCCAAGCCCGCTGCCGTGCTGCTCTCAGGTACCAGCCACAGGGCTGGGCCCAAAGCAAGCAGAATAAGCTGCTTTAGGAGACACCTCTGCAGGCCTGGCCTCGTGTTTGGTGATGATCACAGGGAGAGGCAGAGGCAGTGCTGTCAGGTGTTTGGCCTGCGCGTGGCCTGAGGCCGCTGTCAGGGCTGCCAGCAGGCCCAGGGCAGGAGCAGCACCGCTGTCAGGGCTGCCAGCAGGCTCAGGACACGAGCAGCGTCACAGGGCTGAGGTCTGCAGTGCCATGGACACGTGTGGAGCCAGCGTGGTGGGCAGCAGAGGGGCAGGTCCTTCCCCACGCGCTGCGCCACGGCTGGTGGGCTGGTGAGTGCCCACCTCCCCTCTGTGCTCCAGCCACACACGAGAGCCCAGGCAAGGGGGAACAGCCCTTCCATGCTAGCACACACTGGGCTCCCTGCAGCTCCCAAACGGCTGCCTCCATTAGGGATAAAGTGCTTTCACCTTGCCTTAGCTGCTTGGGAAGCAACTGCTTTGTCTCAGCCTCGAGTTCCCTGTGTTGCCCAAGTCTCAGATGGAGGAGTGGTAATGTTTACACATACAGTACAAAAATTAAAAGGCACAAATATACACAGAATGCAGCAGATAGTGAACAGCTGATAAGAGTCCCTGATGTTGGAAAAACAAGTATGTTGGAGGGATGGCGTGGGAGCTCAGGCTATGATGGTCTTTGCTGTCTGTGGTCATTACTCCCTGAGGTGACCCTTCTGCTTTGTGTCTGTTCCAGCCTCTGCAGCCCCGTCCCAAGGAACCACACACAGGGATGCACGGAGTGCTGACAGCTTGGGTGCTGACCAAGGGGAAAGTGGTGAACTGAGCTTGCCACAAGGGTCATGACTCCATTTCTGGCTGGCAAGAGCAAATAAATTATGGGTGCCACAGTGCAGACCAGAAGAGTTTTAGCTGCTCGGAAAGGTGTCTTGTGGCTTCTTGTGAAGTGAGGCAAACTTGTGGGCCAGGCCCACCCCCTCCACAAGGCTGGTTTGAGTATGACCAAGGTATGCCTGCGGCTGAAGGCAGGGTCCCTTGCGGCACTGTGCTGCAAGAAAGGTCACTTCTAGGGCTGCAGCCAGCCTAGGCTTCACTGCAGGACTCATAGATGTTGTCCTCCATGAGAGCAATCACTTGCTCAAATTTGTGCTGGAGCTGGGTGCGCTTTGTCGTGGGGTTTGCGTCCAGGGCGGCCACGATCTGTGGGAGACACAGGCAGGCAGGGTGCTGAGGCAGTGTGGGGTGCCCACCTGCCAGCCCAGCTCACCCCACCAGACCTCTGGAGCCCAAATTCCAGCCAGAGCTCCAAAGGCGAGAGCCCACCCAGCCCCACAGCCCCCATGCTCGCACCCCTGGTACCCCTGCTGTCCTGGGGTCCCTGCTCAGGGCTAGGAGTGGAGTGATACATGACAAAAATGCACTGCTGTAATAGAGCTGAGGGCACAGCACCAGCCCACAGGCTGTAGCAGGAGCCAGCCAGGGCCACTGCCTCAATGGGGTGGGGACAGCAGGCACAAGTTAATTTGGGGGTGACCTTATCTGTATGTTTTGCTCTCCTGAAAAGGTCTGTACATCTGGCAGCCCTTCTTCAGCCCAGCCAAATGCCATTAAGATCAGCTGTGAATAGTCAGCCTTCTCTTCCGAGAAGTTGCCAGCCAAGGGACAGAGAGTAGGTGCATCTGCTTATGCATCTATTACATATGATCTGCAGTTATGCACACCCCAACAATCCTGCTCTGTGGGACTGGATGCAGGTGTCTGCCTGCGGGGTTACTGCAGGGTGGTTCCTCCCTTGCCAGGCAGAGCAGAGCCCACGTGCTGTCAGCCCCACTCACCTGGGAGCGGTATCTCTTGGCGTATTTGTATATCTCAGCCATGGCGACATTGGTGTTGAACTCATTTCGGTATTTCTTTATAAAGACAGAAAAGAGAGGGGACAATATTAGCAGGATGGAGCACGTGAGTTCCAGCACAGCCAGCTGGGACTGACTGTGGTAAAAGCAGGTTGTGCTTGGCTTTATTGGTACAGCTGGATTTTTAAGGAAGGTGTATTTGCTTGCATCAGGATGGGTCTTGGTCTTTTCAAAGCCAGCTGTAAATACCCACATTGGGCAGCACTGCATATCCCTCTGTGCCCAAAGCCATTTCACAGGAGGGGACCATGCAGAAAAATCCTGCTTGGTGCCCAAAGCTAAAACACCCTGGCGAGAAGGTTTGATTTTGAGAAACCTGTGGTGCATCTCTGGCAGGACTCTGATCTGGACTGTGGCTGCCAGCTCTTGAGGCTGGTACCAGGGCTGGCTGCCTGGGACTCAGGGCTGCCCCTGACAGTTGTGCCTGGGAGCCAGCTGGCTGGGTGGCTGCGGGACTGCAAAAATCCTTGTCCAAACTTCCTGGCTTTTTGGCACTGAATTTTGCTCTCAACTCCCAGTGGTGCCAGAGCTAGTTAGGCTCAAGCAAACTCATGGGTCTTTACTGCAGCTCTGGCAGTAATTGAAGATGCTTGGAATTAGGTCAGATGAAGTTTATGTGTGGAAGTTTCAGGAAAAATATCCTTTCTTGTGTGCTCCTTCCAGCATTTAAGCAGTAGCTGATTGCAGCCTATGTGCATCCCCTGCTGTTGCCAGGCTCCAGCAGGACACTGAGCCTGCAGACTCAACCCCATCCTCTCCCCCCGCTTACCCGAGACTCCTCGGCCAGGTGGGCGTTCATCTCCTGCTCACTCAGAGGGGGCATGTCGTGGATTTGCTTGTAGTATCTCTGCACTATCTTCCGGTACTCGGGGATCTCCTTGGCATACAGCAGTTTGTTGGTCGGGGAGTCCTAGGGTGAGACACTGAACTCAGGCACTGGGCTGTTCCCAGCTGCAAACGTTATCCTCTTTTCAGACCAAAGCACCAACACCAGAGAGGAACCACAGCTGCAGCTGGGTGCAGGGGACAGCTTTGCCTTTGGTCCCAGCTGTCACCAGGGAGGACTGTGGTGCCAGACAGCACCGAGGCATGGAACAGCTCATGGCAGAACGGCTGAGACACATCAGGGCTCTGTGGATGGGCACCATGTGCAGACACAGCACCATCCTGCTGCCCTTGCATGAGCTGGACATCCATCAGCTCAATGCCAGTGAGGGGGGTGGTGGGTGTGTTTTAATTTGCAGCAAATGCAGGCTAAAAGCACACCCAGCATCAGGCAGGGTGGCTTACAGCCAGGGGATGCTCTGCAGGTGAGGTAGCACACCTGTGACACATCAAACACTTGGGCTCTGTGGTGCTGTACGTGGAAATTGGCAACAAGGGAAGGGCTTCTGCACGTAGCTGCTGCTTACAGCCAGGGGATGCTCTGCAGGTGAGGTAGCACACCTGTGCCACATCAAACACTTGGGCTCTGTGGTGCTGCATGTGGAAATTGGCAACAAGGGAAGGGCTGTAGTTGCTGGGGTTTCTTGAGTAGCCACATTGATTTAAGCTAAAGAACAAAGCTATCTTACAAGTTGAACTTCGTCAGCTGAAATGTTGCTTTTGGATTTTTCATGTAGCTTTGATTTATTTTGCATTGGCTAATCCAGCCTGCCTGGCCTAAATTGAGTGCATGTAAAGTAATTAACAGAGAATACTGAATTCTCTTGATTAATGTCAGCTTGGAGACAGCAGCCTTAACCTCCCAGCCACACAACTGGGTTGTACCAGTGGAGGCACAACCCTGCTGCCCTCCTTGCAAACACAGCATGAATAATTTTAACCTCAAGGCAATCCTGCCCTCCTGATTTCATTACCCCAGGAATGAACTTGGCTGACTAGCCTCGTGTTGCATCCCCAAAGGGAATGGCCCCAGGCTTGGGGACACCAAAGGGAGTGAGATCACCACGTCCTGTCCTGCCACCCTGACACATGTGGGGGACTGCTCCCCAGTGCTCTGACAGGTGGAGAGGGGAGGGGCCCTGCTGATGGCACAGAGTGGTGGGTTCTGCCCACGGGCAGCATGCTTGGCTCTGTCAGGCAGGAATAGGGGAGCCCGGGGTGACTCCAATCTGCTGCTGCAATCTGTAGCTTGGCTAGTGCTGCAGGGGAACAGGAAACGGGCACCAGATCCCACAGCAGTTTATTTTCAAACCCAGTGACAAGTCATTGTGAGACTATGGCCAACTTACAGACAGCCTGCTCACAGCATTTTTTTTTTCCTTGGAAACATGAAGGAAAACCATGCTTCCTCTTTTCTAAGTTATTTTTTAATTTGTGTCTGATTTGTATCTATGATGAAAAGATGGGCACTGGTTTCTTAACCGCTTGTGCACTGTCGATGTGTGGACTGAGTCTGCTCTCACATTTGCAGTATTGAGAGCAACGTGCTGAAACCAAGGGAAGAATCCGGTCTGGAAAATGCTCAGTGAAACACTGCGTGTACATGCAAGCTGATTTTTATGCTGGGGATTTATTCTTCCCACATTACTCAACAATTCATTCACTTATACTATTGTATTCCAGAGAAGTGTTTCCATCTGCTGTCTGACTCCAGCTGACCCCTCTTCCCCTCATCTGCCACTTGACAAGGACAAATTGTAGGTGTTTCATAACACATGCGAAAAAAAGACCAAAACCCAAACAAACAAAAACTCAAGCGCTCATTAGATCTTCCTCCAGCATTAACCTCTCCCAACAAAGGCTTCCTGCAGCTCTGGGGCTGGGGGTGCAGCGCCCACCCCCTCACTGCAGGGTGTCCCCCAAGTCACACACTGTCACCGCCAGCCTCTGGGGTGGGGGGCAGAGTGGGGGTGACTTACAGCATTTCTTAATAGAACTTTTTTATGCCAGGAAGTTTCAAATGTCAGCACTGTGCTCAGCCAAGGCAGTGGGAGAAAAGAGAACATGCACATGGGACGTCTTCCTGCCTGCCAGCCTTAGGGGCTGTGTGTGGGGCCGGGGGCTTGGAGCCCTGTGCTTGCTTGGAGCAGGCTCAGCTCCCCCACGGGTGTGCTGAGCCCACCAGCCTCTGGGCACGCTGGGCACAGCCACTGTGGCTGGTGACTTCTGGCAGCCCCTGCCCAGCCTGGGTCCCTGTCTGAGGCTGCTGAGAGGAGCCTGGGCTGCAGGTACCTTGCCCAGCTGCAGGTCGGAGAGCGAGCAGGCATCGATGAAGGCCTGGGCGATCACTGACAGGCAGGCGTCGATGTGGTCTGTCTTGTCGATGTCGAACACAAACTGCGGGTTTTTCAGGATGTTGACCCAAAACCTCAGCGGTAGGCTGCAAAGGGAAGGATCCGGGGACATGCACGAGATGGATTTTTGTGTACCAGAGGAAGAGGGTCGGAAATGCAGGAAAGGTGAACATAGAAAGGGAGTAGCAGAGAGGGAAGCTGAGGAAATGAGTTCTGCTATTTAATCACCCCTGGTACAGATCCCTGCCTTGATAGAGGGGCAGGGACACACCTTCACCCTCACGACATTTTTTCAGGCTGGAGGACGTGGCACACGTGGCCTTCTCTAGGCACGCACATGCCCCTGCTCCTTTAGCAGCTCCCAGCAGCTGCAGGCCCAGAGAGGCACCAGCAGCTTTGCCTGTGTGGGTCTGTTGAGTCAGGCTTCCCACTTGCTGTTGTTTGGAGCAATGGTGTCACCTCCTTTTCCCTCTTTCCTGACACTAACCCATCATCTGGTTCTGACAGTGAGCCCCAAAAAATGCGTTTCATCTGTCTCTTTTTCTGTTCTCGCATCATTTTCTCCTTCAGCTACTTCACTGCTGACTTGCCACAACACAGCTCCAGTCTGTTGCTTACCCTTCCTACCCTCCACAGCAGCTGAGAGGTGAAAACCACTGTAAGTCTTGGCTCTACAGGCCAGTGAAGGTAGAAAAGGGTAGGCAAATCTGTTGCCCAATTGCTGTATCTGCATGCCTGCTTTCCCAGCAAAATTTGGTTTTAGTTTTCACACATTGGGCTGGAAACAGGTCCTGTCTCCACAGTCTCCAAACTGCTGAGCTTCTCCTTGACACTCTCTCCGAGCTCCCTGCTCTCTCCATTTAAGTCCTCTGGCTTCTTTCCTGCACTATTTCCCCTTCACTTTGGCTCCTCCACCCCATTCCTGCTGCTCGTGTCCCTCAGCACCACTCCAGCTGGTGCCACTGCTGCAGTGCCACCAGCAGCCACTGTCCCAGCAGCAGCTCCCAGAGTCCCCTGAACACCCTGGAGACTCAGCCTGCTTACAGACATAAGCAGGAAAAGTGCCACTAAAGGGCTGAAAAGGCAGAAAAGCAATTGAAAAGGATCCAAATATGCGGTTTTAAAATTTCCATGATGTTTTTAAGACCTGACATGGTCTTGGACTCTGTCTCAGATCTCCAGTGCTTGCAGCTGACACCATTGCTGTCTGCCATCATCCTATTTCTCCTTTCATTATTTGTGTGTGCCAGTTCTTTCGGCCCTTTGTCTGCCCATGCCTCCTCTTTCAGCTCACTGTTCCCCTGGGCTTCATATTTGTTCAAAGCTCTCCAATCCTGTGTTTGGCTTCATCTTTCACAGCCCTCTCTGCCACCCTCCCTGTTTTCCAAGTCCCTCTTCTACTTTTAGCAATCTAATGATTAGTCCAGGACACAGGGTTTTGCAACTGCTGCTCCCAAGAGATGGAAGGAAGAAAAGAAGGATTTCCTTTTCCAAACCTGTTGGTCTTCCAGATGTGCAGAGTGTCAGGGTCTGTGATCCCTCTCTTCTCTGCCTGTTCCTCTAGGAAGTCAAAGAAATACTTCACAGCCACGGGTGGTTTATCGTCTCGGATACTGAGAATGGCTTTGAACAAGTCATCCAGGAACTTCTGGAGTGTCCCCTGCAGGACAAGGACACAGTGGATCCTGGGGAGAGCAGCAGCACCCAAGCCCAGGAGAACAGCAGAGGGGCTGTGGCTGCTGCACACTAGGGGAACCCTTTGCTGCCAGTTGGATAAATCAGAAGAGAGAGGGGATGCCAAAGCAGGGAGGGAACAGTTTGTTTGTGGATAGTGATATAATAAACTTGCATTTGGGGTTAATTTCTTTTGGCATGGAGATTTTCTTTCTTACTGCTGGGATCTCACATCTGTGCTTGTTCTGTACTCCACAGACAGAGAAGACCAGAGACTGCTGGCCATCCCTGTGATCTTTGCTTCAGTGAGGCACCATGCTGGGATTAAAGATGGGCCACATCTGACCTCAGATCACACAGACATTTCTCTTGCTGCCACAGCTGAGCATCTCCATCTCCTGTCCCAGCAGCATCTCTTTCTGGGGAGATGGGTTCAGGTCTCAGCTTTGCATCTCGAGCCCTGAGGCAGCCAGAATCCCTTTTGTCTGCACAGACCCCAGTCCATCACAGAGAAATCATGGGGAGCATCACACAGCAGCAAGGATGAGCTGGGGAAGCTGGAGGGACCCCGAGGAGCCGACAGCCTCACTAAACATGCTCCAGCCACCCAGAGCAGTCCCACTGCCTTCGGGGAGCAACCAGCCCTGCAGCACTCCTTCCCTGGAGCAGGCTTCTCCCAGCAGACTGCAAACAATCCCACCTGCCAAGAACGGGGGCAGCCCAGCTCCTACCTTGGTGGAGAGCAGCCGTGTCAGGTAGATCTCTGGAAGAACCTTCTTCCTATGGCTCTGTCTGTGGGACTTCTTGTGTTCCACTGATTCGTCAGTTGGGAGAACCTGGTTCCAGATAAAGCACATGGTCAGAGCACTCTTCCCTGAAAGCGTCCCACTAAATTTTCCTTTCAGCATAGAATTTTAACCACATATAAAATTCAATTAAAAAGCGGTTACTGCTTTATAAACACACCCTTATATGGCTTTAAAAAAGTGATCCATAATATTCAGTTGTATGACATTTGTTTCTCCTGTGCTCTTTATTGCCTCTCTCATCCTAGATGAAGGAAATTAACCCATCCATCTTCCTCTGCACGCTGGCCTGCCTGCCCCCCTGGGCTGGGCTGCACCTCAGGCTCCCAGCAGCAGTGCACATGGCTTCTGCAGAAACCAGCTTTCCTTGGATTTGGAAAAAGGACAGTATGTAGGAATTGCTGGCTTTTTCAAAACAAAAATTAATATTCACTGGTTGGGTCAGTGAATTACTCTCTAAAATGACAAAGCAAGCAACTGACATCCATCTTGGCATTGTTTCACATGTGAACAGTTGGTTTCCCATCCCTTCTCCCTCCTTGCTCTGCATGTGTGTGTGCTTCTACTTGAGCATGGAAATGCTTGCGGAGAAAAAAAAAGCCTCAAACCAGGCTATAAAATATTGTTGTTGTCCATAACACCTTTTTTCATAACAGCTTTTAGCAGCATTTAGCACTTGGCACTTCCAGCACGGCGCAGCAGCAGGAACCCCCGGACCTGCTCAGCCCGGGAAGCAGGCGGGGTGCCAGGAGCTCCCAGCAGGTGACAGCCGAGGTGTCGCAGACGCCACCACTGACACTGTGCCTGCCACGCTCTGACCTCGCCCCTGAGCTCTCCCTGGCTGCCAGCAGCTCGATCGGACACGGCAATTTCTCTGCCATCCCAGTGATCCTTTATCATGTCCCTCAGTTTGTCTACAGATAAAGCTTTTTATCTACAGATCACCTTTCTGCGCCTCTTCGAACCCTGCTGAAGAGAACTAATGAGCCCTGCTGCAGCTTGTTCATCACATCCGGCACTACAGCCCACAGACATAATTTAAGTTAATATCAGCAGCCCCCACATGCAGCCATCATCCCTGCAGCCAGGAGAGGGATACTTACCAAGTGGAAGTACTTTTCAGTGTCCAAATCCTTCACTGTGAAGAAGAAGAGAGACACAGTGGCTCAGTCAGGGGGACTCAAACTGAAATCCACCTCCACTGGTGACCTTCATGTCAAGAGGCATCTGAACCCCAAGAATCCCAACACCAAGCTAGCATTCTCACCCACAAATGATCTCAGCATTTCTCCTGTTTTGGGGGTTGTTTATTGCATTATCAGGCTCATGGCAAAGTACCCTAGGAAGTATTTAAGGTGCACCTGAGGTGTCCCAAGGGATGTTTTAAGAGCCCCAAGAGGGCACAGAGCAGGGTGAGCACAGGGGCACTCCTGCACCGTGACGCCCTGCTGTGCCCCATTGTGCCACTCCTGGGATTATCCCGAGCCTCAGCATCAGGGCAGCTCAGTGCCAAGCAGCTCCCTGCCACAGCAGGCGAGCCAGGCTCTCTGGAGGCAGCCTGGAAACAGGGCTTGAAATTCCTTGTTTAATGTGGATTTTTGTCTCACTTGGTCTGTTTTTACTCTGCACAGCCTGAAACCTAGAAATGCACTGGCAAGGGACTGAATATACGTAACTGGGAGGGAGAGGACTTTTTCAACCAAGTGATTTCAGATTCTTCCTTTTTCTCACTCTGTCAGCACAGATTGGATGCCAGCTCCCAGTGAGGGTGTGAGATGGAAGGTGCAAACACCTTGAGGGCTGGGAGAGCACCCTCCGCCCCATGAGGCAGAGGGAGGAGATTGGATAGCACATGTTCGGAGTCACTGCATCCACAGCGCCCAGGAACGGGGGCTGGCAGGGTCTTCCAGCATCCCCAGCCACAGACAACCCTCTGACAATGCCCAGTCATCAGCAGCAGGGAAGAAGAGATGTTACCTCTGCTCAGCGTGGTGTCCTTCTTGTCCGTCAAACTCATGGCCAGGGATGCTCCTTCAGGGATCTGTGGAGGAAGGGAAGAGCACACCCTGATGATAGGGGCCTTATCAGTGCCTCCCTGCTCCTGTGGACATCCCAGGAGCTGGGGGATGCTGGTGCAATCATAGCTCTGCCACAAACATCCCCTGAACCTGCCCTGCCCTGTCCCCCATTATGCTGAAAGGGAATTTTCAAAACAATTACAAGAGAGTGAGGCTCTCAAACCCAATGGGAATTGGGCAAATACACGTATCTAAGGTGCATTTTTGGATGTCGACACCAGGTGATTTGAAGAGGAAGGAGAGTTTGGCTGTGCAGGGGCTGGTTTGCCATTCCCCAAAGGCGAGAAGGGAGCGGTGGCAGGCGGGGGCTGGCGCAGCCTCTGTGCTCAGCTCGGGGGCAGCGTGCCAGCAGCACGGCTGCTGCCCCGATAACCGTGCCAGTGAGCACTCAGCTCCACTTCTGTTTTCCAGGCACGGCCGCACACCAGGGAGGATTACGCTTCCAGGCATACCAGGGAATATGAAAATCGTTAAGTATTTCTGGTTTCATTTAATTTTAAACAGAAAAACAGTCAAGAAAACAATCTGATTCACCATGTTTCCTCATATTTATGGCCTCACTTCCTCGAGTATCCCCATGCTCTCAGAGCAGGCTCTGACAGTTGTAGCTGCAATTTCAGCAGGAGTGCGGATCAAGAGCACAGTGATACTAATCAGGCAGGCTGGTGGCCCTTGGGAATAAGAGCTTTCCCCCCCCTCTTTCTGTTGTCAGTAATAACTTGTTTTGCATGAAGAGTGTTAATTAGTTTCTGTGTGTTGCAATATTAACGAGATTCTCGCCAGGGCAGATGTCTATTCCCTGGAAGCTCTTACGGAGCTATGGCAACCTCTCTGCTTGTTCCTGATGATCCCGCTTTGGAGGGGAACGCAGCTGGCCCTGGAGGCCAGGCAGGCTCCGAGGAGGCAGGGCTCCCCGAGGTGTCTGGCTTTACCTTGTAATGTGCCAGTGTGTTGAGTTTCTTCCTGCCGTCCTCCACCACCGAGGTGTCGTCGAGGTCCCGCAGGATGTAGCTGTCAGTGCTGGTGGCGAACCACTCTGAACACAGAGAGGGCAGAAGTGAGAGCCCAGCCCGAAGGAGGCCAGGGCCAGGGGGTCTGGGACGGAATGGCTGCCCTGAGGTCTGCCCTCCTGTCCGTGCTGCTTCACCCACTGCTCTGACAGGCACCAACAGCACAGCTTTAGGTGCTTCACCTGTTTTTACAGAGTGGCTGGTCCCCTGCACCTGGCCCTTACCGAGGTCAACGTCTTCCACCCTTGGCCACTGGGAGTAGGGGACGTTCTTGCAGAAGGCCTCCAGAATTTTCTCTTTCACTTGACTCAGTGTGTCCGTGTCCATGGCTCTGACACTCAGGGAGTCCATCCCACAGCCTTGGAAGGAGACGTTGAGGTTCTGCAGGGAGAGGCTCTGTCAGGGACAGCCTGCCTGGTTCTGCTGGCTCCCAAGAACGCTTGGAAGCTGCGGTGTCTGCACAGCTCTGGCTGGTGCACCCTGGGCCCCGTGCTGATGGAAATCAGGCTGAACTAATGTGGCCATCGATGCTTTACAGCATGAGAAGCACTGATTTACAGCCCCAGGGGCTGAGGGCTCTGTTGACCAAGCTGGGAGAACACAGCAGCCCCCTCTCATGTTGTCTTGGTAATGGGGTTTGATCACCACGAGGCAGGAGGAAGGGTCAGCCCCCATCACCAGCCATGTCCTCACTTGCTTGGCTCCAGCTGGTGACTAATGGGACCAGCAGAGCTCATTGCTCAGCCTCTGCTTGATGCAACGGGCCAAGCTCCACTGCTTAAACCAGCTCTGAGCCTGCTGCAGTGCATGGAGCCCTTGAGAGCTCCTGGACAGTGGACAGGCTGTGAGGGTCTCCAGGCTGCCACAGCCACCCGCTCAGAGACCTGGGAGGCACAGCCACTGCCTCAGTTGCAGCCCAAAGCTGCAGGGCAAGGACTCTGTAAGAAACCCTCTCGTCTTTTTGTCTGGGTACCTTCTCTCAGCAGCTGTGCAGACCTGAAGGCTGTGAGCAGGGATCTCCCTCTCACCCCAGCTCTGGGGAAGCCCCAGCACATGGCTACTCACCCTCGGCTTTGCCTCTATGTTCTCCCTCAGCAGCCACTCCTCATTCAGGGTGTACCTGGCCTTCCCTGTAATGGCATCGATGGAACCCTTGTTAATCTGCTGTTTGATGGCACAGATCAGCAGGAAGAAGGGCTCTCCAACTGTCTCCTGGGGAAAGGAAAGAAGGCCAAGTCAGCAGAGCGGGCCTGGTGGTGCCAGGTCCATCAGCAGCGCGGCAGGGACAGGCGCTGTGTGGACAGTGAAGGTGCCTCCACACCCGGGAGCACGACTAGCCCACCCCAGGTGCTGCCAACACCTGGTGGGGGCCACTGCCTCCCAGCTCCCACTTGCCTCTCTCTGAGGCTGCTCAGAAGTTTTCAGACTCGTGGCAGCGTGACAGCGCAGATGGGGAAGAGGACACAACAGCCAACAACAGCCACAGGCCGTTTTTGGGGATGCTGTAGCTGTCAGCATCAACATACCCCATCCAAGGTCTGCAGCAAGCACTGGAGCTGTGGAATGCCACCGACGGGCTGTGCCAGCCTGTGCTGCCTCAGGGGCAGAGCTAGGATGCTGCTCAGAAGGCAGGGGCATATGCATGGCTGTGCTGAGCAGGGACGTGCACACATGACACTCAGCAAAATGCAAATGTGCATTAATTTACATGTGAATTACACAGGAACAGGGAGAATCGAGCATGCTGTGCTACAGAGATGCTTCCTGCAATCTGACAGGGTGCAGACTGTACAACATGCTGCACTCAGCAGCATGATGGGGCTGGTGTGCACAAAAATCCAAGAACAGAGGTATTTGGGCACCCAGCTTTCTCAGGAACGTGTCAGGCAAACCCCTCACTGCACTGCCTGGTTTGCCACTGAACTCCATGGGAGTGAGCCCACAGCCTGGGCCTGTGGCTCTGGGAACCAGCATTCATACTTCTCATACCACAGCAGAGCCCTCATCACAGCAAAACAGAGGATCAAGGTCAACAAACTGTTCCCATGTGACAGCAAGCAAACACACCATTTAACTCCTTACATTCATCACTCCTAAGTTCATGGGAGGGAGGTGAACTGTGGCAGTCCTGTAGCAAGAATGAAGAATATAACAGGGAGCATCTATTTCTGGTGTGATTCAGCTGCACAGTTTAACGCCAAATTTCTGAGCCACTTCTGCCTGCTGCACTGATGTGCAAGGGAAACATAAGCTATTTTCTTAAGGAACTCTTCAGCTGTAGAGCACATCCCATTCTCCCTAATGTTCACGTTCAATTTCCTTCCAATGAGGCAAGTGCAAATTCTGCACATTTATGTATTCTGAGCCTCCGCCCTGCACACACGGGCCTGCCATCTGAGAGCCTGCTCAAGACAACAGATACCCCACGGTTTTGATATTTCTCAGCTAGGAACTGCTAAATCCTGTTCAATCTGCTTCTTAATTAAAACTTGGTGATTCTTTTATTCTAATTGCCCTATAAAATTGCTAATTGCTCAAGCAATTAGTTCGATGTCAATTTGGATGCGCTGCATTTGGTGCGGTTGATGATAGGGTGATGCAGCAGGGCTGTCAGTGGGCACACGCCGCCTGTGCCAGCAGGGCACTCACTTCCTGTCAAGGGTAACTTCATGAGCACTGGGGTGCTCCCTGGGGCTCCTGCAGGGGTCTAATGACTCCTGCAATGCTCCTGCGGGCAGGCAGCACAAAACGGGCTCGGAGCAGGGCTGCGGGTGCCGGAATGCAGGAAGGCAGGAAGGCAGGAAGGCATGGCTGTCAGAATGTAGAGGAAGCTGTGGAGCCAGGAGGTGGAGAAGCTGAGGATCGCAAGGAGTGAAGAACGTGCAGAAGACACAAAGAGTTCATTTTGGAGAGAAAGGCAGAAGCAAGATATAACAAGGGGACAACACTGACATGGAGACCTCCTCGGGCTGCAGTACCACTGCCCTCATACTGCAAATTGCAAGACACCACTGGCTGGCTGCACACGGGGTCATCAGTGCCTGACACTGGCCATGCTACCAACAGGAACCCTGTTTGTGTCACACGTGAGCAGGGACAAACCTGAGGCTAAACCCAGAGCTGGATTCTGGAGCCTTCCCATCCCCTCTGTGGGCAGCTCCAGCCACAGGGAGACTGCAGTGTCGCCAAAAACACGAAAAAGGGTGAGTCCTGCTGGTATGAAAAGAGCATGGGCTGCACGGGTCAGGGCTGACCCTGCAGCACCTTCCTGCTCACACGAGGCTGCCCTGGAAGCGTTGGGGGCACTGCAGGGTGCAGGGGCAGGGTTTGGCCAGGCCAGCCCCAGGGACACGGCGGCAGCGCTCCACTGCCGAGATGCTATTTCTGTTTGGCTTTTGGCTTTCAGGCTCAGGAACTGTGGGATGCTATGGAAATCTGCAAAAGTGCTAATCAGACAGCGAATTTCAAAGCAGGGAAAGATGGGCTGGCAGGCAGGGACTAGAGATAAAATGGCAAACTTGTGAAACCTCCAGCATTGTTCGGAAAACTCATCTGGAAAGGAATCAAAACTGTCTTTGGACTTGGCTGGTTAGGAGAAAGGAAGTTTAACCAGAAGAGATCAGTGCTGATTCAGGACAAAAAAATACTTTAAAAAAACACAGTCTGGGGCCTTTTTTTCCTCCTATTGTGACTGTATTTTAATGAGACTTCATTTTCATTTTTGACTGAACTGTTATGGGCCCTTAAAGCCACCCAGGGCACTGAAATAACTGCAGTAATGGAAAGCACAGTTCAGGCTGGCAGGACTTGAACTGTTCCACGCACACGGAGCGTGGGAGGGCTTCGTTTTTATATGCTTGGGAAAACAAAAAGGTTTAGAGCACAGACTGGATTCACATGCTGCTGCCCTATTAACACAACTCTGACAAGTTATTATAGATGTCCTCCCAGGAACACACTACAGCCATTTCCAAAATGTTTTGGTGAGCCTATGGTGGGAACAGCACAGAAAACAGCTGCTTATCCCAAGTGCCTGCTAATTTTGGGACAATTATCTGTTTGCATTCTGTGAAGAACCAAACCTCCATCCCACATGCAAAACTTGGGTAAGCTTGGACCCAGACATAAAAGCCAAATTCCAGAACCCTACTTTTCCTTTAACATCCCAACCCTGTTAGGAGCCAGGCACAATGGCACCATGGTAGCTCACAGAGAAGACTTTCTTTTAAAGCTTTTTCCACCAAAACTGTAGCACAAAGTACAGACGTGCACCATTTCATCTACGATTCTCAGTTCTGCAGAAACAGAGTTCTGCACTGATTGTGCAAATGCTGGAAGTTACCTCTGAGCCCCTCTGCAGCAAGCCCCTGCCAGCTGATCCAGCCCCTCTCACACTGAGCCAGCCCCTGCCAGTGGACTCCATCGCCTTCAGGTGCCCTCCACATGTGCAGGCCACAAATGCCTGTGGCCAGCAGCTCTTTCCCAGCTGAAGACAGCTCCTTCAAATCATTTTCCCCCAAAACACAAATGGACGGGCTGTTAGGCAGAGCATTAATGCGAAACAAATGTTTTGAGCATGTAGCGTTGACTTACAAGGGAAAATACAAGCACTTGGAATTTTTCCACTGCACAACGGCGGGGACTTTCACAGCAGCTGTTTCAAATAGACATTGTGATTAATGGGGATAATTCAGGAATGAAAACCAGGCCCATCATCACATGTCTGACAGAGCAGAGCTACAGGCAAGCAGGCAAGCCTTCTTTTTAACCAAGAAATGCCTCTCTGAAGGCAGCAGAGTTTGATCCTTAGGAACTCAAGGCACATGGGAGGCCTTTGGCTATTGCTACTATTTAAATCACAGCCCTGAGCTGACACCAGCCGTGTGGAAGGAGGTGCTGTCTGTTCCACCACAGCAGCTCCATCCTCATTTGTATTGTGGAGAAGATGCCAGCTCTGCTGATCTGGATCAAGCTCCTGTCCCTTTGCACAGCTGGACTTGTGTCACCTGGGACAAATTTCCTGTCCAGACACTCCTGTCTGATCAATTATTTTCCCTTTTCATATTTCAGGAGCAGCTCAGTGTCTCCTCTGATCCCACCCTCACTGTGGAGCATGTGAGATATCAGAGTCTCCTGGAAATCAACTTCATTGTGCATTTGCATTCAGAGATGGGAAAGAGGCTGCAGCGATGCTCTGCACTGCCACAGCTTCAGGCTGGGCATGGGAGGCCTGGAGGGGACTGCAAACCCATGTGTAGCCTTAGCCCCTGCCAAGAACCTGCTGCAGGTGGATGGAAATGCACATTCAGCCAGCAGCCTGACTTTGCAAAGGAGCCACTCACCTCACAGGACCTCACAGTCCTGCTCCCACCATACCCTGTTCTGTCCTCCCTCTGCGGGCCAGGGGGAAGCCAGCTCACAGCTCACAGCAGCACTGCCCAGCCCTGGCGATGGCCACAGCCCCCCAGGATGGCCACAGCCCCTGGGGATGGCCACAGCCCCCTGGGATGGCCACAGCCCCCCAGGGATGGCCACAGCCCCCCGGGATGGCCACAGACCCCAGGGATGGCCACAGACCACCCGGGAATGGCCACAGCTCACAGCCCCCAGCCCCAGAGCAGCCTGCGGGAATGGGCAGCTCCCACCCGGTGCTGTGTGTGGAGCTCCTGCCACTAGTGAGCCGTGTAATGTGCTCAAGCCTTCAGGCCCACGTGATAAGGCTCCACTTTCCTCTTTTTCTTTTTTCCCTGAGAAAGCCTTCTTGCACAATGTCCATTTTTAGCACAAGCTGGAGCTGGATCAGATGCCTCACATGTGGTCTCCCCTCCCCAAAAGGGAAAATCAGCACTTTTTTTTCTCCAGTGGTTAACTACAGGCACAAAATCTGAAGATTAAAAAAAAATTACTAATTTCCTCTTTCCTATCCTTACAGACTAGATAGCTGGGCTACACTGGCACAGTCATCCTGATCCACTCCAGTAACTCTTCCTTTATTTGACTGGCTAACTGTGTCAGCTAGAATGAAAGATTATGAACTACAAAACCACTAGCTTTAGGACAAAAAGTGATCCTCTGGAATCAGAAAACATCACAATATGTATGAAGACAATATAGAACCACTTCTGTGGATGTAGACAACACTTTGGGAAAAGATATTTTTTCAAAGGCTTTTTCAAGGCTCTTCCCGCGGGTATAATGGGGTATCCTCCAATTAACTGCTGTGGAATCAATTAAGTTATTGCTCAATTCATCTGGGGAATTCCAAACAGAACTGGCAAATGTTGGAGATAAAGCACTGAGCAGATGGACTGCTGATGGCTCTGAGATGCCAAACATTTTCCTGCTCATTACTGAGAGAAGGCCGTCAGCCTCCTGGGACAGACACCCCACCTCTCCTGCTCAGATTTGTGCAGAACCACGAGGATTCCTCTGCATCAGAGGCCCCACACACCCATGGGCACCGACACAGAGCAGCCCCTGCTGCACTGCCCTCAGCCCTTCTGAGCTCGTGGCTCCCAGGACAGACACACTGACTGGCCAGCACGGCTGTGCCAGCCTGTCACAGAAACAGCTCATAACCAGGAGGGCCCCAAAACCTCCAGCCACCCTGGCTGGTTTTCAGCTCCCCTATGGCTCTTCTCAAGCACAGTGAAAATGCTGATCCGTGCTCTGGCCTGCCACAAAGACTAAGCCCTCCAAAATCCTGGGCAGAAGTGGAGAAGCAACTGAACTTCAGGTTGCTTTCCTACACCTGAATCATTCAGTTTGCCAAGTGTTAGTGACCATTTGAGCGGCACTGCTAGCAAGTGTCAGGTCCTAGGCTGTGCCCCGCATCCCTCATCCCTGCTGCACTCAGAGGTGACCCTGCACCCACCACAGCAGGGACTGGTTCCCTTACCCTGAGATAGCTGTACATGCAGATGGACATCCAGTTGGTGAGCATCTTCTCCACCACAGATTCTGTCCTCCTCAGCATAAGCTTGGGGTTTTTGGAAGCTGAAGCATCTATTAGATCCACCAAGAGGTCCTTCATGATGCTGGTGTAATACTCCAGTTTCCCATGCAAGGCAATAGTGAGCAGGGAGGCCAGGTTACACCTGAAACACAGAATGATACAGGACTCAAGCCCCAGTCCAACAAGACTGAAGTGCTGACTGGCACTAAAATACCCAACACACAAAGGCAGTCTTTCAGACAATTTTCATGAGCCTTCTTAATGGTGTTGGAAGTTCCAACCCTCATTCAGTGCTGCAGGACCTCAGCTCAGCTTGCACACTCTTACTGGCAAGCCAAATCAGCGAGTGCTCTTCAGGGTTTATAGCCACCCATCTCTAACAGAAATGTGTAGGCAAGTGTGACCCAACTTTCCACTGAAACACACAGTCCCAGACAAGTTCTGGAGCTTTTACCTGTCTCTGACAGCAAAATCCTTTTGTTGTTCAAGAGCATGGACAAATACAATGAGAAAGTGCTTGTTGTTGAGTAAGGTGGAGAACAAAGAAATTCCTTCTTCCATGTTGGGTCTGCAGTTCTCAGGGATCTGAAGAAAAATTTAGAAAGCAGATTTAGAAAACCCTGCTTGCTGTTTCCCTCCACATTTTATCCCTCCCACTGGCAGGGACACCCCTTCTGAGCACGGAGATGCTAAGAAGAGCCCTTCTTCCCTCTACCTGACACAGCCAGCAGCTTTGCTGGCAAGGAACACCAGCTGGGTCAGTGGCAGTGGCCACTCCATTCTGTTCAGCACTCCTGAGGATACCTGGAGCACTGTGGCCAGTTTGGGGCTCCCCACTATGAGATAGATAGAGCAAGTGCAGCTGAGGGCTAACAAAACAATTAGTGGGTGTACAAGGAGAGGTGAACAGGGCTGGGTTTGGTCAGCTTTCAGAAGTTCTAGAGGGAGACCTTACTGCAGCCTCAGGGTTACAGAGCCAGGAAGGATCCCAGGCCAATGCTCCCCCACGCAAGAGCAGATTCACAGATCTGCCTTCTTCACCTGGCCAAAGCTGACCCAGTGCTGGTCTGTGTTCATGGTTAGCAACACCCAAAAGTGTGCTGTTAGTGGGTTACTCACCTTCCACTCCCCCACCAGGAGTGGATGTGTTTCCTGGACCTGGGAGCCCACCTGTGAGCTGAGCTGCTGGGATGGCAGGATGTAGCACTCCTCGTAGAGAGAGGAACACTGGAACCAAGCACAGAGTTAGGGGAGGGCACCTGTGTGCTGGGCACCTCAGGGGAATAAGATGGGGAGGCATGCCACTGGGACTAAAGCCACCCATTCCAAAGACATGCACGGGGCTGGCTTGTGGAGCCTTGAAACACTTTGCAAGAGCCTCCTGAACGAGCAAACACCACAAGGATGGGGGGAGGCAGACGTCTGCTCAGACGCAAGGCTGTGAGGGCAGGGAGACTGCAAATAGAGTAATGTGATAGCTAGAAACTCCCAGAAGAGAAAGCTTTACAGAAGACTATATCAAAATAGAGGAGTTCTGGGTGTTTCAACATATGTAACTTTTAAAACAGATGGGAAAAATGTTTAAATCTCTAGCATTCATATACCAGCCTGAATCTTAAAGCCTCTAGTGTGCAGAGATATGGAGACTGGGTAACTGAAAAACCTGAGTAATAGCTACTAATGAAACACTCCGCAGTCATAAATCATCATCTCAGTCCTCAGCACTGACACACAACTGCCTCGGGGGTGAAATACAGCCGCAGTGAAGGGCACACAGGCACAGCAGCCAGTGACAGCAATGACGGCACCAGCACGTCTGCTGCAGCTCTGCAGGGACCCCGGGCAGACACACTGGGACTGGGTGCCCAGGGGACATCTGACTGGGAGCACCATGCACCCAACCTTGGACAGGGAGGAAGGGAGACACGAGACACCCAAAGAACTCCTGAGGACTGGGCGAGCTGCTGGGAATGCTTGGGGCACCCTGCATGGGACAAAAAGCCCCTCTCCTGATTGCCACTTCACCCTTCAGCCTCTGCTGAATGGAGTGGGGTGACACTGAAGCCCCTGAGGAGGAGACCCCAGCACTCTGTTTGTGTGAGAGCTCTTTCAGAGGAGGTGTGCAATGGCCCCAAACAGGCAAGCCAGAGCAACTGCTGGGACAGTTGCCGCCAGCTTCTGTCATGTGTGAGCAAGCCCGATCTTGTATGACACCCCAGGAGGTGCAGCTCCACTTTTGATGATAATTAAGGCTGAAATATGTGACAAGTAAATACATAACAGTGGAATGGTTTTGTGACACTGTAAAAGCCCTTTAGCAGAGCCCTAAACTGGGTGGGACATATCTGGGAGCAATGAGGTGTCCATGACACACGCTATCTCCTTACTTTGGGGAAGAATGTCCTGGTGACAAAGTGCTTGTACTCCAGGAAGGGGATCCCCTGGCTGCGGTTTAGCTCCTTGGTCAGGTCTGTCATGTCCGTCTGCAGCTCTGCAAAACCTTACACAAGAGACCCACAGATGGTGAGAGCCCAGTCCTTCACCAGCCTGGCTGGAAAGCACAGCAGGTCTCAGCTCTGCCCCTCCCGCCGTGCCCTCACCGGGGCTGAAGCCATTTGCTCTGAGCAGCACATCCCCATCGGGGTTCAGCCACCAGACTACACCTCGCCACAGCTTGACAGAACATTCTCTGCCCCAGGAGCCCCAGAGCCCTCAGGACAGGACATCAGCTGATGTGGCAGGATCATGGACCCTGGGGTGGTGGGTGCCCACACCTGGAATACTTCTCCCATTGCTCTGTGAGGAGCATGCTGCAGTGTCTGTTGCACCCAAGAGGAAGGCACACTGAAGGTTAACATGACCTTCAAGTAATCCTCTAACACAGCCAAGGGCCATTAACCCAGGGCAGAGAGGCTGGTGGCACTGGAGATCAGTGGCTTGCCCAAGCCAAGCAGCAGGACAGTGGCAGGGCCACACTGAGCCTCATTCCCAAACCCTGTCAAAACTCACAGGCGATCACAGGAATTCTCCTACAAATAGTTCTATAAACTCCTACCCAGCACAAGGTGAATTGCTTCAAGCCTGCTACCCCGACATCTCGCTCCTAGCCGCGGTTTCCCAGCACCAGACAGTGACTTACCTTTGCGGATTTCCTCCCGGATCTGTGACTCCATCTCCTCCATCTGGAGCAGGGTTTTCTGCCAGTAGCGCTCAGCTCTGCGGCTCTTTGTGCAGAACACAAAGAGAGCTGGAAAAGAGGAAGGGAAGAAGCCTTATGGACCTGGGCTTAGGAGCAGCTGCATCTGGGATCAGAGCAGCTCTCTCTGACACAAGTGCAGAAAGCTAAACCCAGAGCTGGTTTCACACCTACCACCAGACTGGTATCTGCTCAGGCAGTTGTCGATTATCTGTAAATAAGTAGAACCAGCTGGAATTTAATGATCGTGCTGTAACTGTCATCTTCAATTTAGGTCTGGGCTGTCTGTGTTCAGCTTAACTGTGTATTAATGTGTTCCAGATGATTAATGAACACAGAATTGAGGACGTTTACCACCTGTATTACAGTGTTCATATCTGACAGTGTTCCATGCCTCCAGAAATATGTTTCTAATGATGGGTGATGCATCTAGTAAATAGGGTGCATTATAGCCTTTGTTAAAAGTAAATTAAATCCTTACCCTAAAGCCCTCATTTGCTGTGAACTTGCAGGTTTCTTGCTGCACAGTCATTCTGGGCATGTGATGAGCAGGGACCCTAGCCCAAGGACAAAGGTGTGCAGCACAGCTTCCAGCCAGGTACATACACTAATGTGCCTGCTTAGTGTATCTAATCCTTAGATTTACAGCTAAGGATGCTGGCTCTGCTCTTCCTACTTGGCCAGGCATCTGTCACTGCTTGTTCCTGATGATGGAATCTTGCACTAACAGCACCTTTAGAATGGTCTGGGATAATCACGCCTGTGACCAGTTTCTCACATCTCCTTTATTTTGTATTATAGTAACTACTACGTATTTGGGGAAAAGGGTAAGTTTATAAATATCACAGGTTCAAGTAACAGAGCTGAGCTGTGGATTCAGCCAGGAAAAGCTCTGTGCTGCAGGGAGCTGTGGTGCTGGTACTAGCTGTGTGCCATACCTGCTGCACCCAGACTAGCTTCAGCTACTGCACAGCTGCAGCACTCAGAGTTCACACCTCCACATGCAGAGAGAAAAACCTTGCCACAGCCTGGGAACACGTCGCTCTTTCCCTTACCTACAACGGAGAGGACCAGCAGGATGCTGCAGATAACGATGGACACAATGATCGCGGTCTCTCCTCCCCCAAGGTGCAGCATGGCAATTGTGTAGTTGAACTTTCCAACTTGGATCTGAGGAAGGAGAAGGGGCAGGAGAAGCAGGAGCTGAGCAGCAGGTTGCCAAAGGGCTGGGAGCAGGGAGGGACACAGGGCAGCACTCAGTAGACCTTCACTGAGGACTCTGAGCGAGCTGGCACAGCCTGCCAGGCTCACAGGGAGGGAGGCTGGGCTGTGCCTTGCACTGCCGGACCCCGGGCACTCTGTGTGCCTCCAGGGAGCCCAGCTCCCCTCCTGGGCTCTGGGGATGCCAAGGCCACTCCCAGCAGGCTGTGATGCTGCAGTGGTGCCCATCCCAGAGCCAGCAGAGGCTTTGGTGGCAGAACTGCAGGCCCATGGCCCCACTGCACCTGCCCCACAAGAGACAGCCCTTTCCCAGAGAGCCCGTGGCACCCTACAAGGCTGCCTGTGCTGCTCTTACTAGAAAATCACTTCCATTAATCATCAGCTTCCTCATGGCTCCAAACAGCCTTTGGAGCCCCGCTGCACTCGCCTTTCTCCTCCAAAATCAGAACATCTGCCACCCAGAAGAAGTAGGGTTAAGAAACTTTAAAGTCCTTGAAATACAAATAAACTAAGGGAATAAAAATAAATGAGACCATAGACGAGTAATGATCTTGTGGCTAAAGCAGTGAAAGGGGTGTCAGAAGGTGCTGGCTCTGCTCCCAGCCCATACTTCTTGTGACAACAAGCACAAACCACTAGAGCTCAGTCCCTGGGTCTCCTGATCTCCAGAGGGAAGAGCCCAGACACATCACAGGCTGGCAAGTTACTGGGTGCCATTTACAAACAGCTCTTTGGGCCCTTGGGATGAAAGGATTCCACAGCATCATCTGATAAGGAAAACTCATGACCACACAAGGCTTTCGCTTCTGGAAATGTGAGTTTCACTTCTCCCAAGGAACGAGAAGTGAAAGAAACTTGAGAAAGACCTTGAAATTACGTAGGGAAGAGCTCAAATAATCTTATGATTTTGATTAATCATTTGATTAATCAAAATTAATCTTGATTTCCTGTGTCATGGAGCACCTCTGGGAAAGGTGCCCACTGGGGTGAAATGCCAGCAGCTCTCAGCCACTGGACCAAAGCCATCCCACAAGCAGGATTGTCCCACCACCTCCACCACCAGACACACAGCTCCATCCTGAGGGAAATCCAGCCCTAGCTCTAGGAGCACTGCTGAGGGCATGGCTGCAATGAGGCAGCTCCTCAATGTGTTTTCAGTCTTTTTTCCCTCACCAGCTCAGCCTTTTGCATTTTTCAGAGAAAAAAATACCTCAGCTGCTGTTTAAAAAATGTTTAAACTGTTTGGTCATAAACAAAGATGGGCCTGATGTCTTGACAAGTCCCTCCTGTGTAGCTGGACAGCTCTACACAAACAGCACTGGGTGTGACCCAGGCAAGGTCCCTGTGCCGCCAAAGCCATTTCTCACGTGTGACAAAGCAGCAGCCTCTCGTGGAAAGGCTGGCAGGCAAGGGCCCAGCTGTGCCTGTAGGTTTAGTAAGGGTGCACAGTTATGAATAGAAGCAGATTAGTTAGCTGCACTTTCATTGCTAGTGCACTCTGAACACCCTTGTGATATTTAGGGCTGGGTGTCACTGCCCTGCTTCCTGGGGACTTGCCATGGCTGGTTAATGTCACACCAAGACTGGCAAACTCAAAAATTCCTTTTCTTCCACAAAGGAATTCCCCTGTTTCTCAATTCTTACAAAAAAAAAAAAATTAAAAATTACCCTGTTTAAAATTCCTGTCAAGATGACTCAAGAAATCCTGTTACTTCTGCATTTCCATGTTTCCAGTTTGCAACAGAATTTCATACACCTCAGATTGTTTGCAGTAAACTGGACAATCCTGCCAGAGAATTGGTAGTGCATTGTGCCTTTTTCCTGAGCAGCCCAGCTCCAGAGCTCTGCATTCCCTCCAGCTCTCCTGGCCCTCCCTGCCCATCCTCAGGCTCCCATCCATCCCCTGCCAACACACGGACTGGGAGAGGGTCTCCCATGGAGGTGGAGGCATTTCCTCTGCAGACACAGAGAGCCATGGTCACCTCTCTGCATGGCCACGGGCTGTGTGACATGAGGGAAGCTGAGGCAAGCACAGCAGCTCAGTCCAGCCCTCTGGAAAACAGGACAGTGGAGCGTTTGCAGACACAAAGAGAAAGAGCAGCCCAGAGCCCTGAGCTCTGCAGCGAGACAGCAGCAGCCTTTGGAAGCCTGAGTGCTGCTCTGGCCCACCCGGTCACTGCAGGGAGAATCCTGTTACTTCTGCATTTCCATGTTTCCAGTTTGCAACAGAATTTCATACACCTCAGATTGTTTGCAGTAAACTGGACAATCCTGCCAGAGAATTGGTAGTGCATTGTGCCTTTTTCCTGAGCAGCCCAGCTCCAGAGCTCTGCATTCCCTCCAGCTCTCCTGGCCCTCCCTGCCCATCCTCAGGCTCCCATCCATCCCCTGCCAACACACGGACTGGGAGAGGGTCTCCCATGGAGGTGGAGGCATTTCCTCTGCAGACACAGAGAGCCATGGTCACCTCTCTGCATGGCCACGGGCTGCGTGACATGAGGGAAACTGAGGCAAGCACAGCAGCTCAGTCCAGCCCTCTGGAAAACAGGACAGTGGCAAAGTGTGGAGCGTTTGCAGACACAAAGAGAAAGAGCAGCCCAGAGCCCTGAGCTCTGCAGCGAGACAGCAGCAGCCTTTGGAAGCCCTGGTCACTGCAGAGACCCAGCAGGGACCCAGCTCGTGGAGGCTGGGCTCTCATGGCCCTTCTGCTGGTGGGGACACAGCCGACGGCTTAAAGCTGTAAGGAAACCCCCAAACACACCCCGTGAGGAGCAGGAAATCAGTGCAGGTGACAAAACCTCACACACCTGAGACCGCAGTGTCCCGTCAGAGCTGACCAGCCTCCCCGGGCACAGCGGGCAGTGCCTGGAGCAGCCCTGACACAGCCCGGGGCAGCCCTCGGCCGGCCCTGCAGCCCCCAGACCAGTGTCCAGTGTGCTTTGGCCACTCTGGCCCGAGCAGCCCTGCAGTGGCTGAGCTGGAGCGGGCAGGGACCCCTGTGCCCACCCACGCTCACCGTCACCGGCAGCTGCCTCTCCGCGGAGCTCAGCGACTCGTTGATGGAGCAGTGGATGACTCTGTCTGAAACGATCTGGATCTCGCACGAGATCAGGCCGATTTTCACCTGGTATTCATTGCTCTCCAGGCCCAGGCTGTCAGGCTCTTTCTAAAGGCAGAAAAGAAATCAGGATGTCAGGCTGCAGCATAGCAGTTAGAATTGCAATCGATCTTCCTGCTTTACTTTCCACATTCCCTGCTGTTTTGCAGACCTGGGAAGACTCTCCCTCACCAAGGACATTTTTCCAGCACTCCACAGGAAAGCCAAACCCAGGCCATTCCCCATTTTCCTGTTTCCCATTCTTCACTCAGCATGGGGCATAGGATGAACAAGCCCCTCATGGAACCTGGAAAAATCTGCTTTTGATCGGGCCTGCTGTGCATGGAAGATAAGGATGTAAGCACCCATCTGGGAGGGGGGAAGGATGTACAGCGGAGGGGACAGCCAGGGGATGCGCCTGCAAAGCCTGAGAAAGGGGGAGCACATTTCTGGAGCACGTTGCAAACCATTAGGATATCCTGCAGCAAACAATGGCCTTTGAATTACTATTGCTCATTGTCCAGGCCAATCAGCTTCTGCACCCCAACTTCCTTGTGAGCTGAGCCGAATCCAGTAGCCAAAAGAGAAGAATGAATGACCTGTTTCTGCAGGAATAAACACCTATTGTCAGGCCCTTCTGCAGCACCTGCCTGGTGTCAGGCCAGGGCATTGTAGCTCTTTTCCACATGTCCAGTATTTCATTTTGCAGCACCCTCCCCAGGCAGCTCTCTGGCATCATGCCTCAGAATGCATCCCCAGACCAGGCTGCATTTCCTGAGGTGGAGGGATGCAGAAGCTGCAGGCTGAGCCAAAATCTCCTGCTCCTGCCTCTCCAGTTCCCATCCACCCCCTTCTCTGTCCCATGTCTGTGGCCAGTCCCTGTGCTGGCACCTAGGACTGAGGAGCTGCCCAGGGTGGAGCTGGCAGCACGCAGGGAAAGCAGAGCTGAAACAACCGCTTACGTGTATGACCAGAGTTAAGGGCTCTCCAGGATGGTGCTTGATCCACTTCTCCTTCTTGGCTGTGGAGAACTGGGGGTCAGCGTAGTAGCCCAGGCTGAATTTGCTGATGTGCAGGGCCTCCTCGGGGTACACGTCCTCCTCCGGGGCCGAGCGCTCGTCCGTGTAGAGGCGCCCGTTGAGGTAGAAATCCACAGGGGCTGGCTTGCTCCCCACAGTGACGTTGGAGGCAGCAGGAGAGGGGCAGGTGATGGCCGTGTCAGTGTGCACCGTGCAGCGCTGAAAGCAGGAGGGTGAGCTCGTCACAGCCCCGCACCACGAGCGCTCCCACCCTGCTGCACCACCGGCCATCCCTGGCCCACACACCCACCGTGTGCTCTCTGCCGATGCCACGGACAGCCATGGACACGTTCTGCACCAGCCCAAAGCCTCGTCCTTCCAGCGTGATGATCCTGCCCCCGCTTTGAGAAGGGAGGAAAGAGAGGGTGACTGCAGAGGACAGTGCAGCAGTGCGATGCAAGGGCTGCATCTTCCTCCTGCCATTTTCTCAGAGATGTTTCCAAGCTCCCTGAGCAGAAAATGTGGCCCGACAGCCAAAGTCTTCTTCCTACTTAGAGGGGAATTAGGGAGCTACCTACACAGCTACCACAATATCATGGAAGAAAGGAAGGAAGGAAGGAGGAGTAGATGCTCTGGTGGAAAGCGGGGAGCCTCTTCCAGCACCAGTGAGCTGTCTCCCTTACTCCCACTGTCCAGAAGAGCAGCCTCTGCATGCCAGGGTATGCAGCAGGCATGCTGGCCACTGGCCATGTAAGTGACCTGTAAAGTGATGGCCAGGACACATCCCCTGCCCCTGCTCCCTGCCCTGCAGCAACCCACACAGAACTGTGAGACTTGGAGGCTCCCTCATCCTGCATCTCCCAGGCCATGTAAGTGACCTGTAAAGTGATGGCCAGGACACATCCCCTGCCCTTGCCCCTGCCCCTGCCCCTGCCCTGCAGCAACCCACAGAGAACTGTGAGACTTGGAGTCTCCCTCATCCTGCATCTCCCACAAAGTTATGATTTAGATCAAAATGTGAGAATTGCTGTGTTTTGAATCTGCTTGGGGGGAATGCAACACCACAGTCAAGTAACAAGAATAATGAGCAGCCCAATGTGCACAAGGCAGAGCAATGGCTGGAGAAGCATCACCACCCATCTGCACCCTAGATCCACCTTCCCTGTATCACATCTGACTTGTCTGGAGTATTTGCCAGGGAACAGGCAGACTCACACGTCCTGTTATCTGAAGAGCACTCCAGGCAGAGTAGCTTTGGGCACAAGGCCCCAGGGTTCTCTGAAGCCTGGGATATCACTAGGAAGTTGTGATCCAAGTTTCTCACTAGGCAGACTAATGTACAATTTTGCATTGGTTTGGATTTTGGTTATATGCATTATTTTATCAATATGGTAAGAGAAATCAGATCCAGGTAAATTTTTACAGAAGTTATTGGCACCTCACGGTCAATAGCCCAGCAATGTGCTGAAGCAGCCAGACTGCACGAGCCACGCCAGAGGCTGGAGAGAGCCTGCAGTTACCATCCCTGCTCTCTGAAATTTGTGAATGGCTCTAAGTAGCAAGGAGGCAGACCAAGGTGACTGAGAGATACCCCAGTGGTTTCCTTTGTGACTACAGGCAGGACATTCTTCCCTTGTCTCTTTTTAGACACTGCTCTCGCCACTCAGCAGTTGGAAGCCTGGCTGAGTCATGGCTCTGCCTTTCCCCTAACATTCCCACAGCCTGCAGCCTTGGCATTGTGCTTGGGAACAGAGAGGCAGCTTTGTTCCAAGAGGGTCAGACCACCAGAGCCTGCTCCTGCTCGCCCCTGAGCGTGCTGCTTTCAGCCATGTCCTGTGGCACAGCCACTGCCCTCCCAGATTTCCTATCAGCCCTGGGTTTTTCAGGCTCCACAGGTGAGCAGGGTGGTATTTCACCACGGTATCCTAAGGAACAGAAGTCTGAGAACTCCACAGAGATGTGAAACTAAAAGCAACACACTTTAAAAATTAAATACTGTGACCTCAGGGAAGGTTGAAATCCAAAATTACAAAACTCATCTTATCCTCCAGCAGTTTTACTGCCAAGAAAAATCCTCAGGGTGTCATAGAGCCCCCACCTGGGCCTCCCCAAAGCACTCACCAGGTGTGCACAGTATAGTTACCAAGGCTGACATTTTTCCACTTGTAAATGCATCAAAACAAGCTATGGACAGTCCTGGTATGTGAGACCTCTTCTACTCCCGTGCTGGGGTTACCCTGGAGCGCCCCAAGAGCAAGCTAAGGCACCCTCTATACCCATCCAGCCCAGGGCTGAGAAGCCCCTTTCTCCCGGCAGGACCCTCCCCACCCTCTCCCACCTGGAGCTGCCCCAGCCAGGGCGGGGTCTCACCTGATCTGGCTCTTTTTGGGGTTGATGTCTGATATAACCGGGTTCTTCTCATACTTGAAGGTGATGTTGTGGCTGGCACAAGACTTGTTCTCGAACTGCACGCAGACTGGCACAGCCGTGGTGAGCTCCACGGCGGGCATGGTGCAGGTGATGGTGCTGTCGCTGCGGCTGCGCGAGGACAGGAGGGCAGAGCTGCAGCAGCCCAGCCTGGGGGCTGCCCAGCACCCCGACAGGCAGCTGCCAGCCGGGCGACAGGGAGCTGCCAGTCACATGCCAGCTAGCTGTTCCCCAGCCTGCCAATGTCAGTTCTCAGCTCGCAGCACCATTCCCCGTGCACACAGCGGGGACAGGCAGCCAGGGGATGCCAGCATGCAGTGGTGCTCCCATCTAAACCCTCGCTCTGCCTGGCTTCTTGGGGGACAATACCAACCCTCCTAATGCTTTGGCACCCATCGCTACTCCAGTGCCAGCCCCCAGCCCTGCTCCCACCTGAGGTCCGTGCACTGCTTGGAGGAGTTGATGAGGACACGGAGCTCCGAGCCGACATCCAGCCTGCTGCCTCTGATGGTCACTCTTGTTCCTCCTGCCTTCGGGCCATTCACAGGAGCTATGGACTGCACCACGGGAAGCTAAAAACAGAGGCGAAATCTGTTTTCTAGCCCAGTAAATGTGCAGCTGGATATTCCACACTGTACATGGGAATTGATTCAGAGCTTTGAATAAGTATCCAGCACTGTGAGGCTCAAACAGCAGCACAGCAAAAGCTTTTGCTGGCAAGGTTTCAGAAAATGAGAAGTGATACAAACACTAAGGAGTAAGATCATATAAAACCTCTGTGACTCTCAGTGGTCCCTAAATACTGGCTGTAAATGAAACATGGGGCCAAACGGGAGCCCAGGATCCCATCATTTCCTTCAGATTTCCAGCAGGAGGTCCAGAGCCAGTGACAGCACAAGGTCCATCAATAAAAGGAAACTGTTCACTCATTCCCTCTCTCACCATCTCAGCCCTTCCAGATCCATGTCCTCCTAAATGCAAGGATAATGTTAAAGCCCCACTGGAGGATGGCCTTGAGATCAGTAAAATGGCCACCTGGGTTTAGATAATTGAATATCAGACCCTTGCTAAGGAAGCTTCAAATCTGCATCTCTTGAGGCAACAGGAACTGAGGGGGAAGTTACTTTGCCTCTTGCCATTTGCAGCATAAATTAGCGTGTATGTTATCTGTGTTTGCAGCCCCTGGAAATCTTCCTGAGATTGATGAGCTGGAGGCTTTGATAACTCACGTGGCACTGAGCCCTCTTGTCTGCTCACAGGCACCCCAGGAGAGGCTGCTGGCAACATCCCTGCTCCATTTGAGCAGGACAGCCAGGGCAGAGCAAATCATGATCCTGAGACCCTTCCACAGGGCACTGGTGACTCCCTCTCAGACAGACCCCGGGGGCTGGCCTGTTCACCCCCAGCCCATCCCTTGCTCGTGCAGAGCAGACCCTCCACCCTCGCAGGCGGGCAGTGGAGTGCAGGCTGAGCCTGCTGTTAATGCCTTGCCTGCACCTCTGCCACACAAACCCGTGCACTAACACCTACCCTTGCCCTTGTCCTACACTCAGATGGCTTCGCTCCTCTCCTGCCCTTTCCTCTGCCGGCTCTGACCATCACCCATTTCCACCAGATCCCTTTTGCTAATCTCTATTTCTCTGGAGTCTGCAGGCAGCTGTCTCCTGGCCTTGGCCCTTAACCCACATATTCATAATACAGCTACAGCATCAGCAGAGAGGATTATTCCTGTTCCCCAAAGCCCTTCCCCTCAGCCAGAGCCAGGGGCTGCTGCTCTTGGTGCACTGCCAGCACCAATCACCTCCATCGCAGCTTTGGCAAATCCAGCTCATCCATAGCCTGCTATAACGTCCTGAAGAAGCCTCTCCCTCCTCCTCAGTACAATTACAGCTGAATTCTGTCTCTTCTAGGCATGTATAATGGGGACTTTGAAAGATGTAGCACACAAACAATATCTTTGGAAGGGCAGTTCTGAAAGGTTTTAAACTTTTCCAGGCAAACTGTACCAGTGCCCAAGCTCAGGTGTCACCAAGACCAGCCTTGCATGGTGTAGGCTACTCTGTTTGCATGCCATCAGATGGGAGAGGAGAACCAAGAAAACAAGAGTGTTGCTTGGTCTGCAAATGGTGTGAAAGCTACTTTCAGTGTGACACATCTCCATCATGCAGCGTCCCTCCCCAGCATGTGCACCAGGCAGGACACTCCCTCATATCTGCTCCAAGATTTGCAAAGACAAACACAGACAGACAGAGGGACAGCAGTTTTCTACTGTGCCACCCAAGCAGGAACGGCTCCTCTCCCACTCCAGGAAGGAGCCTGCTCCCTGAGCTTGCCCAGGAGCTGCTGGAACAGGGCTGCCATGGACCCAGGCTGAGGTCAGGGCCTGGCTTTGTTCAGCATTGGTGCTGCCACAGGTGTTTCCTGAGAGGCTTTTCCTCGCCTGTTAAGAGCTGGTGCAGGAGCTGCCCAGCCCTGCTCCACTCCCCAGGCCCTCTCCCCCCTCTCAGCCAGCACTGGGGGATGTGCCAGCTCAGCACACACATCCTGAGAATCCCCAGACAAGGAGGGCTGCTGGGATGTGAATCTGGACACCTGGAAACTGTGGAAATGGGATCTGGGAGCTCCTGCTGAGCCTGGCCTGGCTGTGCCTTCACCTCAGCAGCCTCTCCCCATGCTGGGTGCTGGGGTGTGCCATGCCTGTGCTGGCTGCATGCTGTCAGCTGCCTGAACTAACACCCAATCTGTCCTCAGCTTCAGGGTGGGAGAATCACACTCCATGATCTGCCCCAAATTCCTCACAATGGCCACCAGGAATCAAAGTGTTTTCTGGGGCTCCAAGTCTCCTCCAGGCCAGCAACTTGCAGCACAGACTGCCCTGCCCCAGCTGAAGCCACAGTGGAGGCACAAAGGCTCCAAACTGTCCTCAGCACCCACCCAGCATGGCTGTCTATGAATGCTGTCCAAGAAGAAGGTTCATGTAGGGAAGAGAAAAAATACATGGATTTCTCTCCAGGTTTACAGAGATGAAAGCTATCTTTGTGAAACAGCACAGCACAAAGTTATAAAGGGCTTTTCATTGCACAATGACATGGGGTTAGCTTCAGTCTAATCCCTACACATTATTTCATGCAAAAACTAATACAATCTCTGCAGCAAAAATACCAGTTCTAAACAATGTGAGTTTATGGAATGTAACTTACACAGCACTAAGAGACTTCGCAAGTCTCAAAAAATCTCACAGGTTGTAACAACACTTCAGCAAAAGAGGAAGAAGCAAACTGAGTTCCTTTTTATAGCAGGAGAATTGTCAATAGAGCTGGAATGAGACAGACCCCTGCAGGAGCTGAGTCTGGGAGCATGGCTGTGCTGCCAGCATCCTGCTGTGGTCCTGCCACACCCCACACAGGTAACCACAGGTGAGGTGGTGTGCTGCACACACTGTGAGGCGTGGGGAGCTGCACACCCACTTTAAGGGGCACGGGATCAGCACAGGAACACTCAGGAGACTCACCACGTAGGAGTACCGTTCCCTGGACCTCCCTTCCCGGCTCACGTTGACCGTGACCACGTCCGAAAACGCCTCCGCAGCCTCTCCGGTCTGGCACACGACTCTGCGGATGGATGAGGAGAATGGCAGCCGGCCTCTGCCTGGCCGCAGGGACAGGAGGGACAGGCGTGAGCCGGGGACATGCGGGGGTGGCGGTCCCTCCTCCCAGCTCCCCAGCTCACGTCTCAGAGACGACGTATCTGTGTGGCAGCGGGGCGCAGCGCACGCCGCCCACCCGCACGGCGCCCGCGACGTCGCTGAAGCGCCGGCCCAGGTTCCTCCCGCGGATGGTCAGCAGCGTGCCCCCCTCCAGGGGCCCACGCAGCGGCTCGATCTGCACACCAAGGGCAGGGCACAAGGTCAGAGCAGCGCAGGATCCCAGGATGGCTTGGGTTGGAAGAGACCTCAAAGATCATCTATGATTCATGCCATGGGCAGGGACACCTCCCCCTCGACCAGGTCAGGGGAGAACCAGGAGCTTCTGGCCTTCATCCCTGAGCCACTGCCGGTGCCCAAGCACCACCTGAGCCCTGTGAAGCAGACAGATCACTCCTCACACTCCTGCTTGCCCCATGCACCCAACACCAGAGTCTCCTTGCTCTGGCTTGGCAGAGGAGAAACCATCACACTTCTCTACTGGGTTTAGTCAAGGATCACTTCAGCTGCAAACACATCTGGGAAGAAACATGCTTTCTTCCTCAGACCAGTTTTGAACCCACTCCTACACCACTGGTTTCACCTGACAGCTGCTGACCCCAGTGCTGTGAGGGGACAGGGTACTGGTCATGACAACATCCCAGAGCTGTGAGAGGACAGGACTGGCCATGATTGTGCTGCTGTTGCTTTCCCCTCTAACATGACGAAGCCTGGATCCTGTCACTAGCAAGATGTCCTTGGCACCAGGTGACTTGACAGCACAGACAGCCAGTGAATAACTCAGCGCTGGTGCTGACCCCATCCTGTGCCAGGGACAATGTGCAGATCTCCCCTGCTCCAGGCAGCACAGGGCAGCCATTCCCGTGCCCAGCCCCTGGCAGCACGCCCGCCTCACCCACGAGCACCCTCGGTGCTGCAGGAGGACCTTACCTTGCGGATCTCAGGCGGTGGGCAGGCTTCAGAGACCTGTGGGGGCTCGGTTTGCAGCCTGCAGCTGGAGCTGCTCTCGCTCCAGAGGCAGCGGTGGCCCAGGTCCTCCCTCCCCAGGCACTGGGAGCAGTCGGCACTGCCGGTCGCGCAGTTGTACACCTCCACTGAGCACAGAGACAGCAGACAGCGTCAGCTCCAGGCCCGAGGCTCTCACAGCTTTGCGTAGCCCAAGGCAACCCAACACACGCGGCCCCCCCGCTCCCACCACCTGCCCGCTGCGTTAATCCCAGCAAAATCTGAATCCAGCGGACTGCGCGCACAGCGAGACGAGGCAGCACTTGGCTACCATCCTGCAGATTTCCCACACGGCCTGGGCGCTTGTTCACACTACAATATAATTTAGCACATTATTTTCCTTTTTCTCCCCCTTGAAAAACAAGCAACACCCAAACTTGGAACCTTTTGTCAATTAATGCTACGTGTTTCCAACTCTCAGCATCCACATGGGAAGCTGCTTGGCAAAGTTGGCTCCATCCTGCCAGGAAAGCAATCACATTGCTTCCACACTGACAAAAAAATGGGGTAGTTTGTGCTTTGTACAGTGTTTACAGTTCTTTCCTTCCCCCTGTGACCACAGACCCCTTTCATTGACTTCTGCTCAGCTCAACTTCCATATGTTTTTCTTATACTGCCTTCACATCTCCATTAGCTGGTGCCCTGGGTTACATTTCCTCTCCAGCCTCAAGACTTCTGCCACTGAAGTGTGGGTATCCATGGAGGTAACAGTGAGAAATGCACAGGAAATATGGCTTTCACACCCTTTTCCCCACAGGAGACTTTGCAGGAGCACATAAAACACAGAAACAGACACATTTGGCACTTCTGCTCACAGGAGCATCTTAAGGCACTTCCTGAGCAACTAATGAGTCCCTCAGCCTCAACGCTCTGCTGTGCTGTGCTAATGAAACTTCATCAGCACCAACACTCTGCCTGTGCCATGCTAACAAAACACCACTGGTACTGAGGGTCTCTCCTATTCTCCACAAAAAACTTATTCCATGTCATCTGCAATCCCCCCAGGGGATTACACTGGGTGGTTTTCCAACCATAGCAGAGCTTGTATTCCTTCAATGGACTATCAAAACAGAATGCACAATTAAAGCTAATAAGCATTGAAATAATAAACAATAACATCAGTAATTTCATTAAAGACATTTTAAAAGATGCCCACGTTTGTCTAGCAGATCTCTGATGCAAGGCAGTCTCTCTAATGTGACTCACACCAGCCAGAGCAAAGCGAGGAGGAGCCAGAGCAGCATAACAGTCCCGTGGGAACTCCAAATATTCTGGCCAATTCCAAAGGATGCAAACATGGCCTATGTAAACGAGCTCCTTCTCCATGCAGGAGGGGAATTCCACCACGCTTTTTCTGCTGTGGTTCCTGCTCCCAGCACCACCCACACAGAGAACTGAGTCTTCTACACAGCCAAAACCCCATGTCCCACCCTGCTCCTCAGGGTTACCACTCTATTGCAAAATTATGCCCTCTTCTTTCTGCAGAGAAACCAGATCTCATGCCTGCCCATGTTGGTATTTCCAGGTATTTTCACATTGCAAGATAATCCTCTTCCATTCACAGGGGTTTATTAAGGGGAAAGCTTTCTGTCCTGGCCACTGGTTGTTGGTGCCTGTGAATTTCTCCCTGCCACAGTTGTCCTCCAAAGGAAAGCTTTCTTTGGGCTCTCCTCCTCCTCTGCACCTCAGATAAACCAGCCCTTTCTGCCACAGCTGCTGACACTGCTGAGGGGCAGAGGAGCTCGGGAATGCTGCTCCAGCCAGCCCCTGCCAAGGGGCACCCCCAAACCTCTGGCCATGCCGAGTGTGGCAGCTGCTGTGCCAGCCTGGCTCCGTGGCCACCCCGGGCTCGTCCTGCCTGGCTACCATGTCTGTCTGACTCACTTCGAGTCTGACTGCCTGCCTTCCTCACTTTGCTGATGTAGCAAGGGCTTTTTTGGGAATCCAGCCATTCCTCGCAGAGACAGGGAACAGGCCAGGGGTGAAATGTGCTTACACATTTTATTCCTTCTCAGCAGAGGAAGCAAAAAGAAGGACTCAATTTTCACAGCGTGTGGAACCCCGATGCCATGCTCCTGTGAGAGCTGCGGGAAGAGCCCTGCCCCATCCCTTCTCTCCCTGGGAGGAATTCCTCTCTAGCCCACATCCCGGCTGTGACTGAGAGCACCAGGTAACCTGAGCCATGCACGGCTGGCAGGTGAGACCTGAGCTGCACTTCTGGGCAGGGCTTGACTTTGGCTGGCTGTCACAGGGACGTGTGGGTGCCAGTCTGGGCTCTGGGCTCACGTTCATGGGGTGACTCTGGGTAAATATGTTTTTTGCATGTGGCTGAGAGAAGGAATTTTGCTGTGCCCACTGGAGCTGTGCTCTCTCTCTCCTGCAGCCATAAACTCTGCCCAGGTTTGAGAGTCAGTCAAGCCACCCAGATGAGAGAAGCATAAAATATTTTCAACTCAGACCTGTCATCATCTCCGGACTGTCGATAAATCTGTCTGGTTTGTCCTTCAGCTGGAGGTTCACTGGGAAGCGATGGCTTTTCTCTGATGTGTGGAGCTGCACACAAAAAACAAACAAAAACTTATGAAATTTAGTAAAATAGGAGGTTACATACACACACACACACCCCACGGATTGACCTTTCTTGTGAAGCTTCTTTGACCACTGCTCCTCCAGACACAAGGGTCTTATCCTTAGCAGAAGAAGTGGGACAGCTGTTTTGTTTTGATGACTTTGCTGAAGCCCCAGTAAAGGGCACCAGGACACAGTGCATATCACGGTGAGCACAGAGCCCTGGGCTGCTGCTATTTTTAGCAGAAATGGACAGGAAAGCGAGCAGCCTGGACTGTCTGCACATTCTCAGTGTGGGGCTGTGATACAGGTGACGTGATGGGAAAGAGCTCTTCTCCAGCTTCCACTTGCAATGTTCCTACTGGTGAAAGCCCAAATGTTTGCTGCATTTTGCAGGTGCAGTTTGCCCTCCAACAACCACACACTGCTTTCCAGTGAGCATCACAGCATTTCCTTAAGCCAATTCCTTGCTCAAAATAAAAGCTACAAAAACCGCAGTCCTGAAAGGTGGCCAAATTTTTTGTCTGAACTAAACTCTTCCTTTAGAAAGGTAAACAAGCAGCTCTTTCCCAAGCCCCAGGGCAGCAGGGGCCAAAGGCAGTGCAGATCCCCACGGAGCTGGGAACACAGCACCGGGGACATGCGTGTGCCCTGCCAGCACCAGCACGTGCAGAGAGCCCAGAGGGGCGAATGCAGCACTGAGGGACGGAGGGAAGAGAGCAAAGGGTGTCCCACTGCCAGGTGGGAGGGTGGGGGTGAGACCCTGATCCTCAGCCTGGGGGAAGCAGGGCTGGCAGCCTCCCCCCTCCACTCACCAGCACATGTACACACTCCACGGCAGAGATGTTCACCCACCGGGCTTCAAATGTCCCATCTGTCCCAAAATGGCACTCCAGAGCTGTCTCCTAGGAGAGGGAACACAAGGGCAGAATGGCTGCAGCAGCATTCTGTGCATTTCTCTGTCTGTCCATCGATCAGCAGGGTCCATGTCCCACCTTGATTCTGCCACTGGCACCTGAACTCTGCCCAAGTCAAAAGGAGATCACACCCGACACTAAAGGTGCACACCAGGAGCTGTGCCTGACCCACAGCACGCACAGACCAGCTGTGCCTGGCTGGGCTCCTGTAACCCCAGCAGCTCCTCTGGGCAGAGTGTGTGGAACTGCAGCACAGACTGAGAGCCAGAGCTGTCCCAGGCCACCTTGTCCAAACCAATCAGTGATTTGGGCTCAAAGTCACCTTCCTCCTCCTTCTCCCAACAACTACACTGAGCAAATCTCTAATTCAAACAAGGACCCAGCCGAGAACGGGTTCAAAGACAGACTTCTGTGCTGTTTTCCTGATAACACAAGGCTGATATCCTGCACCAAATTATTGCTGTGCCCGCATTCTGCAGGAAAAAAATCCTATCTCCAAGCAGTTGATGCTCCACCACTACTGAGGTCTAACTGTCCTTTGAAAACTGGCAGATCTGATAAAAGATGTGGAAGGAAGCACCAGGCTCCTGGCAGGCAGCTGCTGGTTCAGCAAACACACAGGCAGAATCCTGGCCAGTGCATCACCTGCACCCAAGCAGCTCTGGCTCTGCAGGCTGCCCACAGCCCTGCAGTGGCCCATGCAGTGCCCCTGCTGCAGCAAAGGGGTTGGGGCACATGCCTCTGAGGCTCCCAGCTCCTGCAGCACTCATGGGCTCCTCCAGAGAGGAAAGGAGAAATCCTCCCCGGCACCCTGGGACAATGGGCAGAAGGTGATGGAAGGAAGCCAGACTGCCAGAGCCTCTCCTGCTGCCCCTTTCCTGCTGACTCCATTTCCTGTGGGTTCCATGCACTATTGCTTCCTCCTCGCCACCTCCAGCATCCAGACAGGAAGAAGGATTTCTCACCCTGTTTTGCTGATTGCAGAGGTCACAGCCTCCTTCCTGGAGGCTGGAGCTGTGCAGGAAAAGGCCACCCCATTCAGGCACGAGGGTCTGCTCTGCCCCTGTGCCGAGGGCAAGGAGGTGTGGTGGGAGTGGTGCCTCCACGGCCTCCAGCACACCAGAACAGCTCCACTGCCACTTCCAAAATTCTCCTCTCCTGAAGAACAAGGAGCCACTTGGCTGCCCAGGATGCTGGAATCATCAGCAGGGGCAAGGCAAACCTGGCCCCATGAGCCCTGTTGGTCTGAGCCAAAATTACTCAGGGCAGCTTTCTACAAGCACCAGAGCTTACTCAAGCACTTTCCCAGAGCTCAGCCTCTTTGCCCCAAATTCCTCTGGCTCTTTCTGGCATGCAGCACATCTCCAAAGGCACCACTTGATGTCCACTCCTGCTTTTTGCTGTTAGAATTAGCATGTCAGAAAATTTCACAAAAAATACTTTTTCACATCAAACAAGCTTTGCAGTGATGACCTGAAGGGCATTTTTACACCAAATGAGCTCTGCAGGGACAATCTGAAGTTAAACAATGCTTCCATGCTGTACTCAAACACTGTGGCTCAGACAGGGCTCCCTGTCTGCCCCTCAGAGCTGTGCCTGTTGCTCCTCAGTGCGGGCACTGGGGCCAGGCTGGATGTGGGGTTGGGAGAGCTGGCACCAGCATGCTCTGTGGTGGTGGAGCAAACACCCACAAGGAAACAGGGAGTTTTATTTCCCCCAAACACCCGTCCAAACTTTCCAACGCCTTCAGGAACTCATTTACCTTAGAGAAAGTCGCATTGGCCAGTGAGATCACGATGTTCCGAGATACACCCGTGGGCATCGGCTCCAAAGGGGCAGGTACTATTTGAGGACAATCCATTTTCTTCTGCTAGGTACAAAAATAAGGAAAAAAGGGATTAGCTGGGTGCATGCTGAGCATCCTCAGCAACAAGGGAAAGGAACCTTGAAAAGTCCTTGATAAGATTAATTTCACTGGGAAATGGGGACTGCCAGGTGCACAGTGACGTGTACCTGCACCTCAGCTGCCACTCTGGCCGTGACAGGGCCAGAATAACTGAAAGGAGGCACTGCCCCCTCCAATGGCAGACCTACCAGTGTGACCCTCTCCCAGCCCTGTGAGCCGTGTTGCACCCACTGCATTGCTCACGCTGCCAGCACCTGCAGAGTCTGTGCTGCAGGGTCTCCATCCTGCCCAGTGCATGCACAGAGGGTGTGAGGAGCTGCAGGGCCTTCAGTGAGGGGGCTGCAGTAGGAGGGCAGCTGCACTGAAAGGCTTAAATGAAGCTGAAAAATTATTTTAAAAGGTCATCTGTCTCCTTACTTTTGTTCTTGTTCTAAATTGATGTCTCAGACACTGGAGCTGACTCAGAATTCCAGTCTATGTGACAAACCCGCTCTGTTCTCTCATGAGACGTAAATCACACTGTGAAACTACAGCAAACATGAAGCCAGATTGTGCATGGCCCCAGGGTACATCTAGAGTAATGCCTGTGACAGTGGAGCCATTGGGGTAAAAGACAACAAAATACTTGGTCCATTATGCAGAACCATTTGCAGCAGGCAAGATTTCCTCTCGCTTGCATTAAAGGTTATCCTGCTGTGGCTCCACTGATGCCAGTGCTGCTGTTGCTCCAAGGAGAGGCTGAGCCTGCCCTCCCAGTGCTGGGATGCCTGATCAGACACATCCCTGAGACCGGGCAGGCAGCGAGGGGGAGATTTCTCTCCTGCCCTCCCCAGACCTATATAGAGGTCAGAAAACTACCTGAAAGTGCCTGTTTGACCGTGGAAAAAATATTTCAGTTCTGTCAGGACACTCTAACCAAGCATAGTTGGTGCTGCTTAAACAAGGAGATTAAATAATAGAGATTAACGTGACAAGGGAAGAAAAACAGCAAGGCAAACAACTGGAGAGAGATTTCAGTCCCAAGTCTCTTCCAAGGAAATAAGAAGAGTTAAAATAGAACCAGCCCAGCTACAATTTCAAGCAAAAGCTCCCCTGCCTGATGAGTCCTTGCATGTCACCAGAGCTGGCACAGCTTCCCAGAGAAATACACTTTAGAGGACTGATTAACTTGTCATCTTGCAGCCCCTTCTCCTGCTGTTCAGCAGCCACCAGAAATAGAGCTGCCAGCTGCCTATATCCGTCACATCTGGATCAGAGGGAGCGGGCAGAATGTCCGGGGTGCTGCGGATGGAGCTGCTAGGATGCAGCTCTCCCTGCAGAGCCATGCGCAGGTGCAGCCGCGCCAGCCGTGGTTTGTTTACCAAAGCTCCAAGTGCACGATGAAAGCACCGTGTTTCCAGGGCTACAGAGCACCTCTCCTGCTCACCAGATCAGCAGGAGGCACAGAGAGAAAACAAACATGCCCAAGCAGGTCAGCAGCCAGCCCAACTGAACCTCTGGAGCAGGAGATCCAAGAAGTTAGTCCTTTGCTAATCGAGGACTAACCCAGGGCAGCCCCCAGGTGACCACACAGCCCTGGTGTCACCCAGTGCTGAAACTGGCAGCCTCAAGTCCCTGGCACGAGCAGCACGGCAGTGCCAGCAGCACACACAGCATGAGCACCCACTCCCCAGCAGCCAGTGTGTGCCAGACCCCTGCAGGGCTCCCCAGGCTCTGGCACAGACAGACCCAACAGGAACAACCTTCAGGATGGTTTTCAACTTCCCAGCACCCATCCAGACAGACAGAGAAAGCGCCAGACACTGAAACCTGTGAAGTGGACAAAGAGGAGGTGCTTCCCCAAAACACCTGGGTATGCACAGGCAGAGCTGACCCCAACACTGCCCCGTGCTGCTGGGAGCTGCCACCTGGCAGGGACCTTTCCATCCCCATTTCCCGGGGATTTACAGGATCTGGAGATGTAAGTGGTGGCTTCAGCTCCACCCCCATGCCCTGCACTCCTCGCCACTGGAGGAGAGTGGATGCCAGGGCTGGCCCTGGGCTCAGCCTGAGAGTGAGGGTGGGACATCTGACACGGGGCCAAACTCCTCTCAATGATGAGCACGAGGAACACTAGAGACCTGAGCTAAGAGCAGAGGTGTAAAAGGGATATTCAATTTACAGTGTAAAAGCTTGGCTTGGATCTAGAGCAGATTGACTGCTAAAAGGCCCATTTTATTAAATTAACTTCAAATTAAAGTTCAGTAGTAGGAACACTGAGCCTCTGGGTATTAAAGCTGCAGTTTGGAAAGGGGTGATTTTGTCCTCTGGGTGAGCACCCCAGTGGTGCCCCAGCACATTATTAACATAAAGCAACCTGGAGTCAGAGCTAAGGAAATGGTGGAGTATGGCTGTTTCCTCTTGCACCCAAACCCAGGTGGCCCAGGATGTGGAGAAAGGGCAGCATTGCTCCAGGTATGAGAAATCATGGAAAACCAAGAGCTGGAGCCCACAGGAGGCACCAGGACAGCTGAATCCCTGAATCCCTGAGCCAGCCTCCTCCCAGGCACGGCTCAGCACGGCAGGGCACAGTGCCTACCACCCCACTGGGCACTGCTGCAGGAGGCTCGGGGCCCCAGCAGCTCTGAGCTCTCTCACCTCCATCCGCAGAGCATCCTCACACTGGGAGTGGTTGGAGACACAGCTGTAGGTGGAGGGGCACCAGTGGCACTTCCACCTGGCTGAGAGGCAGCTGGTGCACCTGCAATGGCAAAGGCAAGGTGAGGAAAGCAGAGTACAGGTTGCTCAGAGGGGCCACACTTCAGCCCTGCAACCCATCGTCACACTGTTCAGCCTTTAATGGTGCCTAGAAAAACCCACAGCAGGTGCTGGATTTCCCTCTGCTCTCCCTGGGAGCTGGCATGGAATGTGGCCAGAGCCCATCACCCCCAGGCAGCCCTGCCTGGCCTCAGGCCACAGCAGACTGAGAGCCACCTTCCCCTGCTTAGCAAAAAAGGTTTTTCCCCCAAAAAATGCTCTTTCCCCTCACCTGTCTCTGAGGAGCCCGGCATGCTGGACCTGACTAGGACTCTCCCTGCTGTTTACACAGACACGGGAGTGCTGGTGGGCCCTGTGGTCAGGTCCTGATGTCATGCTCCTGAGAGGTGGATGAGTTCTGCGTGTGCCACTAGAGCCCCCTCAAGCTGATGGGGGTGTGTGACTGCTCCCACCCAGGGCTGGAAGGAGCAAGAGAGCATGACCCTCCCTTCCCCAGTGCCCCACGGATTGCTGGGGAGGCCACCTCTGCTGCTGAAGGGTTAACAGAACAAGCTTCATATAAAAATATTATTTATGTTTAAAAGAAGCCCAGCATGTCCAGATGGCTTGAGGACCCTCCTCTGGCACCACATCTCCCACGATGCTGCCAAATCCTGCCCAGCCCCCAGCTGCCAACCCTCAGGAGCTGAGCTCCCCCATCAGCCCCACACAGGAGCACCCTGGCCCAGCCTTGTGCTGGCACCCTCCCAGCTTCCAGCTGCCCCGCCATTGTCACCCCAGTGCCACCCCCGCCCTGCCACCACCTGCCAGGGGGCTCTGCTGCCTGCACGCTGGGGTCACTTACGCTCTCTTCGGGTAAATGCTTCCAATCCTTTTGCAATCATAGATGGTGAAATTGGCCCGGATTATGTTTTTGTTGTTGACCCGGAGAGAAGTTTCGACGACCACGTGGTCTGAGAAAATCAAGCCAAAGAACATTGGGTTGCAACAGCCCCTTGCTCACACTCACACTCAGAAGACAAGAGAGACCCTTGGGAAAACAAGGGCTAAATATGATTTGTTTTCTCTAGGGCTTCCTCCGAGCTGCATGTCAGAACTTGGACCAGTCATCCTTTCTCCTGACCTTCAGCTCCTCCCTCCTAAATCAGCACTTTACATTACTCTCACAAAAAAGAACATGGTGACTTTCAGCACAAAATTCCAGCATGTTATGCAAGTGTTAATTAGCAGATTTAATTATTGTCTTCACGTACAGTTGGTGCTAAACTGTAATTTTTAAAACGTGGTAATTAAAACATGTTAGTTATCATGTTTTAAAATCCCGCTCACTTTCCCTGTGCCAACAAACCTGCAGAGAGCGGAAATCCCTAAATCCCTTTTTTGGCTGCTCAACACACCATACTACCTTCCCTCCCCCCAAAATTGCTTTTTTTTTTTTTTTTTTTTTTTTCAATTTTGCCATATAAGCACCAGGGAGAAGAAACAATGCCTCTTTCAGAATACAGACAATAAATCAGCATACTGGATTCCAGAAATTCATTTGGACATTGCTGAAACCAACAATACAGAGCAGTTAATGATCTCCCATTCTTTGGATAGTTTGGGACGAAAGCAATGCAGTTTTACAAATAGGCCTAGGAAAAGTGGAATTTTCAGAAGGACTAGCTAATTCTCTCCTTACTGAAGTCAGCCATCCTCAATAGCACATTCACTCCATGGCTGAAGGACGAAAACTTTACAAGCACTCAAGCCTGGACTAAAGCATCAAACTTTTCCAAAGGCACTGAGAGGGGCTGACTGCATCACTAAGTGGCCAGTTGAGGTCTGGCCAGCTCAGCCAGCAGCTCAGCTGGTTCAGGGGCCAGTTCAGACCTGGCCAGCTCAGCTGATGCAATGCCCAGCTCAGGTCTGGCCAGCTCAGCTGGTTCAGGGGCCAGTTCAGACCTGGCCAGCTCAGCTGATGCAGTGCCCAGTTCAGACCTGGCCAGCTCAGCTGGTTCAGGGGCCAGTTCAGACCTGGCCAGCTCAGCCAGCAGCTCAGCCTCGTCCCAGGCACTCATCTCCTCTGGAGGCAGCCCCATGGAGCCTCGAGACAGGCATCCTCTTTGGCACCATTGGAAAGCAGGGGACACTGGTCACCTCTGGCTGGCTTTTGACTGGAAACGGGGCTCAGAGTCCCTGAGCTCCTTTAGGTACCCACTCGCTCTTCCTCCAGAACTTCTCCTGAAAGGCAGCGTGTGTTTTGGAGGGAAATTGAAGAAAGCAATTGAAAATATCTATATAAAAAACTACATTATTTTCCTAGGGCTAAAACATTTTGGGCTTAGTACATACTAAATCTAAAGCAGAAGCTCAAACCAGATAAAAATAAGCACATGAACTGGCATTTAAATTCTGATGTTTAAAACAAAAATTCATAGATTTGAAATACTATCAATTCATGTAAAGAGGGTGGAATTCCTACACTTCAGAGTCATATGCCCTGTAAAACAGACACAGCTTCAGGCTTTTCTTCCCTGTATGTGTTAACTGCACATACAACTGAAAAAAAAATAAATAAAGCCTATTAAAAGCTATGTCCACAAAAGTGGTTAGAAGGAACACATTTTGTTTGCTTCTGCATACCTTGGTCATCAGGAAATGCTGGATATTTCTCGTGTGGAAGCAAACTGCAATAAATAAATTGGTTTACATCATCCCCAGCGACTCTGGCTACCGTGTGGATGTTGTTTCCATAGTCACATGAAATATTTGTTCCATTCAAGTTCGGGATAGTTCCATTTATTTGTATTATCAGGGCCTATATTAGACAAAAAAGTCAGCTATTATCACAGAAAATTATATTTAGAAATAGTCAACATTTTAGAAGCTTTTAAGAGGCAAGCAACTCCAAAACAAGCCCACAGACAGGGTCTGTCTTGAAACAAATAATATTTTGATAAAAACCTTTAACATATAATTAAAATACTTTAAAATAGCAACAATACAAAACCAGGAAATGAGTTGACTCAGCTGTCTGCAGCTGATTGCGTTTGAAATTTTGCGAGCCTGCCCTGTGTGTTTGGTGCAGCGGCTCTGGGTGGTTTTTGCCGTAGGCTCAGCTCCGGGTGCTGTTTTCCTCCAGACCTGGCACGCAGCTGGCTCAGGCTCCGGGGTGCAGCAGGTCACCCCCAGCTCCCCCAGAGCCCCGCCAGGTGCAGCAGCAGAGCTCAGCACCCCCTGACCCACAGCCACGCCGGGGGAGCCGAGCTGCTCCGCGGGAGGAGCTGGGGTGGCTACTGCCCTGGGAGCAGGCATGGCTCCACAGAGCCTGCAGTGGAACTGGCAGCAAACGCACCGGGTTCTCTTTGTCAATATTGATCTCAGGCTCCAGGATGGTCATGGAAGGGCACTGCTCCACTCCCTCACTCACACTCGCCCAGAAGTTGGCCCCTGTGAAGTTGGTGCACTCGTGCTGCAGAGAACACCTGCAACGAACAGAGGAACAGCTCGTGGTTGATCAGTTTTAAAACAGGTGATAAAAAATGAATTATGAATTGAATTTAATTTCTTGTGAGGGAAGCTCCTGAGAAAATCTTGTGTCTGTATCTTTCTCCTTCATCCATGCAGCTAAGCCTTAACATTTGCTGCTATGGTTTGTCTGCTTGCCATGATAAAAACATGTACTCTCACAGCACCATTGGAGCAGCAGGATTGAGGAAGGCAGGAAAAGGCCAGAGCTGAACCCAAACTCAGGAGGAGAGGATGACATTTTGTCTGACATCTTCAGTTTGCAAATGTGGAATCTAATTTTGAATATCCCCTTTTCCATGTGATTGTCTTCTACTGATAGATGAGGTTTGCAGGGGCAAAACATGGACTTTCACAGGGTGTGGGTTCTCCCAGTCCCACGGTTTGACACCTGCAAGAGATTCTTTGCACTGGCAGCTGCCTGTGGCATGACAATGCAGCTATGGTGAAGTCTTGGCTCTGAAGAGCATCCCAACCCTTTGGGCCAGATGCAATTGTTTCTAACAGCACGTATTTTGTAAGGAATGGAAAAAGACTGTTGGTGGTGTGACTGTGGGGAAATACAGAAGGCAGCAGAAATTCTAGCCCAGGCTGAGGGCCCAGGGACACGGTGACGTGCTCCAGGACAGGGCTGGTCCTACCTGGTCTCCATGGTGCACCACCCGCAGTAGGCGTCAGCGGCAGCCAGGCACTCTGTGCACGTCGAGTACTGGCTGCAGGCAGCCACCTTCACCCGGGTCATCTGCACGACAACACAGAGCTGCTGCCAGGCTGCACAGCCCCCAGACTGCACAGCCCCTCAGGCTGCACAGCCCCCAGGCTGCACAGCCCCCAGACTGCACAGCCCCAGACTGCACAGCCCCCAGGACCCCCCGCCTGGACGCTGCAGCACGGCCACGTGCAGCTGGGCACAGGACACCAGCACCTCGGGCTGCAACACCCTTCCCCTGGGGCAAACTCACCCAGCCCGCCACAGGAGCAACCCCTGGCATGGCTTGGACAGTGGAGCTGTGCCATGGCCACCTGGCATGGGGATGAGCCCAAGAAGCCACCTGCTGGAGTCCAGCCAGGGGCTACAAGGCCCAAGACAGGAATGATGCCCTAGGGCTTGGGAAACCACAGGGTCTGCAGCCAGCTGAGCTGGGCTAGGCTGGGCTGGGCCATACAACTGAGAGCTGGGCTAGGCTGGGCTAGGCTGGGCTGAGCTGCTCCTTTTCAGCTGGTGCCATGGCAGGAGCCATGTGAGACCAGGTTACAGAATGTGACACTGCACCTTTCAGAGGTGTCAGATGGACATAGCTTTACAGCTTGTCCCTCTCTGTGAAAAGCTCTCACCCAGACCTGCAGAAAGCTCCTCTCCAGTCACAGCCCAGCACTCGCTGGCTGTTTACACAAAGATCAGAAAGCAGCACCACTCTAGAAACCTTGATTTGTGAAAAAATCAAAGTACCTCTGGGGACTCACTTGGCAGGAGCAGTTGGAAGGGAAAGCATGTGTTGATTTCTGCTCTCTCCTCCTTTGATCTCTAAACATTTGGGAAGGAAACCTGAGTGGTCTGGAAGAGCGGGGACTGAACATGCGAGGTGCAAGAGCCCTGAGCTCCCACCAGGCAAGCACACTCCAGGCTGTAGGCTCCTTGAAGCCCCACTTCACCCACAGCACCTCACTGCTCCCCAGCCCTGCGGGGCTCACCCCAAGCCTGTCAAGCTCCTGGGGAGCTTCCCAGGGTGCTCTCTCCACCAAAGAGGAACTAACTCATCAGATTTATTGGAAAAGAAGCAGTCAGAGGAGGCACCATGAGCACCACAGCAGTGTTTGATCAGCCCGAGTGGAGGGCACAGCCCAGCCAGGGGCTGAGATGAGAGGAGCCATCAGCTAAAGAGGCTTCCTGGGAGGGTCTGTGAAATGATAATGACCAATCTGCAGGGAATTAGAGCTCAGAAAATACAAATGCAACATGTAACATTTGGGGTTGTGCATCTGTTTTGACAGATTAAAATGTAATTCAGGACAAACCCTCAGTGCCTGGAGCGCTCAGCTCTCATCTTCCTACTCTGTTAACTTGATGGAGATGGGACTGCCTGTCTGTACCTGCTGCAGCTCTCTGCAGAGCCCTCCTGCCAAGCACTGAGCAGAAACCTCCCCAGGGACCACTTCTGACAGGCACTTTTTGTCTGTAGGATCTCCTGAAAGCCTCCCTAAAAACCATGTACTGTCATTTTGGGGTTTCTGTACAGGAACAAACTTTGCTTATTTCCGCGCTTATTTCTGCACTCCCACAAGTGCAGTCAGCTTCAGTATCTTTCACTCTTCTTTTTACCTGACCACCACAAAGACCTGATAAGATGGGCTGCATGGTGTTATCACCCAGCACAGGAGAATGGACAGGCACCTCCCCAGAAAGCCCAGTGACAGCCAAAGCTCTGAACGTCTTGGCTCTCACCATTAAAGAAAATTTTATTGTCCCTTTCTGCTCCCAGCTCTGAGCTAAATCAAATGCGTGCTGTGCTCCAAGAACTGTTTTGTTGAGGACTGAAGATCTCACCTGGTAAGAGGTCATCAGGTAGAGGTAAGTGGAATCAGAAGGGTCAAACTGCATGATGGGATGGACAGGCTCTCCGTAAGCCACCGAGATGGATCTCCTGCTAATAACCTTCATCGCACTGTCCAGGTTTATCTGTAAGAGAAGACGCCACTCACTGAGACCATTTTCAAACACTAAGGGCAGCAGATCATTTCTCCTTGGTTATAAATAAAAACCAGAGTGGTATTCAGTGGTGCCCCGAGCTGTCGAGCACTGTGACTCTCTGCACACTCTGCAGGCTGCACACACAGACAGAGCTTCCCTGGAAAGTCAGCTCTGTGTCACTGGGCAGGCATGGCACAGCCCAGAAAGCCCCAGCCCTGCTCAGTGATGCAGGACCCTCGCTGTCCCTCTGAGGGGCTGCCTCTGGCAAGGGTCTGATGGGAGGCTGTACCCCTGCACAGCTTGCTCCAGCAGGCACAGCAGCCTTTGTGTTACCCTCATGCAAGTGACTGCACCAGCCTTCAGGCCTCATCACATACATACATTCTGTACAGAGAACATTGAGTTTCCACAACTTAATGAAAAACAGTGAAAATCAGCAACAGGGCTGTACAGCATGGCATCTCCTGCTCCCTGCATATGTGAAAAATAAGTGTTGTCACTGCCAGCCAGAAGAAGCTCCTATCCCTGCTGACTCCAGAAGACCACGGCAGCTGCCACGAGAGTGCCAAGTCCTACCTTTCCTCATGAATCACCAGCCCAAGTGCTGGCAGTGATGGAGGAGGCTGCACAGCATCAGCCTGCCTTTCAGTTCTCTGAATGTCTTGGCATTTGACTTGAAAATTCAGTAAATTAAATGTGGCATTGCTGAGAGGAAATAACAATGGGGCTACACAATTTCTCGTGACAGTCACTTTTCAGCTTAAAACAGAAAGGGAGTGAGGAAAATTCCGGCCTCCTTACTAGCAAGGGAAGGCAATAATTGTAATGACCAAGTGTGCCTCTGTTCTCTAAATGTGGATTAATTAATTAACATAGGTTAATTAATTCTTACACTGGAGCAGCACTGACACACCCCAGTATGACAGCACAGGCTCAGGCTTCTCTCTGCTAAGAAACAGCACAGAGAGCTATGCAGAAAAAGGGTACTATCACTGTGTCCATTTTAAAAGCTGGCTGGCCAGAAGCTAAATTATTTCCCTGGGATCACCCAAGAAATCCATGAACTGAGCCCTGACGTTCCCCACTGGCTCCTCTCTCCCTCTGTGCTGAGATGTGCTCCACGTGGCTGGTTACAGACACCTGTGCCTGGCTCCCTCTGCCTCCTGGCAGGTTCACCCTACACCCTCTTCACACAGGCAATTCCCTGGATTCCAGGGGCTGCAGGCTCTGGGGAGAGCCCCCACAGCAGCACAGAGAAGCAGCGACCGCCAGCCCTGGTGCAGCAGGGGAGCAGGCTGGGCTGGAGGACACGGACTGCGCTGGGTAACGCCACCACAGCACTCACCTGCTTCCACACTGCACTTCCACTCCTGCACACATCAGGAGAGACCCGTCCCTCCCACCCCTGCCCTGGAGGGCACTGCACCCTGGCACATCTTGCCCCAGCTGTGCTGCCCAAGCACTGCTGACCCTCTCATGATGGCTAGATTGTCCTCACCAAATGCCAGAATTGCTTTAATTGGCCATACATGCCCCTGGTAGCCTGACTGCTGCTGGCAGGAGCTGGGCAAGCACTATGTCTGCCCCTCTGCTGTCTTTTCTCAGGCAACAAATCTGAATTATTTGCTCACACAAAGTACCTCGTGTCCCGTGCCAAAGAGCAAGGAGCCCCAAAGGTAGAAGGGCTTCTGGTTATGCAGCTGTGTTGTGGAATTAGATTACAGCTATCTGAGCAAATTATCCCAGCACAGGGTAGGCAGGAGCCTCTCCCTAATGGAGGCAGTGCAGATAAGGCTGCTCTCTGCAGATGATAATGGAGCAGAGCTGTTAATGCCGTGTGAACAGGCTGCTCTGCGTGTGGCATGTGCCCCCCAGCCCTCTGTGCCTGGCCCACTGCCAGCTCCCTCCCACCCTCACAAACTACCTGCCCCTGTGGGCAACAATCAAAGCAGGGAGCCTCCGTGTGATTGTTCCCACGTTTCTGCCAGCAGCATTGAGATCCAAGGGAAGAAACTGCGTAAGTTTTCTTCTACCCAAGTATTTTGATCCAGTATCCCACATTATGCATCAGTCCCCCCAGGCAGAGATAAAGCAGGTATCAGCTGTCTCTGCTCCAGGCATTTTCCTCTTCTTCTCTATGGACTTTTGATACTGGCAGTTTACCAGACTGCTGTCTGGTAAATCAAAACTTTCTCTGGCAAACTTCAAGCACTAAGGCTACTGAGAGCTTGGCCTTGTGTCCTGGCTGCAGAGCTGGGGCATTGCATCACCCTGCATCACCTCTTACATGTTATTTAGAACAGACTCCACCATGGGCTCACACCTGCTTTGGATTCAGCTGTGAAGAATCTCTTGTGATTCCCCTGCCTACATGGAGTCTTCAAAAGCCAGTACCTCAGAGGGAGAATTTATTAGAAAAGCTTTTAATAATTTTAATAACTTCAACAATTAAAATAATGACAAAATATTGTAATTAAAGTTAGATTATGTTGTGCATATAACAGTATTGTTTTAAAATTATATTAATATAATTAATAAAATAGTCTAATAAAATTAATTTCTAATTCAATGCTGCACAATAGCATTTTCAGCTTAGGGTTTATCAAAAGCATCCTGCTCACATGGCAGCCCTGAGCAGTGATTAACAGCCACCAGTCATCAGGCAGCGTGTGTCCCTGCCCAGGCTATGGCAGTTCCCAACCACTTCTTCATTGCCTGAAGGAGGCAGGTGCTCAAGCCCAGGAGACAGCAGGTGCCGTGCTCTGGGCAGAGCGGAGGTGCTGGAAGGGGAGCCCTGGCACCCACCCTGCGCCCCACTTGCCTTCAGGAGTCCTCCACTGGCCGTGCCCAGGAACACCACGGTGTAGTTGTTGACGCTGGCCACGGCCACGGCGGTCAGGCCGCTGTAGGTGAAGACGGGGGTGGCTGTGACGGGGTTCACGATGGCCAGCGGGTGCTGCAGGTGCGCGGCTCCGCAGTCCAGCTGCTCCGGCTGCAGCTGGGGAGAGACACCAACATCAGCAGCGGCACGAGCACCCGCGTGCGCCCTTGCCGCCCCGCAGCAGGGGGACAGGCTTCCCAGAGCCCCAGAGCCCCGCACTGCTGAGCCAGGAGCAGGAAAACACAACTGGCCCTGGCTGCTGAGCTGGCCTGCAAGGGCTGGCCCGTGGGCACGAGGCTGATAGAGGGGCTCCCACGTGGACTCACTGCCAGGTGCCAAGGGGCAAAGGCAGTGGTTAAGGACTTGTCATTGACCTGTGCCTATGAGCAGGCACTTGACTTGTTTGGCCCAAAGCAAGACAACAGACTTGACTCTCCTGTGTTAAATTAATTAGTGCATTTGCTGCATGACAGCAACATTTGCAAGTGGAACTGATGCCTCATATTCCTACTGCCCTGCCAAGATGCACCCAAGATTTATGATCCCCTCACTCCAAACCCTCTGAGATTCTCATGTAATTTCTGCTCAGACAGCTTGGATGGATTTGACAGCACCTGAACATCACAACAGTCTCACTGCCAACAATTCACCTGCAGTCACTCCTGCAGCAGCTTTTCTGAGCTGCAGCAGGTGCAGCTGGAGCCCTTCAAACGATGAGCACGTTTCAAGGGCCATTACCATGTCATCCACAGTGTCACCCCAGGTGTAGCCCAGGGCACGCTGTCACCCCGCTGTCACACTCCCGGGCAGGGCTGGCACTCCAGCAGCAGCAGGTATCCCAGGCCACCCGTGCACAGTCCAAGCCCCAGTTGTGGGAAGTGCCTGTACAAAATTCCAGTGAGAGATGCCTGCAGGGCTGCATCCCACACCCCAAGGACAAAGCACATTTATGCCTTTCTGAATCCAGTCATAAGGCAGATAGCACTGCCACAGAAGCTGACAGAAGTCTGAATTTAAGCAGAATAAATGCAGGGATTTGAGGCTGTATCTGTCAGGGAATGGGAATGCAGTTTCCACCAGGCAGAAGATGACCACCAGCCTGTCCAGCACAGTCCTTCCTCCATGGGCTACACTAGGGCCTGGATGCTAATTCCCTAGTCATCATCACTATTTCATTAATGGAACCAAGATAAAGCTTTGGCTCTCTCCTCTCTCCAGACAGTTCAGAAGATTAAGCAAATCTTTAGGCTTTGCAACAGGAGGGTGAGACTGGGCAGGGTCTCTCTGCAGGGTCATCCCACTTTGGGGTGCAACTCTTGCCTCATGCAGATCTGCCCCCAAGCCACCACCGTGTCTTGGGTTGGTGCCACACCACAGCAAGACATTCCTGGGGACAAGTGGGGAAGAAACATGCTAAAACCCAAAAGGAATGCAAAGTGGTGGGGTTTTGTATGCCTAAGCAAGGGATGGTGCCCCTGCACCAGCAGAAGAAACAAAGCCCCAGACAGATGCCCACAGGGGGTTGGTGACATCCCTGTCATGGCCACGAGTGGAGCAGGGAGCAGCCAGCCTGGGGACTGCAGGCATGGCAGTGCCCACTGCTCTCCCTTGCATGGCAAGCACAGCAGCAAACCTCGCCAGGAGCTGTGGTGCCACCTCACCAGGAGCTGGGTGTGTTGCAGCAGCTGTTCAGCCAACAGCTCGGGTAGCAGAGCAGCCACACCCCGCAGCAGCCCTGCACAAGAGCACGTACCCCCAGCACAGGAGTGCTGCTGCAGACACATCCCGGGCTCGTGTCTGCTGCTGGGCTAGCACAGCCACAGTGCACTGGAGACAGGCTGGGTCTTCTCCAAAAAACCACCCTGACCTTGGTCCCCTGTGTCCCACCAGACCCCATGGCCAGACACGGAGTAACAAAGCCTGATGTGAAAAACTTCCTCTGCTCAGACGAGTGCCAAATGGGGCAGCACGTTCAAAGCTGCAGCTCTGTTCTTACGGGACCAAGACAAAAGGATCAAGTTTGTGGATGCAATGCTAAATGCATTTTGCAGTTTCACTGCATCTCATTCTAGTAAAAAGTAAAGTTACAGCCCAAATGTCTATGTTTTCTCTGTAACTGGACCACACAACTTTTCTCATATTATACAGAGGACATGGCAAGCCATTCATGTTTCTGATTTAATAATTCCTTCCCCTCACAAACAGCTATTTAGAAATTCACTTGGGGTTATTTACTTGTCTTAGGGATGATTATCTCTAGCTCTTCTTCATTACTCTTTAAGAATATCACCACCTGAAGTTTACAAGGCTCTTTCCTGCAGGGAAACTGAGGCACAGAGGCATCTCCGGCCACCTGGGACCCCAAGGGACGCTCAGCACCTCCTCTCTATGGCAGCTGTGCAGGAGCTGGGACCAGCATCACTGCCGGCCAGCCTGAACGACATGGCCCTTTCTTCTCACAGGTGGCCAAAATCACGGGAAGTCCCTTATCTGCAGCGCCTGCCTGCTTATAAATCATGTATTTCAGAGCTCATATCAGTGCAAAGTGTTTTCCACAGTAAACAGGATGTAACTATTCTAACCCGGGCTAAGCTTTATTCTGGCTGCACACATCCTTCCTCTGAAACACCTTTCTTCAAATGACATCAGATCTCCCAACAGACGGATGGGAAGGAGACATATGTTATTTCCCTCTCCCGGGTCCAAAGAAGGGATGACATGCTGTGCTGCTGCTACCCATACCCCACAGCACCAAGAGGACAGCTAACTCCATCACGTTACAGTAAACAGGATACAGCCAAGTCACCTCCTTCTGCGGGCACCAGGCAGTCACCACAGCTGGGGAATTGTGCTGGATGAATGCAACAGAAGGCCATCTACAAGTGCAAGGGGTTAAATCTCACTCCTTAAATCAAGCTGCCCTATCCTGAAGTGGGAAAAGAATAAATGTTTTCTTCCAAAACCAATCTCTTTCTGTAATCTGCATTTTAAAACACCCCTTGGGCATTTACTGTATTGCCTCTATTTTTCTTTGACACGCTCTGGGTACTCAGTAACACACAGAACTGACTCCAGATCAAAACCTCCTGCCCACAAGATGTTTGACTCTGCCACTCTGTCGCTGATGAGGGCGAAGCTGGGCACAGCCAGGCCAGCACCAGCTGAGCAGCTCTGTCAGCCCCAGCCCTGCCAGGACAGGGGACACTGCTGTGCCCCTGCACGATGCAGTTTGTGCTATTGCTGCAAACTTCACAAGTGATGCAAATGAATTCAAATCAAGGGGCCACAGCTAAGAGGATGGTTACTCAGATTAACCCCTGAGTGTGATTGCAGAAACAAAATGGGACAGAGATAAAAGATTTCCAGCCACATCACAGCTCAAGAGTTCAGCTGTCCTCACAGTGTGAATTCAGCTCTTTATCCCAGGCCCATAAGGAGCATAAAAAGCGATTTCCCAGAATTTCCATTACAGCTCCCCAGCCCTGGGCATGCAGGATGTCCCTTCGGGAAGGAAGTCTGTTGGAAACAGAAGGAGGAAGAGGAGTGGTGAGGCAGCTCTCAGGAAAACCATGAAATGCGCTGATTTCTGCATCCTGTGTTTGTGACCTTAAAAATAGTTCTCAAGCAAAGCTGGAGCTAATTTGTGACTCAGAAGCTGCGGCCCAGAGCCCCTGCCCTCCACGAGGCCATGCTGGCTGCGCTGCAGCAGCTCCAGAGCTCCGGAGCGAGAAGGGGAGCCCGGCCCCTTTCAGACTTCATATCAGAGAGGATTAAAGTGTTGGCTTCCAGCATGCCTGGAGTCCTGGGAAAATGACACAGCCAGCATCGGATAATCCGCTCCAAACTTGTTGATTTGTAGGACTTAGCCATCATCTTCATAGGCTCAAAATTTGGCAGCTGCTCCCACACAACTGACATTTTCAGGCCATTAAAGGCTGTGATAAAAGGGCTCTAGTTTTATCTCTTGCTTTCCTTAACATAAACCATTAGGCTTTTATTAACATTTAGGTATGACTCAGGGAAATTTCTGACTGCAGAGAGAATATTCAGAATAATTAGGATACTGTCTGAAGAGAATAGCAGGACACAGACTTGCACTGAACAGTAGGGACAGGCTAAAAACCAGTGGGGAAATATTGCATAGGAGAATGGACACAGCCAGTGATGCCAAGCCAGCCTGGCTGCTTTATGCTAAGGGAGAGTACAAGCCCTGCTCTGTGTCGGGCAGAGCCCAGACCAACCACACACCCCCAGCATTCCCCCGAGCTCCCCGTCCCCCAGCAGTTTGTACACACAATCACTCATTTATCTGCTGCAGTGTCGCAACCAGACCTGTCAAAACCAGGCTTTTTGGGATGCCTGGAGGAAAATGTCATCCTCAGAAGAGGACTCCACTGTTGAGGCACTTGAGATGTAAGCAGCCTCCAGCTGCAGTGCTGCTCAAGGGCAGGCATTAGCACAGAGCTCCTCAGACTTCCCATCATATTTTTTGGGCAACAGGAGGCAAATCAATATGCACTTGTGGCCAGTCAAGGCACTCAGGCTGAAAATCTCTGGCAAAATGAATCTGGACATTTTTTCTCAAGAATTACCAACAGTGCAGTATCCACGCAGCACAGCAGACATCCTTAAAAAACCAAAAAAAGGCTCTAAAGTGAGACTTGCACTCTGGTTTCACTGTTTGCTTAGACAAGTTCCTCCAGTGAGGAGGTGGGGGTTCTGCTGTGTTTTGCCCGTTTGCACAATGCCAGCCCTGGGCTGGGATGCTTTGTGAGTCACTAATGTGACACCAGTAATGGTCTATCCCAACACCCCTCTGCTCCCAGCAGCCGCCCAGACCTTGTGCCTGCAGGAGCTACCACTCTTAGAAAACTCATTCTCCCCTCTCTCTCCTCTTGACTCCAAACTCTTCTTTCCTGCCAGCTCCTAAATTTCACTCTTGGCAGCCTCACATGGGACTGTGGCTGCGGTAAGGAAGGGCACAGGGCACAGGGGACTGCTGGGAGGCAGGACACAGTGAGGTAAGGAAGGGCACAGGGCACAGGGGACTGCTAGGAGGCAGGACACAGCAAGCACAGGACTGATGGCTGAGGAAAGGCACAGCTGGGTCAGGCCAAAGCACTGCACCCCAGCAGCAGCAAGGCTCACCTGCACTGCAGCCACAGACCTCAAACCACCAGAGGTGTGAGAGTGTGAGCCCTGGAAGAGGCTCTCAGCATCCCAGACCATCTCAGAGGGCAAAGCCCCAGCTCCATCTGCTGCTCTGGCAGTGGCAGCCCTGGGCAGACAGCACGTACTCTGGCTGCTGCCTGCCAGAGCCCACCTCAGCAGAGGACACAGAGACTGGGACAGGATCAGGGCACTGCTGGGCTGCAGGCACAGCCAGCCTGCTGCAGTGAGGCCAAAGCCTGACAACAGCTTGAGCAACCACAGGTCCCCATTGCCATCCAACCATCTGCTGCTCTGAGTCCTCAGAGGCTCCAGCCTCAGCTCCAGCAGCAGCACCAAAGCTGGATGCCTGCAGCTGACAGCGTGACCCCCTCTAAATCTGCTCTGCTCCCTCCTCCAGCCACAACTGGCCCAGCTCATGGCCACCATCACCCCATCAGCCCCAGCCCTGTCATGCTGACCCCAGCTGGAAAAGAAAGCTGAAGGCAATGCAGACAGGTGCCTGGCAGGACCTGCACAGCCCTCCCCCAAAACAGCCTTCCCAGCCCTGGCAGCCCAGTGTGGGTCCCCCCTCCCTGCTCCACACAAATCCAGGGTCTGGCACCCACCAGTGCTTCCCCAGCAGGGCACTGAAACAGCAAGGGGAGCTGCTCAAAGTGGAGAAACATGAAAAAGAAGCACTTTTTAAACTAAAATTGCACATCCTTCATGCCGCCAGGAAGACTGGTCAAGCTTATTATGTTAGCCTTCATCCTGCATTAAATACAATACTTCAGATTATACAATCGAATCCACCAGGAATGGGCAAGTAGAGGGATTAACAAAAAGGCTCCAGAGGGGTTGTCACAGTCAGAACAGCACATGTTTGAGCAGCAAGAGCTTGTATGTCCTTTAAATTCACCCCTCTTGGAAACTCAGCTCCTCTTCCCCCTCGCTGGGGACAGGGGGCTGAGCAGATCAGCCGAGTGTGCCCCATCTCAAGGACACCCACTTCTGCTCAGAAGCCCAAGAGACACCTCCCCCACTGAAACTGCTCAGAGTAAGATGCTTGGTTTATTGAGGCTGTAGTTTCTTAGCTGTTCATTCCTTGTTAGCCCTCCACCACTCAACCTGTGTTTCTCATTTACATTAAGCTTTGGCTTCAGTAACCAGCCGCAGACCATTCAAACTCTCTTCCACAGGGAAGAGTCCCTGATGAACCATGAGTTTGTCTCCTCGATCTTTGGTCGTTACTATTTTATTACTGCTAGTACTAACACTTAGCACTTCACATGCTCAAAGTGCTCTGAAGGCACATCTGTGCAAGCCAGGGCTGAAAAAAGCATCCATTAAAGTAACAGCTTCTTACCTAGCACAACTGGTCTTTTGCATGTGTCAGTTCAAATCTATTTCATTTAGCAACAGTTTATAGTAAATGTTTTCCTGTATTTTCCTCATTAGTTCTGCTGAATCAATTAAGCCCTAAGATAATGAGCAGAACTCTACCCTTCTCTTATACATCCTAAGTAAAACCTGCCTCTGAGAAGCAATGCTGTGCTGCAGTGCTGGTTCTACTGGATTCAGCAACTGAGCACTGCTCTGATTTGGTTAAAGCATGTAAGGCTCTCCTTTTCTCTATTATTTTATATTTTGACTTCAAGATTTGTAGAAGCTGCTGTTTCCAAAGCTTTTTGGAGAGACCCACTGAGCTTGCTGTGATACCAAATCCCAGCAGGAAATGGCACTACAGTTAGGAGATTCCAGAGACATAACATTGCAACCCCAGCTCCTCCCAAAACCTGACATCTTTTCCCAGCAGCTCAGGTGAGTGTAGCTGAGTTGTGGCTCCAGACAGCCCAGCAGCAAGGCTGCCACCACGCTGACCAGAGCAGGGTCCAGGCTGGGACACCCAGGAGGGATAACGAGGAGCACCCACCCCAGTCCTTTAGCCCTTACCTGGTTCAGAGTCGTGTACACATCAAACCAGACATCACCTGTATCTGCTCCCCAGACACTGATTTCTGTCCCTTCAAACAGACATTTGGCCCAGTTTCCTCCCATTTAATGACATGCTACACCGATTGCCAAAAGCCCAACGTGAGCCCCTGTCCTGTGCAAGGCAGTTCCCAGCCTTGGGAAACCACACACAACCAGTCCTGATGCCTCTGAACCAATGTCTAAGTCTATGAGACAAACTGAAGGATGACAGGGACTCGCAAGCCAAACTTTGGCTAAACCTCCTCATCTTTCACCTCTCCCCTCTTCATCGAGTGCTGTCATCACGCTGTAAAATTTCCCTTCCTAAAATGATCACTCCACACACAGCTATTTTCATGAATGTGCCAGGTTTCCAATAGCTCCTTTTATTTAGGTGACCCACCAGAGATGGCAGGGGCCACAAGCAGCTCACAGCCTGCTGGATGTTGGCAGCAGACAGTGGATGAAAACCAAATAACCAATGGGCTCCTGCTCCAGAAGGGAGCTGTACACAGCAGCAAAATACCTCAAACAGAGATGAGACAGAAATGGAAAGGTAAGCTCCAGATTTCCTTAAAATAATAGATGTACATGTTTTCAAAATCCAGACTTTCAGGCAATTTTGCTTCTGGGTTAGAATTGAAAGATTTGTATTCCAGTTCCACTTAGAATGCATAACCTGCAGACATCTTCTAACAGCAACAGCCCTCCAATGGTTCAGGCCCAAAATAGGCAGCGTTGTCCCAGGAGCTGGCACAGCATCAGCTGGGTTCCGGGGCTGCAGATGCAAACGTGAGCCTGCAGCTTCACTGGACACTGGGACTTTCACTGGGTTTGTGCCTGGGCTCAACCACCCCACCAGAGCTCCACAGCAGCACCCTTGGGAGCACGGCAGCAAACCCCTGATTGTGGCTCTGGCCATGCTGCCTTCAGAGGGGCACAGCAGAACGAGCCTCCTAACATGGAAAACAGCTTAACTGTCCAAGTTAACCCCTATCATGTTGCCCACTGGAGAAAAAGCCCAGGCTGAGGGGCCTCTTGTCCCACCTTGCAAGGCTGTGCTTATGCACAGGTCTGATAAACAGGAGAGGAAGGCACAGCAATCAGCAAGGGCAGATCAGACCATGTGCCATCCCTGTGGCTGCAGGATGCCACAGCCAGCACATCCCCACTCCCTGGAGACATCCTAGTCCCAGCTCCCAAACGCTCGCCTGAGGAGCCAGCGTGCTCTCTGTGCTGCACAAGCCCTGCTGGCACTCAGCAGGTGCCAAGGCAAGATCACGGTGGGCTTTGCTGCCCACCCTGCTCACCAGCACACCACACCTGGCAAGGGCTCATCTGGCCCGGCTTGGTCTGGGCTTTCCCAGGCACCAGTCATCCCACGCCCCTGCAGCCTCGCTCTGTCAGAGCAGCAGCAGCCAGCAGAGCTGCTCTCCAGATGTTAGGAATAAGTACTGCTCCCTCTGCTCAAAAAGTCAATAAATCCTACTGGCCTCTCGAAGTGAGAGGTGCCGTAGACAGTCTGCCACCTCCTCCACCTGCTGCAGGGTGTTACAGCCCAACTTGAAAACAACAGCTTAAAATCATTTCCTTACCAACCCCACAGGAATCAAAACCAAAAAGAACACAAAAAGCAAAACTCACAACCAAAAACACCCAACCAAACCAAAAAAAGAAATAGCAAAGCAGATCCCTCCTGCAGACATTGCTGTTGATCCCCTGCCACACTGCAGCCCCAGGGATGTCTGCTGGGGACAGTCACACAGGAACACTTGGGACCTCAATTCAAATCCTGACACTGCCCTCTTCTGAGCAGGGACATCCATCGGGGCACCTGAGCACCCACCTCTCCACCCTGAAACGAGCACAACAATGCTGCCCCAACTCAGGAGCTGCCCTGTACCCAGGGCTCACCATGCCAAGGGACCTTGAGCACATGGGGCTGTCAAAACACTGCCCTGGGACAGGGCACTGGGGACAAGGCCACCAAGCAACAGTCACCCACCCCTGGAGCCATTTTTCTTCCTTCAGTCGGGAATGCCAGCCCCCATCCAGCCCATGCCTGACAGAGGAGCAGTCCCACCCCTCACCTATCCCATTCCCAGCACAGGATAGCAGCCACCTGCCCCATCCATCCCTGCCTGGTGCAGCTGAGGGGCTCAGCCCCTGCAGCTGGGAGCTGCTGGCAGCCACGCTCCACCCTGGCACGTGCCATGCACGAGCCTGGCAGGGAGGCACGGCCACGCTGCCACAGGTAATGTGAGGTGGCACTCAGGGGCTGTGGGTGGTGTGTGGTGGCACTCAGGTGCCACAGGTAATGTGAGGTGGCACTCAGCGGCCGTGGGTGGCATGTGGTGGCACTCAGGTGGTCAGGACATCGTTTCCAACCACTGCAGGTTCCAGCTTGCCTGGTGCTTGCATTAAATTAAATTCGGGCTTACTGTGTTTCCAGCCCCTTGCTGGGAGAGGACATCGGAGTGTCCCAGCAGTGCCACTGAACAGACACCTGCTGGGATTTACAAGGCGTAGTAAGGTGTTTCTACAGCATCCCTGGGCATCCATACACATCCCACGGTGCCTTATTCACTTCTCCAGGTGCCCTCAGTCCCGTTCACTGTAAATGAAACTTTGAAACGTCAGAAAAGAGATGGCAAATCCCCTCATTTCCATCCCCGAGACCCTGCAGCTGAGCCTGCATCCACTGTGGCTCCTGGGGCGTGGGCTCGCGCTCACATGTGGCAGTCAAACACTTCCCTGGAAAACCCTTGGCTTTAGCCAAAACGACCCTTTTCCTGCTTTCCACCTAAACTGTTATTTATTACAGGATGGGCTCAATGGATCAAGCCTAGCCTGAGCATCCAGGTACCAGGAATTACCAGGTGTGTACAGCCAGCTGTTGGCAGAGCTCTCCAGAAACCAGCAGCCTGCCTGTGACCCCCTGTCTGCCGAGGGACTGGCAAACACTTGGCCTGCCCAGCCAGCAGCACTGGGCTCCCAGAGCAGGCAGGCACCGTGCCACATTCAGGAGCAGTTTCTGTTCCCTAAAGCAGCACAACTTCCCCTTTCCAGGCACAGAAACTTTTGCCACTTTGACCGAATTTCCCTTTGCAGTTTGGGACCTGTTTGAGCTTGAGATGCAAAGCAGGGATGAGCCCTGGGGCCCCCAGGAAAGCATTCCCACCACCCACCTTCAGCTCGGGGGCACGGACCTGCTCCTCAGGAGGCTGCCCTGGCACGGAGCACGGGGGCCACGCCAGCCCTGGCAGTGGGAGAGCCCCCGGGCACGGGCAGCCCGCAGGGCTGAGCCTGCCTCCCCGGGAAGGATGGTGCTCACACAGCTGCCTGTGTGCACCTGGGCTGCAGCAGCAGGTTGTGCTTTCCCACCAGTTCCCAAGGAAACCGAACCAGCAGCTGACCACAACTGTCCAGGTGAGAGACACAGCAGGTAGACAGTGCTCTGGTCTGGGTCCAAAGCCAGGCAAAGCTCACTCATGGCTTAAACCACAGGGCATCCTGGGTCCCACAGGCAGCCTGAGCCCTCGCTCCCAGCCCAGCAGGGCAGCTGGAGGGACACCAGCCTCCCACCATCTGTAACACCACATCCATGGTGACAGCCATGGAACAGCTCTGCAGCACCTGGGCAGCGACACCTTGGGGGGCTGCCAGCAACTCTAAACAGCCTGCACTGCAAAACACAGAAATTAGGCTTGCTACAAGAGCTCCTGCCTCATTTTTAATGAAGAAATTAAGTGTAAATTCCCCGTTTCCTTTTTGTGGCTAATCCTCTGGATTTATTTGAGTAGATGTAGGGTTAGAGCACATTTAGTTTCATGTTTGGAATTTCTAAATTAGTATAAACCAGCACTTCAAAGTAACTCAGCTCCTATAAAACACAATCCCATGGAGATGCCACAGTATATTTGGACAGTAAGTAGATGCTTTGTCATATTCCCACGTGTATATGAGATTTTTTTCTTTGGGAACATTTTCTGACTGGTTTTAAACCACATTTCCATGCCCAGGCACACACATATACAGAGATTGTTTATATAGTCTACCCAAGGAGTTCATTTTATTTAACAGCCCATTACAGCACAGCTCACTGGTGGGTATCTCATCATTATACCCCCAAACACGGTGTTCAGTGACCATGCAGGATCTGACACAAAGCCACAAGAGCCAGAAACTTGAGAATTAATGCTGAAACATTTCATTATCCCATGCCACTATGCCTATGGTTTTCAGCAGAGGAAACAAACTGGATTTTCAGCCTTTTTCAAGTTGCAGGCCCCAAAATATTTCCCAAGAGAGATGTAGTTCCCTGGCCAGCAAATCTAGGCCTAATGACTATATCTGCTTTCTGTACCTCTCCAGGAGTTTTTAGGAGACCCTGGGGCTCATGCAGAACCCACAGAAGACCCTGAGTTTGGTGCAGCTGTGAGCATGGGATGGGGTTTCCAGTTCAGCTTTTCCTCAAATAAGCTTGTTCATCACAGCAAAATGTGCACACAAAGGTGCCTGGCCGTGTCCCCTGCCAAAATACCCACTGAGAGATGGAGCAGTGGCAAGAGGACACTGTGGGGGCTTTGCTGCACTGGGACATAGCTGTGATGCAGCGTGAGCAGAGGAACAGCCAGGCAGAGCTTTGTTTTCAGTGGCACTGAGGGGGACACTCCTGGCATGTCCCACTCCTGGGACGTCCCCTGCTCTCGGGCCCGCCGGAAGCTGGGGATGGGCTCTTGCCTGCTTTGTTTTCTTATGAAATGTCTGTGTGGGATGTCTTCAGCACCCCACAGCTGTGTCACACTCCAGCCATGCAGCCAGCATAACCTCCAAACCCACTGGGCCATGATCCTCCCGGGGTAGAGCAGCTCAAATAGGAGCTATAAACCCACGCAGTGTCCCAAGAATTTGATAAGCTCTGTCAGCACACTGCTGCAAATGCTGTTACAGGCAGTTTGCTCCACAGAGCTCCTACTCCTCTTCCCTTCTGGGGGCTCGAGTCCAAATTCCACATGGGCTTTGAGTGGGCAAAACACCTCAGCGATTCCATGCAAGTATTCCAATTTAGCTGCATTTGACACGAAATTCATTATAAAAAACTATTTCTGTTGAGGGGAAGCAATCCTAGAGCTCACCCACTCACTGTCGGTGCAAGAAGCCAACCAACCTAAATCCTTCCCTCACACATCCTCCTTCCCTGAGCTGCCACTGTGAATTCATCTCCTTGGTACGTGACTTTTCAGCAGCCCTCATTGAGAAGAACCAACAGCCCCCACTCCTGACCTAGACCATCCTCCTCTGCACATTTTCTCCTCGTCTGACACAAAGCTGTTAAGCATGTGCTTAATTGCAAGTAAGCATTTCCATGAAGACAGGGGCTGTCTCCAGGCCAGGCTGGAGGCTCCCTTGCCCAGCCCGGGGCACGCAGGGCAGCTGGCAGATCCTCCTGCCTCATCCACCTTCCACAGCCCGTGTGGCCAATCCCACATGGCCACAGCGGGAGCCAAACAAGCGCTGCCACCACGTCGACTGCACAGGGACAAAGCCCCTCGTTCTGTGCCAGTCCCTCAGACCCCACAGCACTGCACTGGGGGAGAAGCCCTGCCCCACATCAGCCAGCTCTGAGCAGAAATGCCATGGGACTGCCAGGGATGGCTGGCATGTGGAGGGCCCACTCCCAAAACCCCTCACTGGTGGGTGAGGGCTGGAGCTGCCTGGCTGAGTCAAAGCAAGCGCTGCTGAGAGGAGCATTCAATTAGACTGGAGAGCACACAAGGGGTCAATGATTTTCCTTTCACACTGCATTACACCTAACAGCCCCTGGTCCAGACTTGTAACAACTGACTACTTCAACTGAACACACTCTTGGAATGAATCAGGCCAACATCAGGGGGTTTTTTCTTCCAAAAGGTGATTAAAACCCAAGATTTGGTCCTCAGGAAGAGCTAACAAGCCACGCTTACTAACACCAGAGCCCCTATCAGTGATGCACAGGCAATGGGAAAACTGGAAACCCACTAAGAGGAGGAGAAGTGGAGCTCACAATGGGAGGACAGATACTGATCTGCTCTGCCAGACCAGCTGCTGCTTTAATACATTTTCCTGCTGCCTTTCCACATCTGGGACACAAAACGTATCAGAGTATTTCACTGTCTTGAAGGTGGAAACTGATGTTAGGTTTTTGCAGCACAAAGAAACACACTATTACAACTCTTCTCTTGATACTGCCACTCTGGGACTTAAAAATAAAAACAGCTTGTTAACTTGTTGGCAATTCTAACAATTAAGGAAAAGGCAAAAAAAAAAGGCTCTCCTGACTAGCAGGATGGCTTCCCAGCAGGCTCGATCAGCAATTTTAGAGGAATATGCTTCAAATAAGTGGGAAGTGTAGAAATATTAGGCATGAACGAATATTAATGTTATGCTTCATTTATATCCTGCTGTACTTGACATCAAAGGATCTCAAAGCAGCTTTACAAACGCAATCTGACGCTACACGAGTTGGATTTCTGAATAACAATAAATACAGGAGTACGTGGGAAACCGAGGTACCTCGGGTTCTATGACTGGTTCAAGGCCAGTGACACAGTAGCAATATCAGTTGGTACTAGAACCCGATCTCCCCACCCATCTTTTATCACCACTGCTCTTTCTGCTGTCTCCACAAGAGAACAAATGAACAAATTGCCTTGCAGCCGGGTTTTGCCACGGTTGCAAGCACGGAGGGCTCCCACTGACTGCCAATGGCTTGGCAGTGCCCAGTTATTTTAGCTCAATCCCCCGACCCTCATCTCCTGTTGCTCATCCCTTCAAGAACAGAGCATCCTTTATGGCACCAGTGACAGCAGGCTCCTGGTTGCCCTCCCTGCCTACCCAGGTAGTGTTTGGAGAGGAAGGTGCTACCAGGAACACTCATTACAGAGGAGCAGTGTGACAAGCCAGGACCAAAGATGGAGTGAAATCTCATCTGTGCACAGTCTCCTTTGAGCCACTCATTAATTATCTGTCTAAATACCTTACTGGACACAGCACTTGATATTTTCAACATCAGCAGAGTGGTGATAGTCACGATTATTTTCTTTGCTGAACAGAAGTTAGAAAAAGCTGTATCTCCACAGCAGTCCTGGGGAAGCTCAAGGGTGATGGGTGCTTCTGCCACGATGTTTCAATTATGGCCAGGCAGTTTGCTCACTTCCCAAGCGCCTCCAGCAGCCCCAGCCCGATGCTGCTGCTTGACCCGCCTTGGCAGAGACAGCTCGATCCCGCCGGGGCTGAGGGGCTGCTCCGCAGGGATGCCAAGCATCAGCCACAGCCAACGGGAGCTACGGGTGCCTTCACATCCCCTAAACAGGATTCCTGACTCCCAGTGAGTCCTCTGAGAGCCGTGACCATGCCAAGATGTCAGGACTGAGCTCCCAGTGTTTAACACACCCAGTCTTTGTGGAATTAGCGCCAGCTACTAGATTTGCTGGCTGCCAGGCAGCTTGTACTTTGCCACCAGGGAAAAACTGTTCAACTTTGCTAGAGTAGGTCTATGAACCAAGTGCATTAAGACTACATATTTTACCACAGAGTGGAGATGCCACACTAAACACTCCGGTTACCATGGGAAACCTTTCTCTCTTTGCCACTGGCATTGCACAGGGAAGCCCAAGCCCAAATGCTCTCTATCTCGCCTCTGAAATCAAACAGATGTTTTCACAATCTTTGATGGAGCCGAGCTGTGCACTCGTCCCAGAGGAAGGAAAAAATGCAGCGTTAAAGCAGCCCTTTCCCCTCTCTTTTTTCCCAAGCATCACATACTTTTAGTGAAAAGGGAAACAGGCGACTCTGTCTCGCGCTAACATTTACGGCCACTCGGTAACAAACTGTGACAATGGCAAACTTCTGCCACGAACGCGGGGAGCCGAGGCTGCCTGTGTGCCGTCCCTGGCAGGGCTGTGCGCCGCGGGCCGGGACACGGGGCTGGCGATGCCCACGGACACCCGGGCGCGCAGGGCACCCACGAGAAGCGGGGCACCGGCGACCAGGTGAGGGGAACGATGCTGTCCCCGAGCAGGAGGGAGGGTCTCTGGGGAGAGCAGGGAGGGCAGCGGGCTGCGAGGCTCAGCCGCCCGCCCGGGGGATTCGCTCCAGCTCGGGAGAGGCGGCGACAGCAGCGGCCACGGGACGGGACACAACGGGATGGGGCCGCTGTCCGCCGCCGGCTGCCGGCTCCCCGCGCCCCTCGCCCCCTCGCCCCGGCAGGTGCCCGCCGCCCGCCGTACCTGTATATTTCTCTTCTCGCAGGCCGGGCCGGTGCCCTGCACCACACTGTCCAGCACGGTAACCATGCCGGCGGCCGGGCTGACGAAGCAGGAGTTGCGGGCGGCCCGGATGGTCTCCTCGATCTCGGCGAAGCGGAAGACGCAGAGCGCGGACTGCGGCCGCCCCCGGCCGCCGCCGGCTCCGGCCCGCTCGAAGACGCCGAAGAGCAGCTCCTCGGGGGGCGGCGGGGCCGGCGGGGCTGCGCCAGGCTGCCCGCGCCGGGAAGACGGAGACGAGGCGGGTGAAGGCGTCGGCGGCGCCGCCGCAGCGCAGCCCCAGCTGGATGTAGGACTCGGTCAGCTTCTTGGTCTCGCCGCTGCCGTTGAGGGTGGCCTCGGCCGGCTCGCCCAGGCAGATGCGGGCCAGCAGGCTGTGCGCCGGGCTCTCCTTGTCGCCCGCGTTGGCCTCGCTGTTGAGCGCCAGGTAGGCGTACGGGCGGCGGGCGGGCGGCGCGGCCCCGTGCTGCAAGAAGGCGCGGACGAAGCTGAGCTTGTGCCGCGCCTTGTCGCCCGCCTTGATCTTGAGGATGTTGTCGTCGGAGGGGTTGATGTCGAAGGTGAAAAGCTTGGCCAGGTCGCCGCGGGCGTTGAGGGCACGGATAGCGATCTCGGGCGTGTTCTCGAAGCGGTGGTCCTCCAGGCTGTGGTTGCGGGGGAAGAAGGGGCTGCCGAAGCCAGTGTAGGTGGCGGCCACCAGCAGCCGCGCCCCGCCACCGCCGCCGCGGCGCAGCACCAGCCCCACGGTGGAGGCGTTGGGGTGGTTGGCCGCCACGTTCAGCATGCTAGGGAAGACAGTGACCGAGTCGCTCCCGCCCGGCGGGAAGCGCACGGCCACTGCCGAGATGTTTGCCATGCTGCGCAGCTGGCAGAGGCCCTGGTAGATGGAGCCGCAGACGACGAGGACGCCCTGCTCCGGGTCGGGCTGCAGGATCTTGTTGTAGTTGTTGGTGAGCACCCTGGGGTGCTCACAGGAGGCCTGCGGCAGCTGCGGTGCGTGGCACAGCGGGCTGTCCAGCACCGGCCCCACCGCCGCCTCCGCCTCCAGCGCCAGCTCGCCCCCCGACAGCTGGAACAGCCGGTTGACGGCCGCCAGGTAAACGCGGGAGCCGGGGCCGTCCAGCGCAAAGTTGTTGGTGAGGGTGGGCGAGAGGAACTTGCGCTGCACCTCCAGGCCGGCGGCTCGGCCGGGCAGCAGCAGCGGCAGCAGCGGCAGCAGCACCGGGCGGCACCGAGCGGCTCGGGGGGCTCCGGACGGCGCGTCCCCCCGCCGCGCCAGGGGCTGCCCCGGGCTGTCCCCCTCCTCTCCTCTGCCCCCTTCGCGTTTTGGAGCAGGACAGGCCGGGCGGGAACGGGCGGGGGAAGAAGCACTTTTCCCGGCTGCGGAGCAGCACGGCGAGCCGGAACAGCCCCCCCGGAGCCCCCTCGCAAGCCCCCAGCCCGCAGATCCCCCGCAATACCCGCGCTCGCTCCCGGGCCCGGGCGGGGGACAGGCCGCACCCCTGCAGCGGCTCTGTCCGCACCGCTCGTCACAAGCGGAGCGCAGACCGGCCTGCGCGTCTCCTCTGCCCTCCAACGGGCGCCGCTTTAACAATTCCCAAAGTGATTTCCCAAATTACGCACTGGGACGATGTAGGGGACAGCCCCTGAACCTCCGCCCCACCCCGAGGGATCGCTCCACCCGAGCGGGCTCGCTGCCGGGTGTGTCGGCTGAGTCCCCGTGGCGAGGGGACACGGCCGCGCCTGAGGAGCGCTCCCGGGCAAGGCTGCGCCGAGAGCCAGGGTCCATCCCGCTCCATCCAGACGGGGCCACGCATCCTGCAGCAGATACCTTCTTTGCCCATGGATCTCACGTCCCCGCAGGCTTCATGAGCCAGCCCTGAGCAATTAGCCAGCCCATTACCCAGCTGGCCTCCTGCCACAGTACCGTGACACAGGGCACAGCCGTAGGTCGCGCAGGGTCCCGAATCCCTGGGCAGCCCAGCCAGGTCCCCGTGCAGGAGGGGACGCGGGCGTGCTGCAGCGCATGGCAAATGCCAAGGTCATGACATGCTCAGCGCTATGTGCACGCTTCAAGCCGAAGCACTGGCTTCAGGCAAGTGGGGGACGTGGGCACAGCGCCCTTGCCGGCAGCCTGGGCTCCCACCAAGAGCAGAGAGCTGGCTGGAGCACCCGTGCGCTGCAGGAAGGCAGCGGTGGTCTCGCGGTGCGGCAGTTGTGTCAGCGAGGCATCGCACCAGCCACAAGCAGCTAGCAGCCTCTGAAAGGCTGGGGAGGGTGGGAAATGGAGGCTGGTGTTTGGTCACAGCTGCCTGGAACTGCTGCCCAGGCGATCCCTGAAGAGCTGTCCTCCCTCTCCCCAGGCTGTGCCTTAGGCCCCTGCCCATTCCTGTGCCATGGAACTTTAGTTATACAAAACATGTTAGTGAGGCTGATGGGGATTCTGCACGACTTCTGTTCTGGATAGAAAAATCCTCTGTTGTTGTCTAATCTCATTTCTACACCTGCCAATTTTCCTTTCCCCTTCCTGTCTCCTCTCCCTCTTCAGAGCACTAATTAATACACAACTGCCTTGGCCATGCCATGTCCACTGAAAATCTGCATGGAATTAAATGCTGTGCTTTCTTGCTATCTTACTCATTGTCTCTGCTAATCATATCCTTAATTAAGAATTATTAGCTGTTTTTAAATGTGGGACTCACAGTTGTTAGTGGCTTTTTTCCCTTAAACTACAAGTTAGCAATTTTTAAATGTGATCATGTCTTTAATTGCATGGAAATAAATCCACATGATCCCAAACCCTTAATCTGCCTATTTTAGGATTTCTTATGGCTGCTTACCCTGATAGCAGAGCATCTTCCATGTGAAATCAGCCTTTTAAGGCATATCAAATTAGGTTCCAGATTACAGTGAATTAAAAAAAAAATAGGCCAAAGAACATTGAAAAATATGTGACTTACCCAAAGGTATCCAGTACTGGCTCTGTCAGAAAAAATTCCCCAGGAACTCTGACTCCTATTGCCTATGCCAAACATTTGTCTACACTGATACAATTAAAGACAAAATATTTGTGGTATTCAAGGATTATTTGACAAAGATTTTATTGCTATTGTTGCTGTTAGGAAACAATTTTCTGGTAAGATGCTTTGAGGGGAATATTTTCCAGAAATGATTTCCCACCCCTATTATCTGGGCTGTTATGAGCTCCAGTGAGTATTTCAGGATAATGCTCCTAATGGAGTAGTAGAGGTTTTTAAATCTCTCATACACAGATCTCACCATTATTTTTTGTTCAGGAAGAGAAAAAGGTCAAAATTAAACCACAAGCCTTTTGTCACAGAGCATCACCCCCTGGCAAAATCCCTTCCTCTTTGACTCCTGTGCAGGTCTGAGGATGCCAACCTCTCAGCTGGGGCAGGGGGAGAGAGGCTGTGCACAAAGAACTGAAAACTGCTTTAATTATTGATAAATATATTTACACAAGAACACTTTCCCTTTAGGGGAAACATGAGTTACTCATGCAATTACTCAGGTTATATTGACTCAACACTGTCAAGCCCCTGGATTTCATCACTTTAGTACAGAGAGTATAAACATCTGTTTATTTAGTGGGGGTTAGCTGTGAAGTGCCCATGGGGTGCCCTGTGGATTTGGGAAGGACGCTCCCCCTGGAGCAGAGGTGGCCGGGTTTGCCTCGGCAGCGCTTGGCCCAGCAGCCCCGGGCAGGGCAGGGCAGGGCAGGGCAGGGCAGGGCAGGGCAGGGCAGAGGGGCTGCTCACAGGGCACCGTGCAGCACCCCTGGTACCGCAGTGCCGGGGTGGCAGGGACCCCCAGGGGCCGGGAGCAGAGCAGCGTGCTCCGTGCCTTTGTGTGACACCGAGGGCGCGGGGAAGGCCGGACCGGGCAGCACGTGCTGGCACACGGGGCAGCTGCCCTCCTCTGCCCCGCACAGGGAAAAGCCCGGGGCAGTCACCACAGCAGGCCCACGGGGCACCTGGCAGGGGAGCTCCCACCCCAGAGCTGCTGTGGGAGAGCCCTGGCAGTGCAGGGATCAGAAGGTGCCTCCGCTCTGACCCAGGCAGCCAGTCCCCCTTTTTCTCATCTCCTTTATTCCTGCCCCTGTGTGCAATTTGGCTCTATACAATTGCAGAGCAGGTTGGCAGTCAACCACAAGGTGAATTCACAAACACAGACAATTTTTGGATTTCTCTAGCTGCTTGCTTTCTATCTCAGAAACCTGTGCTGGTGGAAAATGGCCACTGGATAGCTGTGTTGCATCAGAGCAAGGGTCCAGTCCCTATCTGCTCCCCATCCTGCCAGAGGCCATGAGTGGTTATCCTACAGAAGAAGGTAACAGGCAGCAGAAAGTGGAATGGTCCCCTTGGTGTGCCCTGTCCCAGCCCAGAGATGGCCAGAACAAGGCTGTCCCCCGAGCAGCATTTCTGAACAAAGAGCCATTCACCAGGGAAACACGAGGTGAGATGAGGAGGAGCAGAGAAGCACTTGGACACAGAGAAATCGCTGCCTGAGCTAGAGCTGTTCCCTGATCACCACACTTCCCAACTCTCTCCAGCCATGCCTGTTGCCTTGCCCTGATGCTCTCACTTGTTAGTGTCCCAAATCATCAGGCTGGATACATCAGCAAGTGCTCACTCAGGCGCTTCAGGGCACTCAGAAATAACAGTGGATTTGGAAATGGAGTGATTAGCAATCCTCAGTGTATTTTTGGATGAGCGTGGACCGAGACCCCATTTTATTGTTACTAATCTGTGCTGCAGGAACTGCTCATGGATGAGGCCAGACTGTCATTACGGTTTTTACTAATGATTTAGCACACTGGCAGTCTGCTAGGTGCTTAGCAGAAAGACTAAGGCAAGGTCACTTCCCCAGCGTCCTTTAATCTAAACCCACGCTCCGGTGTGGTCCCGGGCTCCGCTGCAGACGGCTGTGACAGGAACTGCAGGGGCACAGCACGCTCTGCTGCCACCGTGCTGCTGGCCTCCAGCCCTGTCTGGGGAAGGGCGACAGGGATTTATGGGGACCTCAGCCACTTTCTCACTAAAACCAGCCTTTTCTTCCTTGAGCCTCTTTGTTTTCGAAGATGAGCCTTTCCCAGTGTAATATAGAGCCTTGCTCTCCTCAGCATGTGTAATGCAGTCATAACCTTGTCTGCAGCAGGCAGCCGGCTGACGTGTTCACCATGAGGGATTTGCCTCCTGAGAGGAGCTGTGCAGACAGAGACTGTGAGCACAAAAAGGTTTCTTTCTGGGTTAATGACATATTCAGTGATGGTGAAAGTTCACACACAATAATGCCAGGACTTTCTGGACTGGGAGGTTTATCACAAGGCAATAAAAATGTGCCTGTGCTGGGTTTGACCTGGGCCCTGTGGGTGGACAGAAGATCTTTCACCACTTGGACCCTCACTGGATGCAAAAGCAGCAGGTTTCCCAGTTTTCCCCAGACCTTCTTGGTGACTTGTTACTTTTATTTTCCTTAGAGGCTTAGGGAGGACCCAGCACTCACTTATCCCAGCTTCACATTGGTCAGGGCTGGAGATGTGGCTCATGAGTTCAAACGCAGCTCCAGTTCTGGTCCGTGGGAAGCTCAGCCTGTGCTGAGGTGGTGGCCAGGTGGAGCACAGTCCCTTCCACCCCGGTTACACTGAGTCTCTCACCCATACCTGTCTCTTGCCAACATGGGCATCACAGGCAGGCGTGGGTGCAGGTGGGCATGGCAGAGCAGGGCCCTGGCTCCAGCTAGCACCAGCCCCACAGGGTTCCTGTGAGGAGCAATGGTTTCACACCATTTTGCCTGGGCTGGCCGAGCAGGGGCTTGTTAAGCCCCCCGAGCTGTGGGGCACTGCTCACAGCATTATGGCACAAGGGCCATCCCTGTCCCACCCGTGCCAGGCCCTGCGTGTCCTGACTCCTGCCAGCCACCCAGGATGCAGGACCTGGCTCCAGCAAAGGAAGCAAGTTCACACAAAGCAGAGCATCCCTTCATGGGAACCCCAGCAGAGGCCAGTGCTGATTGCCCAAAACAAAGCTCAGCTGCCCTGGGAAGAAGCCTGACTCCTACCCCAGGGCTCACACATGGAAGCCCCAGCGGACCCACACAGCAAAGCCCTGCAACAACAACCAGCAAGGCTGATCCCACCAGCTTTGTTCTCCACCAAAGCCAGGAGGAGTTGTCCTTATGAAGCCAGGCAGGATCGTGCTGCATGCTCTGCAATATGCTAGCTTCCCCGTGAGCAGTTGCTCAATACGTGTTTAAGTAGACAGGCCACCACTACTCGTTAACCAAAACAAATGGGAAAAGGGGAAAGCTTACAACACAACAATTGCTTTCAATTAGAGGATATATCTATTGCCAAAATATGTCAGTGGGATTTGACAGACTACATTTTTAACTGTGTACTACTGAAGAACAGGCTGCACTAAAATGCAGACTAAACTAAACAGGAATTTAATTCCCTTCCCTTCCTTCCCACAGCATAATCATCAGCCTGTAAATATATTACTACAACCCATAGTACCCTTGTTGATTCCAACCAATTTGACTTACCTCAGTGGCTTCAGTATTATTCTCTCCCATGTTCACTGAGTTTACTGAGCCTTCAGTGTTGATGCTCATTTTGTGCTTTGAAGTGAAAGGGTTAAATGTGGTTAATTGTAAATTAATTGTTTGTTTTGCATGGCTTAATACAATCCTAAGCATTTTGGTTAACATTTCATGTTGCTTTAAAAGATACACCATGTTGCACTGAGCTGGCTTGTATGTTTTTGGATATGTGGTATGCACAGAGTGTGATCTCGCTCTCAACATTTCCCTGGTGACCCCAACAGTTCTAAAGGCTTCCACATCGCTTAGGTACAGGAAACACATTCATTAACCTTAGAGATAAGTCAAAAGTCACACACACACATACACACGTGTGTAAAAACTGTGCCCACATACACGTTTAAAATGTTGGCAAGCCCCGTGCTGGACTTGGTTGCATTTTGAATTTTTAGCACAGAAGGAGAGGTCTCAGATGGCTCCAGATTGGCTTGCAAAGATACAGCCCCTGCACAATCCACATGTTTCTGTGCACAGATATGTATTTGTGTTTGAATTCATCACAAATTCAAGAATGTAAAATTCATGCTGTTAGAAGTGTGCTGATGGAAACAGTCCCATTAATACTTGAAACCAATTTTTATCCAGAGATCCCAGTGGAATGGGCACCCAAGGTATTTTACCCACCATTTAATGTGACCCTGAAACTGAGCAGAAGTAGTGGTAAAGCAAAGGGAGATGAAGCAACCTCAGCTGACATGCCTGAGGAGAGTGGAAAAGGCAATCAAACTACCTTAGTAGTAAAAATGAGCTTTTATCATTGTTTTAAAGTGTAAACACCACACAGTTAGAGACTGGGGTACTTTTATCACTTGAATGCCAGCTCAGCTGTTCTGTCTGTCTAAGCGTGCTTGTGCTGTTCCACACCCATGTACTACATTGCACACAGCTGTGCAGTGTGTTTCAGGAGTCCTGAGTGTCCCTGGTGTCTCTCAGCCTACTCTGCCCACCAGGGTGCTGCAGGGGCTGCACTGCAGGTGACAGCCTGGGCGCTGGGCTCCTCTGCCTCGCGAGCTGAGCTGTGGATGGGCAGGATTTGTTCACCAAAAGCTGGAAGGAGGCAAATCCTGTGGCACACCATCAGGTCAGATTTGTGCTCTGTCAGCTTTTGTCTCCTCCGAGACCCAAACCTGGGATTCCCACCTCCAGCCAGGGCAGGACTAGGGTCAGTCCCCCTCCCACTCTGTGGGGTCAGCCCCAGCCCAGGGCTGTCTAACTTCTCCCTGGTAAATGCTGGCCAGGGGAGATGGCCAAGAATCTGTCAGGGGTCACAATGGGAAAACATGCGTTTTACTAGGTGCCTTTAGGATGAAATATGGGATCTTTCTCCTCCCTAAGAATAGTCCTTTCAGGCTGGCAGCTAAATACCAAAGATTTGTTCACAAAGAGAGAGCCACTGGCACACAGGAATTAGCTGAAAGGCTTGGGTGAGCTCCTGGAGAAGAGGTATGAGTGGCACCAAAGCCATCACAGCCAGCAGTCATTAGCCTTTCCCCTGCTACCCATGCAGAGGTGCCCAAGATGGGCAGAGCCTCAGAGACTACAGAGATTTCTGTAGCCTGGAATCTCACCTCCTAATCTTCTCATCTCCCTCTTGGTGCTCTCTGTCAATGTTCCTCTTCTAAGTGATGTCTTTTAAGCCTAGGATTAAAAAAACCCAGCAAAACTTACTTCCAGTTTCAACCAAATCTGTCAATCCATCACCTTGCTCATCGCAGCCTTGCTCAGCAGCATTTAGATTTCCTTGTGCAGCACTCACAAAGCAGTCTGGGGGCCAGTCTCCAAGATCCTGGCACACATGGAGGCACTTCCTAGCTCACAAACGACCCCACTGATCTTATCAAGCTCTTTGCTAAGCAGTTCTGTAACCACCACTGGCAGGCACACAGAGCCCGGCCCATGGCAAACTGCACCTTTGTTCTGGCTTGTTCCTGGGACTGAAAGAGGATGTGCATATGGCTCCCAATGGCTCTGACTGTTCTGGGACTCAGTCAGACACCCACATGGGGCAGGCACCAATTCTGCTTTGCAAAACTTGAACCACAGTGGTAGGTCCTGGCCTTGCTCCTCTCACTCGCAGGAAACTTGCAGAGCAAGCGTGGCAGCTAGAGTGCAGGATCTGGCCATGGGGCTCTTCAGATGCAGAAGGTTGAATAAATATTAGTGGTTAAACTAGCAATTAACCCACCAGTTGAAATAACCAATAAATTCTGTGTTTTTCTCACAGCTGATGTAAATGAGAGTTGATTGTAAACATCTCATGCCTAAATTATACCTTAGAGAATCCCAGTGACACAGTTGGCCTTGCCTGAATTATTTCAATGCCAACAAGGCAGACAAATGAGTCCAACTCCTTTAACTTGCTGGCTTTTGCCTGCTTGGAAACTCTTGCAGCTGGGCATTAATGCAAGTTTTGGAATGTAAATGTACCTCTGCTCTGGCACTATTAACAAACCTGCTCTCTTTCTTTTTAAGACAGAAAGTGGGGTTGTTTAAAAATGGGAAGACCCTGTTTGTTGTCTTTATTTCAAAAGAATATTGCACTCCAGCTCCAGAATGACCATTAAGAAACTGATAGCCAACTCTTTTGTTATTGTGCTGGGTCTCACACTTAATCAGCTACAGGTCTAACAGCTCTGATCCCACGCAAGAGATGGGGAACAACAGAATGTAAAAATTCATCAGTTTCTATGTGCCAATTTACTTTGTCACATGAAACTTTGCATCTGTTTCATCCTAAAACCTAATCAGACCGGGTCCTGGCTGGAGCTTTTTTAGTTCCAGAATTGGACCAAAAAAAAAAAAAAAGCACTAATGTCTACTTCCTCTCTGAGAGGCCAACTCTTCCTTCCCTTCATGTGTGCATCCTCCACGCAGTCTTTGGAGCAAGGGGGGAGGGAAGCACCAGAGAAACCGACAGAAGAGTGAATGGATTCAGGAAATGCAAAGAAACCGAGGAAGTTGGTCCTTTGGGCGGCAGTAGATGTGCATGGCACCTCTAAATGCCTGCTGCACACAGGCAGGTGAGCACGGCGGCTGTCAGCACGGGCAGCACGGGGAGCACAGGGAGCACGGGCAGGAGCACAGGGAGCAGCACAGGGAGCACAGGATGGAGCACAGGGAGCGCGGGGAGCACAAGGAGCACTGGCAGGAGCACAGGGAGCAGCACAGGGAGCACAGGATGGAGCACAGGATGGAGAAGGGGGGAGGGAAGCACCAGAGAAACCGACAGAAGAGTGAATGGATTCAGGAAATGCAAAGAAACCGAGGAAGTTGGTCCTTTGGGCGGCAGTAGATGTGCATGGCACCTCTAAATGCCTGCTGCACACAGGCAGGTGAGCACGGCGGCTGTCAGCACGGGCAGCACGGGGAGCACAGGATGCAGCGCAGGGAGCACAGGATGCAGCACAGGGAGCAGCGCAGGGAGCACGGGCAGGAGCGCAGGGAGCAGCACAGGTAGAGCGGGGAGCACAGGGAGCAGCACAGGAGCACAGGATGGAGCACAGGATGCAGCACAGGATGCAGCACAGGTGCGCTGTGCTGAGCAGGACCCGCCCGCCCAGAGGTGCTCTCCTGCCCCAGCCTCACGTCCGTGTGCGGTGCGGGAGCCGGAATGTGGAAAAACCGAAAGTCTTCCCGGCAGCTCCACCAGCTCATGCTCACATATGTTGTTTACCAGGACTGCAGCTCGCTGCTGTGCGGAGCTGCCTGTGGAAGGCCAGTTAACCGTTCGCTGGCCGGAGCGGAGGGCTTGGCTGGCTGGAGCCCAGCACCCAGCTCGTTTCTCACCCCGATGGTGCCAGGTGCCCCCGAGCCGCAATCCAGACTGCGCAGTGGGCACACAGCTCCGGGCACGCCTGGAGAGGAGAGGCAGCCTGCTGAGGGGAGCACTGGGAAAGGGTGTTTGCATGGGGCCTTCACACTCACTGCACCTCTCCAGGGAGCAGCTGTCTCTCAAGACGTCTAATGGTACCACTCTGTGGAAGAAAACAAGTAATTCTTTAATTTCAGGAGATCTTATTGTGAGCTTAAAGCTAAAACAGACAACCAAACACTTTTCTGATTTGAGAAAGGAAGAGACCAGGGCATTAATTTTCCAGCATCATAATGTGGGACCCTTTCCACTTAGGAAAAACAAATCACTGTCTCCTTATTTTTTCCTTTGCTGCAGATTCTAATGAATTCTTACCACCTATAACATTCATCTGCACGCTTAAAAATCAACCTTGTAAAAGCCTACTTGCCCACAGTGAGTAATTCTTTTGTTGGGTGAATAATTTGTCTCCATGGAGGGGCTTATGTTTGGTTTATGCTTTTGCTGCTTAGGATAATATGCAGTGGGAATCTATGTGTTTTGTATAATTCTGTACCTTACCTAAGTGTTGAGGGAACTCAGTCAGGAGTGGGTAATTTCATTTTTATTGTCCTTAACAGCAACTGAATAAGTAAATACAAAATAAAGGAAAAACCAAATTATTGAGTCTTTGATTTTTCTCAGGATTACCCCAATAAAGGATGCAGGAGACAATGGGATGGCCAGGATGGGAAATTTCCGTGGCAGATTTTTAGGTGCTTTCTAAAATGTTTTCCATTAAGTGTCCCTAGAGGTCCAATATTTGTGTAATTATCTGAAGAAAGAGGCCTTTTCTTTCCTTCTTTGGTTTCCTTCATCTAATGGCTCCTTAAGGCTCTGCAACCCACATTTTTCTTTACAGAACACCAGAAACAGCATCCCTTGTTTTCACACTTCAGAGAAGAGAAAAAAGAGACCTTTTGGCAAAATGTCAGATTGTGTGACTGATAACACCCCCATCATTACAGACTATGACTTGTGGCCACCTTAGAAGTGAAAACAAAACACATACATTTTACATTGGCCACTTCTCTCCATCTTATTAATTTAGGACTAGTCATTAGCTGGTGGAGAGGGAAAATAATTTCCATCAAGAACCCAGGCAAGGGGTGGGGTAGAAGAGGAGGGTAGTGTCTGACATTCCCCCTCTCCTCCCTCCCCCAGTTTTCCAGCATTTTCCCTCCAGAGATGCTGGTGTGAAACCAGCTCACATGACAAATGAAAGTGATTCATAAGCCAGCTGCAGTCCCTGCTGACAAGCCCCATTGCAGAGCAATCGTGCAGATTTTATGCACCCAGAGCCCAGGGAAGGGCCTGGGTCATGGCACACGCCACACTTCAGAGCAGTCTGACACAACTTGGCTGAATTCATCCACAGCACGTGAAGGCCAAATGGCTGTCACTTGACAGCAGTTAATAAAGTGGTTTTAGAAGGGATATTTTCTCTGCTAAATTAAATTTTCAAGACACCATCCTGCATCTTCAGCCCTTATCTTTTTGTTTGGATTTTTTTTTGCATTCCTGTCAGTCTTTAAACACGCAAACAGGGATTACACAGATAAGCCTGCAGTGTGGTTCATTCTGGCCGTGGCTTATTAATCACAGTTCATTTACTCGGGGACTGGACAATTCAGCTGTGATTCTCTTGTCCCCACAACAAAGTTAGCAGCAGCTCAGGGCTCATTTCAGAGGAGCAAGTGCAGCCCCGGGTAGGCAGCATGGCAAGTGGAGAACAGCAGCAGAGCAAACAGCAAATCCCTGCCCACACGGAGCAGGGCAGCAGCGCTGGGGGCCCCACACCAGCAGAGCCACCACGCCAGGTCCAGGGCCTGCAGGGGATCCCCCAGGAGCACAGGCAGACGGGTCCATGGCCACATGCTGCTGGGTAATGGAGACCTGGCTGTCCCACATGGTGACCAGCAGCCACGAGAGCCACAGCAGAGAAAGTGCTGTGTGCTGTGTGCCTTGACCCTTAGGGGGTCGTGGGAATGACTGTGGAAAGACTGAGGCCTGGCCAGACCTGCTAGTTTAAGTTTTATCCCACATGGGATACTTGTGCTTCTGCTCAGACCCCAGGAAGGTCTAAACTGTGGGGAACACCTCGTCGGGACCTCAATCATCCAGGTCATGCTGACTGTGTGATGGTTGCTCTGGGAACACCCCTCAGAAAGAGATATTTAGAGGTGTTTCCACTGATGCCTCTGATGAGGGAGAAAAGCTGCAGCAAAAATGCAGAGCAGGAAAATGAGGGATTTCAAAATAATGACCTAGGCTGATTTCAACTCTGAAGTAGACGGAAGGAATGGAGCTGGGATCCACTCCCATCAGATGGAAATAAATTGGACTATTTCCCAGACAGATTGGCCCCAGCTGGGAAAGAGAAGGAAGGCAAAGAGGGAAGATGGTTCAAGTAGGAAAACAGAAGCTCTGATATACTGGGCATTTTCAAGAAAGTCAGATTAGATATATTATCAAATCAACAGCATTAGATTCAGCTGGCAGTATCCTGGCAGCCAAGAGACAAAGCTTGTCAAAGCTGATAATAATTCAAGGTGGAAGAGCAACCAGGCTTTGTGAATTATTTTTTTTCTGACCATGACAAAAACTGATTTTCCCCTCATGGAACAGAGGAGATGCACTGGAGGATGGCAGGTGCCACAACATCTCTCCCACCTCTCCAAGAGACCTTAGGCAATACCATCAGAGACCTTGTCATTTCACCTCCCCACGCCTGGCTGGAGGAGGGCTGGCCTCCCACGCTGCTTGGCAGGAACCCTGAGTATTAATTAACACATTCTTAGCCAGTATTAATTAACAGTGTTAGAAACTCACTTGATGGAAATCTTCAGCCCTTCACAGAACCTCCCCTGAAAGGACAGGGATGAGTTGTCACAACCTGGATGTTGGACAACTACCTGCACAGTGTGAAACTCTCTGGGGTTCCAGGTGCTCCAGACAAAAACAAACCAAACCTGGGCAAGAGCCCACAAGCTGAAAGCCAACAATAAACGAAACAAACTCAATCACTATTAGTGTTGGCTCACTGCTGCTCAGCAGGCCGTGGGGGAGCAGCGATTAGGGGCCTGAACCTCAGCCTGTGTCAGTGACCTGACGAGTCACTGACACTGCTTGTGCTGAAGGAAACAGGGCAAAGTGCAGCAGTGTGTGCCCGCGGCCCCGTCAGTGCCCTGGCACACCACAGCCCCGTCAGCCCCGTGTGTGCCCATGGCCCTGTGTGTGCCCGCAGCCCCGTTGGTGCCCTGGCACACCACAGCCCTGCAGCACCAAGTCCTGGCCCCAGGCTCACCTCTGCTGTGCAGGCAACCTGCTGTGGGGCTGAGCTCTCCCCACACAAGGACCTGCCTTGTTTTGGGGTTTTTTTTGTATTTTTGGGGTCAGATGGGACACACCGGCTCACCCACCTTTTACGTTCCTTGAATTCCTGCACGGGGTTCCACCAGCAGCTCCCACAACTGTCCATACACCAGAGCAAAACAAAAGTATTATCTTGGACAGCAGAACCCCCAATTTCATTCTGTTGATGGGCAGAGGGGGAAGGATTTCAGCAGCTCAGTTAAAAACTGGCCCTTTCCCAACCACTTCCCTACGTTCCCAACCCACAGTTGTGCCCTGTCCCCACATCTCTCACTCCACAGCCTCCCTATTTTCAACTGGGGCCACACCTTGCCCCCAGTAATTAACAATGTAGGTAACACCTGGGGAAAAGTGCAGCTTTTGGCAACTCCTCAGAGGGGGATGTGGCACAACGACGATGGGCATTTTTCTAATAGGAAAGAACACCTTCAGGCTGAGAATCTGCAGGTTTATCTTGCCCTAGGGCCACAGGCAGCTTGTGCTTGCCAGCTCTGTTTGCACTACCATGTGCCTGCTGAGCTGGCCTGTCTGCCACCTCCAGTCCCCATCACTCTGCAGTTCTGCCTCTGCAGGGGTCCCTCCTTCCCAGCCCGTGTCAGGAAATGGGAAATTTATCAATGTAGCCACTTTGCTACGTTCTCTCTGTCCTCTTCTTGAAGAACCTCAAAATCTCATATGATTTTTCAATTTTTTTTTCTCTTAGGAAGCTACCCAGCATCCAAGAAAAAGTTCCTTTTAGTGTGAGCCCTGCAGGTGGGGACACCATTCCAAAGAGCAGGGCTGAGGCTGGTGCTTGGGGAGCCTTGATCAGCATGGTTTCCCCTTTGTTTCTGGGACAAGCCAGCACACAGGCAGCACGTTTTCTGGGAGCCAGAGGAGACACGAAGCCTCTAGAGCCAGAACTGCGAGCAAAGACATCACAACGGGAATGGGAACAGGACAGGCAGCAGCAGGAGAGCAGGTCTGAGTGCCCAGAGAGCTGCAGTGGATGAAGCAGGGAGGAGCTTGTCAGCAGATCTTGTAGACTCCAGCCCCACTTTGAGGAGAAGAGAGGAAAGGTCCAGATCAGAAAAATGACTGATTTTCACTGTAATCACAGACCCAGACATGCTTAACAACAGAAGCAGAGCATTCAGCCTTACGTGACTGCTGGTTTGAGAGCCATCAAGCACGTCCCGTGAACAATTACGCCTCGGAATGGCTCCCTTCAGAGCAGGGAGCAACGAGGCATTGCCGATCTGCAGCCCGTGTCTGCGTACTCCCTTTCCACGTGGACAACGGAGCCGAGCGCAGGCCGGGCTGTGCCGGAGCGGGAGAGGAGCTGCAGGGCCTGAGCGGGGAGACGAGCAGCACGATACAGGACAGCATCCGAGCGATAACCACCGAGTCACTGCTGGAATGGTGCTGAACCACGGGGGAGAGCGGCCGTGCTCAGCAGAACCAGCGCAGGGACTTCGGTGTGCGGCTGCAGCTGCTGCCCGCGGCCCGGCGGTGGAGCGGCCGGGACGTTTGCACGGCAAAGCCGTTTGTACGTCCGGGATGCCCCGGAGCCCGGGAGAGCCTCGGCGAGGCGTTTGTATGACCGAGCAGGTCCGGGTCTGCGCGTGCCGCTCCGGGGTGCGGCAGCACGGACCGAGCACAGCGCAGGGCTGGGGCGCTCCGGCAGTGCCTGCGGGCGGGCGCGCCGAGTAGAGCAGGGTGTCCGGCTCCCGGTGCCCGGTGCCCGTGCCCGTTCCCGGTGCCGGTGCCTGTGCCCGTTCCCTGTGCCCGGTGCCCGTTCCTGGTGCCCGTTCCCGGTGCCCGGTGCCCGTTCCCTGTGCCCCGTTCCCGTTCCCTGTGCCCGGTGCCCGTTCCCTGTGCCCCGTGCCCGTGCCCGTTCCCGGTGCCCGGTGCCCGTTCCCGTTCCCGGTGCCCGTTCCCGGTGCCCGTTCCCGGTGCCAGTGCCCGTTCCCGGTGCCCGTGCCCGTTCCCGGTGCCCGTTCCCTGTGCCCCGTTCCCGTTCCCTGTGCCCGGTGCCCGTTCCCTGTGCCCCGTGCCCGTGCCCGTTCCCGGTGCCCGGTGCCCGTTCCCGTTCCCGGTGCCCGTTCCCGGTGCCCGTTCCCGGTGCCGGTGCCCGTTCCCGGTGCCCGGTGCCCGTTCCCTGTGCCCCGTTCCCGTTCCCGGTGCCCGTGCCCGTTCCCGGTGCCCGTGCCCGTTCCCGGTGCCCGGCGCCCGGTGCGCAGCCCGGCTCCCGTGCCCGGCTCCCGTGCCCGGTGCCCGTTCCCGGTGCCCGTGCCGGCGCTCCAGCCGCGCTGCCGGCCGTGGCCGCCAGGGGTCGCCTGAGACCGCGGGCGGCGCGCGCGCAGTGCCCGGCCTGTTTCCCGGTGCCCGTTCCCGGTGCCGGTGCCCGTTCCCTGTGCCCCGTTCCCGGTGCCCGTTCCCGGTGCCCGTTCCCGGTGCCCGTTCTCGGCTCCCGGTGCCCGTGCCCGATGCCCGTTCCCGGTGCCCGTTCCCGTTCCCGGTGCCCGTTCCCGGTGCCTGTTCTCGGCTCCCGGTGCCCGTTCCCGGTGCCCGTTCCCGGTGCCCGCGCAGTGCCCGGCACGGCCGCCAGGCGGCGCCGGGGCCGCGGGTCCCCTCAGGGCGCCGGGCTCGGAGCCTGCGGAGCTCCGCGAGCGAAATCCCGCCGGCCGCTCCACATCCCGTCCCTGAACTTCGCGGCGGCAGCGCCCCAGGGCCGTGCGGCGGTCCGGCTCCTTCCCGGCCGCTCCGGCCGAGAGCACGGGTCTTCCCCGCAGTTCGGAGGGGCGGGGTTTGCCCGCCTCCGCCGCAGGCCGGGAGCCGCCGGCCCAGGCACCCCCGGGCCCGGCTCGGGGCGCTCGGGAGAGCGAAGCCGCCCGGGCCAGGCTGGCTGCTCCCAGCAACAACCCGCCTTTGCCAGCTGGGAAAGCAATGGACGGGACAGATGGAATGCCAGCTGATACCTATCTGCCAGTCTGTTTCCAAAGGTGGAGGGAAATGCCGATATGCCCAATTTAGGTGGAGAGCTGATCTAAAAAAAGCAAACGATCTTTCAAAGAAACATTTTTGGAGGAACATAGCCCAAGTTCTTGAGCATGTAGGACAGGGCTATTTGACCCATGCCAAGGGCCACAACTGCTTCAAGATGTGTGAGATAACAATCAGGAGGGTCGAGGGATGTTGCTTCTTGAAGATGTTTTCTGCTGAGGAGTGCTCCATCAGTGAAACGTCACCTGCTTCCTCATACAATCCCCGTTCTCTTTTCAGGACCCTTTGCCCAGGTAAGCAGGATGGGATATTTGTAAAATGTCCCATTTAGCTCTCAGGGTGTGCCTGAGACAAGGACGAGCCATGCTTTCTGGTCACAGTCCTTCCCAGGACAAACCAAGCAGCTGCCTCCCCCCAGTGTGTGCTCATCTGTGTCAGCACCATCCCGTTCAGGGACACGTTCAGCAGAGCTGAGGAGGAACGGGAGCTGGCTTGGCCCAGAGCTCCTGGTCACCCTCAGGGACTGGGGAGGCACATCCGTGATATGCAGATGTGTCAGTAGTGCCAGAATCAGGTGGAATTGAGGAGCTGACTGACCAGATAGCTCAATGTGGTGTCACACTCATCTGCTTCTCTCTTCTGGCCAGACAGGCTCTCAGGCATCCTCCTCCCCTAGAGATCACAATTAGGATTAGGCATAAAGGTGTTCTTCAAACAATGATATGGAGCCAGAAGTGTCCTCAAGCTGTTGCAACAGAGGTCTGATAGGTGACCCCAATCTGAAAACACAGTTTTATGTGTAGTGGAGGAACTTTTGAATGCCTTCAGACCACTTGGTTGTAAGGCAAGGAGAGTATCAGCTGAAAGTAGGCAGGGCTACAGGAACAGCTGCACTGAGGAGGAGGGCTGAAAACACACTGCATCTTCCCAACCTGCTCTGGCCTTTCTCCTCAGGCAATATTACTTATTTTTTCCCCTTTGGCCAGGGTTGGCACAAGGCTGGTACAAAGGCTGAGAACACATACAAGGTGACTCTTATTCCTAATTTCAGAGGGGATCTGGCTAGAGTACGAGCCACTCAGCAGAGCTGGTTTGCCCTGGGATATTCCATTTCATGCTAACTCAGGCAGCAAACAACCTTCTTCCTATTTCTAACTCCAGCCAGTGAGGGAGGATCCACTGAGGCTGATGAACCACTGACCAACACTTAAAACACCAGTTGATTTGGTGTTTAAGAGACAACTTGAAGACAGGCATTTTGTGGTAGGGAGCTGGCTGTTTGCAAAAATTTCCACTATTAGCACATCAAAGTGATGTTATTTGGCCGGGGAGAAGGACTGCTCCAGTGAGAAATATGAGCCAATTCCTCACCTCCACTGCTGCAACCCAGCATGGCTGCACGCTTGCCATATCCCTGTTTGTTCCCCAGGACCTGGGTGGAGCTACCAAACCACTTCCCACAGACTAACCAAAAAGCTGAGTAACACCACCTAATCCCCTGTATTATCAGATTAATTCTGTTGACATGGGAGTGGAAGGCCAGTGCTTTCACCTTTGGTCATCATGGTCCCCTGCTGGTCCTGAGGCACGGCCAGCACCTCTCAGGGGACCGCCGCAAAAGAATGCAGAACCATTTACCCTCACAACCGTGTCCCATCCTGAGCCAGACAGCTTTAGCAAAAGCAGCACCGTGCACTTGCTTCATCCATAAACTGCTGGAATTTGCATTCTGGTTGTGAGGTGATTACAGGGGGAAAAATGCTGCAAACAGCTGCTTTTGCTTTTTTGATCTCTTGCTGGTTTTACAGCACTTGCATCTCTGTGAAAACAGAGAAAAGGACTCAGTACCCTTCTCCTTAAAACATTGTTTTCATTCCCTTCTTGGTTCTTTGTTCCTGATACCACATGACCAAAAACCAAGAGAAACAAGTATCTTCTCCACACCAGTGAGCAATCTGCTCACTTTCAGTTTGTATAAATAATAAAGGATTCAGAAATTATTCTATGAAACACGGTAGCCAAAATACCTCGTTTACAGCAGTGGCTCAACCAACATTGTTCAGTCTCTTGCCTCTGCTCAGGGAGAGGGAGCTTTCTGCTACGGAGTGCTGTCCTGCCAGCTGCAGCCTTCCTCATCCAAACTGAGCCAGCCTGGAACTGCTCCTTCACAAGCCCGAGACACATGGGTGATGCTGCAATTGCACCTGCCTCTAAATACACATCAGAGTGGGCCCTGAAATCCCTTAAGGACAAAGTCCACAGAAGCAAGGGCCGTTCTCATCTGGGACAGGGCAGGCCACAGACCAGTGGTGGAAAAATACAGGACCAACTTCTGGTCCTTCCAAGACAGACACCTCTTAGGTAAGTCTGACTGAAGGAGCTGCAATTGAGTCGCAGTGTGGCCGCAGGGACCCTGCCAGAGGCTGTCCCAGGCACAAGGGGGCTGGAAAAGACCAACGAGGATGAATGCAATGCTGCTGCTCCTTTCCTCTACCTGCAAAGACCAGATACTGACACCAGCTTATTTTCATTGTGGCCTAGTGGTGTGTGGCTGGCTGAGTGTAGGATGAAGTCTGATAATCAGAGCTATGGAAAACTTGCTCACATTTAAGCTCTCAGGGCTCAGCAGTTTTGACACACCCTTCTTCTTCTGCATGATAGCACCTCCCTTCCCCTGCCCCCACCCCTCTGGAAAGATCCAAACTAGACCAATGTTAATAGCTGAGGTCTTTATTTAAAGTTTTTTATATACAGTAAAAGTGCCACAGATAAATCTGTGACAATCAGACAAGACAAATGTAAATCTCTCTCAACAATTAGCAGCTTAAGATCTATAAACTACAGTGTTACGTTCACAAGTGTCATTTCTGTACTTTTCAACCCGTGCAAGTGAGTTTTTCTGTTTATTTTTTTACACTTTTAAAACACACTTACAGCTAAGTCAATTGCCTACGACTATACCACCTGGCATACACAACACAGACACACAGGGTAACTCTTTAGCCACTTTCAGAATTCATTTAAAAACTGGCAAAACTACTCAATCTTGAACCCTTTGTAGCTTGGCTTCTTTTGTTATAATGCCTTTTCTTTTTTTCAATTTAAAAAATGCATATTTTCAAAGCTGACAGACAGTGCTTTCCTGTAACATGCACCTAAGTCAGCAGTTCATCTGATCCCACCTAAGCACATATAGGATTGGAATAAACCAATAGAGTAGCTGCTGGGAGCGTGCTGAGTATTCTTGAACTAAACTAATGAGGCTGAGAGAAAAAAGAACTTTGTAAAAGTTTTAGAAGTAATTTTTTTTGCATCAAGATTTTCTTTCTTCTTTATATTGAAGGAAATGGGGGAAACAGATGAACTTCACTTGAACCCTCGAATGTTAATGAGGAGGTGCTGTTCTTGGAACTTACACAGTCCATTATATTTTTCCCTTTTTATGTGCCAAGGCAGTATGTGCTAAACACATCTAAACAATTTCTGAATCACTTTAACTCCGAATATGAAATGTTTTGGGAAACATTCTGCAACTCAGAGATGGTCACTAAAAAGTTTTTATCTACAAAGGAGGCTATTAAAGGTACTCACACACACACTCACATCCATAGCAGAAACTGTCCTCTACGCGTCATCCAGAAACACTCCATCAGGAAAGCAAACACAACCATGTACAAGGAAAGGGAGCTTTAAAGCTAGAATCACATTTCCAACAACATCATCATTAAGCTATCAGAAATCATCACAGACTTTCAAATTGAAGAGGGAGGAAAACCCCAAAATGTTCTGCTAGTGCAAAAGGCAAAACACATGGCAGTTGTGTTAGGATATGAGAAGCGGATGCAGCATCACACATGACGCTACTGCAGACAACTGTCTGGAATGGAAGAAACTGTTGAGAGAGAAAGAGACAGACACTTTGTCCAGACCCATATGTATATGGCCTTCACCAAAGAGTTCTGAGATGTCAGTTTCTATTAAGCCTGCACCTTCTGGCAAGCTAGCAAATGGTATTTACTGAATATGACAGTTGAGAAAATAAATGAAATTAGGATATAAAGAAGAGGGACAAACACTTCCTTAAATACAACAGACACTGAGTATCCAGAGCCACTGGCTTTTAACTCCTTCCTGATTTGACCACATAAAAACCTACCTTAAGCAATTCTAGTGTGAACAAGACTGAGAAAAAGATGTACAAAGGCCAGGCTTCAGAAAAAAAAGGCAACAAAGTATTTCAGTTATGTGCCAAATCAGTTCTTACTGTTGTTCACACATTTGTTTCTAACAAAACCTGCATAATGGGAAGATGATAGTTAGCCAAGAAATATGAGTCACTAGAGAAGAGCCTCACCGGAGCCAGGAGCAAGGGAGGGAATGGCCACACACCTCTGCTCTGGCTGTGGCACTGCAGAAAGCACAAGCAGGTTTGGCTTGAGTCAGCTGTAAATGGCAATCTTTGTTTTAATTGCGATAGGAGCAGATTATTAGTGCACATGGTGACAGAGAGGTGTACTGGGATCCCTGGGGGAAGGGCACCTGAGTTTCCTGTGACTACAGAAAAAAAGAACCCTTGGAAAGGAAGAAAGATGGTTGGACAGTGGAGGGTTTGCCTTTGCTGGCAATCAGAAAACACTCAAGGTATTAACCTTGTTTGAGGGAATTTCTCAGAACCCAGAATCTGCATCATAGCACAATGCCCACGTATGTGTGTATATATATGTTGCACATCTCATACATGCCCATGTATGATTTCAGCTGGTTTAGGTCACTTGGGCAACATTTGATTCCCAGAGGGAAGTTGATCCTGGAAAGAAGGAAAACAGTAAGACCTAACTAAACACCATAAATGGTTGTGACAGAATCCTGGAGGTTTTTTTTTACATTTCATGAAGACAAAAGATGAATCTTGGCACTGTTATGGTGAAAGGGACAGCAGTTAAAAATCAGCACAGAATGAACACAGATTCCTTGGACTTGAGGGCTGCCTGCCTGTACCAACAGGTCACCAGCAATGGCACATTGTGAGGACTTGGGGTTACATTTGAAGCTGGCATTTCCTTTCAAGATTTGCAAAGGTGTCTGCACCAAGTGCTGGCCCCTGTGGCTGAAAAAGAGGATGGCACACCACAGATACAGACACACAAATAATCTTACCAGAGCCTGACAGGAGGAAAACTTTGGTTTCACTTTTCAGGGTTTGTTTTTTTCTTTTTAATTAGAACTATTTTTGGGATAATCATTCTGTTAAGTGAACTGTTGAGTCAGTATTTCTTTCCTCAAAAGAACCTGTCTTTTCCCTAGGAAGAGATGAACAGAAATTCCTTGCTCTTATCCTGAGGCCAGGAATGAGAGATGACATGCAAACAAAAAATACAAATATACCACATACTTCAGATGTGGAAAAAGAAAAAAAAAGCCCTGCATGACAAAAAGGTGTGGAGAAGACAGATGTTTTCCATGATGCTGCATTTTTAAGCTCAGGAGGACAGACAAATGGCATATGGACAGTGCTGCATTCAACAGGCTGACACTAGAAACTACTCTCTGCCCTCCTCAGAACTGCTTCAGGACAAGACGGCTCACAATTATTCACGCATTTCTTCATTTAAAAACATCACTTCTTTATTTGAAAGAAAAAAAAGTAATGACCCTCCCAACCCCTTCAAAAAAAACCCCCAATAATAATAATAATAATTATAATAATAATAAAAAATCCTATTAGAAACAATAAGGAAGCACTGAGAGTTTGAGTATTACACTCTTCAAGTATGCTGTTTGGATTTTTTTTAAATCTGTGAATATACATATATTAAAAAAAAACCTTAAAAGTGCGACCAAGGGCTTCTGCTTAAAGAGTATAAGTATTTCAAGGACTACTTCAAAATACTGTAGCACAACTGTGCAGTTACTGTGTATGGCATGAGGCTTCCACTCCATACACTCAGCCAAGTTAGCCAGCCTTACAGAAAGTTATTGAAGTCAGGTTAACACAAACGGCGAACTCAGATGCTGAGCTGGGAGAGGGATCCACACGTTGTTTTTCTCTTGTTAAGGAAAGAAACCACTCAACGCATACACTCGGACATGGAATGTGAGCAGACTTCACAGTAAAAGTTTAGTGTTACAGGTTTGCTGTGGTACCATCATTCAAGGCTGTGCACTAGATTGAGCTTTGCTCATCTTAAGCTAACCACGTTCTCTTCTTCCTGACAGGTTTAGTACAGTAGTTCAAGCCACAATTTAAATTGCCCATTGGTATGCTCCAAATTTCTGTATTTTATTCTTTTCTTTTGTACACTTTAAAGAATCTTAAGATTTGCATCCAAAGAGAACCATGCTACATAAAAATTATCCAGGATTCTTGCCAAAAGAGTTCTTGAATAAAATCTAAAAAATACTATTGCAATGCATCTTGCAGAGAAAAAACGTTATTCTAAATGTAAACAAATTCACTCGGACACTTTAAAATTTCAGCAGAGTAGTCGCTGACTAATCTTTGCCACACTTGCTCACCAAGAGCGCCAGGAGGGAGCGAGGCAGCCCATTCCTGCCACCATCATCTGGGGGGAGACAAGAATCGTTCCAAGTAGCCGGTGATGGCATCCCAGTGCTTCCACAAAAAGGCAATGAAAACCACTATAAATAAAGTGCTGAACGTCCTATTGCGAGTCTTCATCAGGGGCACAACACAGTTGGCTACAGTGGAGACAAAGACGAGGAGGACAGCCATGACAGCCAGCAAGATGTTGATGAACTTCCCCAGTAGGTTCCTGGCTGTGGCATTCTCCAGCCCCTCCAACTGCACCACTTGCTGCTGCTGCTGCTGCAGCTCCATCTTGGAGATGCGCGTCTGGCATGCTTCCAGTGCCTCCTGTGGGCAAGAGCACATTCTGGGTTACTCAAGTTCACAAATGTTACCTCACCAACCATCCCCATACCTCACACTGCTCATGCACCGAGCTCCTGCCCTGCAGCGGGAGCAGAGGAAGCAGTGGTGAGAAGCCCCTTGCTGACTGGGCACTGCAGCCTACAATAACCACGGTGCCTCATCCACACCCAGAAGGCTGGACATGGAGACGCCAGGCTGGGAAACCCCACAGCTTCTGCCAGAAGGGGGCTACCCAGCCACCTGGTCACTTCAAGCTTTGCTTCCAAGAGGCCATTCAGAGGACAGAGGTGCTGTACCTAGCCAGAAATCTTAATCTTCTGGGATGTGCATTCCCAGAACCTCAACTTCCATCACCTTCCTTAGAGTTGCTCATGCTTATCTGATCTCTTTTCAGAAAACTAGGCAACTTCGCAGAAAACTACATCAACAAAAATAACTACCCAAGGCTCGGCTGTGTTCTGCTTGCTTAGTGAGCTGTGAGCTCAGAGAAAGGTCTGAGGGGAACTAGGGCTGTAACTGCACAGCTGCCATTGCAGGAAGGACGTCTTCTCCAGACTGCAGCAAGCTGTGGCACTGGCACAGCTCCAGCTGACTCTGCGAGGACTGGGGAAAGACATCTAGAAGTGAAAGAAGCATGAGATTTATGGAACTGTCCACAGGAAGAGGCAAAATGAAAGGAGGTAGAAGGAGAAGACTACCCTGCACAAATCCACCTCTTTAAAGCCCCACTGACTCAGGGGGGATTTGTCAGACCTTTTCACCAGGCTGAACCCCAACTGGACCAACCCAACCTGCACTAAAACACTGGTGACATGCAACACAGGGGGCTAGGGAGAAGGAGAGGTTTTCAGGCAATTAACACCAAGAGAGACTTCTGCTCTTTAAGATACCAAGTTACAATATTTCCACTAATCTTCCCTCAGAGTCACCTTTTCCAGACACATAGGCCAACTGCAAATATGATATACAAGTCTGCAGCAGTCCTTCCCAGACTAATCACCAAAAAAGGAACCAGGACTGTTCCTCTGCAACAGTAGCCCATGCTCTTAAACAGTTTTTCATACAACAAAACACTTCCCTCTTCCTCAACAGTGCTGAGAAATAGGCTGTCCCAACATTTAAGTTTACACTAAAATCATTGAATTATACAATGAAGATTTAAAAAAAAGCTGTTGAGCAATCCCCACTTCAATTCAATTTTCCTGCTATCTGAATTTAGAGAGGAAAACAAAAGCCAACTGTTGTAACACTCCCCCAAGGGAGAGCCTCCTGTTTACACTGCCAGGGGCCATTGTACCGCTGTCCACAGACACTGATTAAATTTAACTTAAAGGTCATTGTCACCTGTTACATTTCTCACTGCACCATGTCTGTGGGGGTCAATGAAACATGAGAGCTTCTCCATGGTTAAGACCCCTGAAAACACAGGGCAGAATTGCTCAGCTGCCCCACACAGCAGTGACCAGGAAGAACGTTTGACAACCGGAGTTGCAGCTGGTGTGTGAACAGCATAGCCTGCTTGGCCTTCAGAGGAAATCACCTCGCTGAAGCCCCTCGGCAGGAAAAAGGGAGAACTCTTAACCCACAACTCTCTGCTCACACTACAAATATCTCCCACCAGCAATCAGAACTGAGATACCTGTTAAAACTACCACAGCAATTATTTGTAATAGTCAAGAGACTTGTTTCTGTATAGGCCTTTCTCTGTAAGGGTCAGCAGCTGTTTTGCTTTGTAGAAGGGCCTCAGACTGCAAGACCTCTGTTTCATAGCCTTTTTTACATACTAAAAGAAACTTTTCTTTTAGAAACACCTCCTTATTTCTTCAAAGCCAACAGAAAGAATTGTTTCCTGACTCAATGCAGTGCACACACAAAGCCATTTTTTCTTAGATGTATGCAACCACTGCTGTAAAATCAGTGACACAACCACACCCCAGGGACGTGTACTGGGAACACTACTGTAAAAGAAGTGTTTGGGTCACGGCCCATTGGGTGTCCAATACAAAAGCCTGCACAAAAAGTGGGCCCTGGCTCCTGCTCTGCTCCAGCTGAGCAGCAGGTTCCCTCTGTGTGGGACACAGCCCTGAGTTACAGAGGAGGTTACCTGGAGAGATACCCACAGGTCAGAGATGGAAAAAGGACCTTTTGGAATGCAGCAGTTTAGCAATAAAGCTACAAGGATAAAATCCAATACTGAAGCGCAGGCATACTTCAAAAGTGAATGAGTTCCTGAAAGAGCAGGCAAAGGGCAGGACTTGGGTCCTTGCTTCTGTCACCCACCTGGATGTCCCGGGCTCGCTCGTAAGACTGATAGGCAATCTTTTCCTCCATGCTGGCCAGTTCCTGTTTTAAATTGAGGATCTCGTTCTGGTGGAGCTCAGTCAGGTCATTTAACTGCTCTTCAAGTCTTTCACATCTAGAAATGACAACACATGGTACAATGGCTTTAATGAGAAGAGGATGGCAAAATGACATCAGTGACAAGCAAGCAATGAACACCATGGCCTGTGTACTGAAACCAGCACGGCTGCCTCAGTCAGCACACAGCACACTCTGGCACTGACACCTTCTTGCTGGGAATTAGTTCTTTCTACCTGATAAACGCTGTGATACTGTTCCTAACCTGGAGAAAACACACAATTACATGGTAACTGTTGAGTGATGCAAGAAATTGAGGACAGAATAAGAACAGAATGAGGTATTCACCAAACTTCTGTGTAAACCAAACAGTTCCCTACTAATACCATAAACTCCTAAGCATTTTTATCCACAGTTGGAACAGTAATGGGCATAAAAATTACATGGAAATGACATGTGACTGATGCCTCAGAGAACATGCTGTTACTGTCTGATCTCTGCATGAGGTCACATGGATCTTTGATTTGCTTTTCCTTTATCCTTGTTAAGTTGAATGATGCAACTTAACAAACAAATACCATCACATTATTTGTAAGAAGGACACATGAATCACTAACCTGCAGGCTTTTTTTCAGTTTGCTCCTGGTGAATGGACCAGGAGCAGTCCTGAGGAAGAGGGTTGCTTAAACAAACTGAGTTATAATAATTCTGAGAGATAAGGTTTTGCTTCTCACTAAGAGAGTTATAAATTAACTGAAATGGTAGCTCTGATGGTAACAAAGGTATGGGCACAGCTGTGGTGGCCATTGGGCTTTTTCCACTGTCTACTCATTGTAGCAGATGGAAAAAGCTTAACCCACAGTCCTTACCATCTGAATCTTGATACTAATAACCAAGACATTTCTAAGGAATTAACCACAGAGATAATTCCTTGTTTAAATTTTGGTTTTCTTCTGACTCCACTGAATTTAATTCCTAACAAAAAAAAAACCTAACAAGATGAATAAGAAATATTTATCTAGATGAAGAATTTAATTGCAAGTTCTGAAACTAAGACACAAATCCTGCTTCTCTTTTTTTTCAAGATTTTTTTTTTTGTGTTTTAGAATCTGCAGTCAAAAGCTAGCCTTTAAAAACTGTCTTGGGGTTTTGTTTTTAATAGACAAGTATGAAAAGAATTTTCATTCATGCTCCCAGTGCAATATTACTTTAAACTAAGGAGGAGTCAGACACAGCATGACAATCTGCAGCAGTAAAACGCATGTGGTCAACCAGCAGTGAAACCAAGACAAGTGCCAGCTGACACGGCTGAGCCCAGAAAGGTGCCAGCAGAGCTGTGCAACTGTGCTGGGACACACCAGAGAACTGGTTTCCCAGGACTGACAAGGGAATGGCCATGTGAAGACCAGCTAATGAAGAAGGAGCCCAGATAGTTAATATTGCCCTTTGTTCCCACACAACTTAAAACTGACAACAACTTGCCAACAACCAAAAAATCACAACTAAACCCACTCCAACCCCCAAAGGCAGCATCAAGTACTTGAAATATATTCAGTTTGTTATTACATTATAAAATTCACCAGTGTGTTTATTAGAGAAAAAGAAACTCAAGCATTTCTGCAAATAGCATGATTATATTTTTTAACCTCCTCTCACATAAATACCTTTCATAAAGCAGCTGTTGCCAAGCAGCTTAAATCCTGTTCTCTAACAGGAAACAATTGTATTTTAATTACTTCAAAACTACCTCAATCTACAGGAAACATAAGGAAACACTGCTAATCTGTATAGTTAAGAATTTAAACAGAACATGATTAGCAGAAGGGTTGGCTCCAATCTTCCTGCCCTGAAGACTGTAGAACGACCAGCTCGTTCCCAATCCACACTTCACTCTCTGCTCAACCCCAGAACTGCTGCAGTTTGCATCCAAGAATCACCTGCACTTCCAGAACTCACTGTGTCAGGCAACTGCTAGAACTGGATTATTTAAAAAACCACATCCCTGCCCCCACTAACCTACCCTGACTTATTTTTTAAATGACACATCCTCCATTCAGCTTCTTTTTACTTCTTGTCCCAATATCTACAATTTAGAAAATGAATTTATTCCAGCTGCTTTCTACTGGTGTTCAAATTTAAAAAGCAAGGAGAGGTTTATGTGACTTACGGGGCCCAGAACCACAGTTTCCCTATTGAAAGATGGTTTGCATTTAAGTGGGAGTATTACACAAATAAAAGGGATAGACTGCCTGTCAAGAGGGTTAAGATGAAATACATGCCTCTAATTAATGACTGCCAGGGTCTATTGAACAAACTGAACTTGTCTGTGAATATAGCAGCACCCTGAATAATCAAATCCCACTTCACTTCATGTATGGAAAATGCCTCAAGAACTATTTAATTACTATTTAAAGTGTGAAATTTATCCTTAGAAGAACAAGCTCCAGCCCAGAAACATCTCTATGCAGCAGACCAATGCTGCCTGTCACAAGTATCACAGAGATCATCAGAGCTGTTCCTACAGACACAATAAATAGCTGGGGTGCTTGGCTCAAGTGTGGGATATGGGAACACTTAAATAGCCGTGTTGTATTTCCACATGTTTTCTGGTGCTCACTGCGTGGGAACTGGGCAAGTGGTCTGAAAAAGGCTCAGAAACACAATTATGACCATCTCATTTTTTAAAAAAGCTTTAAGGCATTTTAAAGTAATAGTTGCAAAATGCACAGCTAACACAGCATATGGAAGGGAGGGATGTGATAAAAAAAGACATTTGATCTGCACTCAGTGCTATGGTGTGTAAAGAAACTCTAATCAAACTAATGCTACAAAGACATCTGCAGTAGACTGTGAATGAAGTTTAGTACCTGTCTTCAGATGTCTCTCAAGATGGACCTTTTTCTTTTTACAGCTATGACATACAAACCTTCATGTCATCTTTACTTGTCACTAAGTACATCTTTATGCTACTGAGCACACCGCTTCCAATAGTGGAGTAAACAGCTAAAACCAGAAGTTATTTGTAGTACGCTCCAAGTCCTCTGCCTAGAAGGGTACACGAAGGACAGAGCTTGCTCCCGACAGGGAGCACGAGCTGCTCATGACACCCGCACACTTCCCTGTACTTCCAGCTCCAAGCCTCCCTGGAAGGAGGACAGACAGCTTTGCAGGGGTGTTTTTGTGCTGTCCTGGGTGAACACCAACACGCCGCCTCCACTGCCCGGCCACACTCCAGAACAGCCTTGCCAACCCTCCCAGACCCCAGCGGTTTAGCTCCTTTGATCTATTTTAAAACACATCATGAGGACAGACTGAAGTGTGACAACTGGACTACATTAAACCCAGACAAATGGGAGCACCAGTGACTAGCCTTTCGGCTGAAGGTTTTCTTCGGACAAGAGCATGGGAGACCTAAATGCCCTTTCCAAGGCTGTCAGGCTTGGGAAGAAATCCAAAACCTTAGACTGGCCACACTCCAAATATGTGAGCTTATGGTTTTGCCATGTACAAACAGGTTCCTGAAGGGACAAGCAAGATGAAAATACTCAGCAGGAACTTTATTTCAGTCTCAATAGCACAGAAAGTCCCTGCTTGTACCAGTAAACAACTGCCACCTTCCAATAATGAGATTAGCAACAAGCCATTTCAGTGCTTGCTCCCGGTGCAGAAGAAAACAATGATGGCCAAGTAGCGTCAGACTCTTCCTTCCTCAGTGGCTCAGCTTCAGCAGAGCAGAGCAGTGCTCCCGGGCCAGCACGTGCTGGGCAGCACAGCCCACCAGGCCTGCACCAGGGCAGGAGAACTGGAGCAACTGGACAGGTGAGTCCCTACCTCAGAGACTAGGGTTAGCAAACTGGCAGCCACGTGGAGTGGTAGACAAGATTTGGAAGCAGGGAGAGGGGAGGGAGGAGATGAAGGAGGTCATGGAAAACCTGTGAGGCAAGCCATGGCTGATAAACAGAAACTGCACAAACACAAATGGGAAAAAAGATCAGAACTTGCAAAACAGTAGATGATTTAAGAAAGAGGAAATGGATTAAGACCAGGTGAGAAAATGTCATGGCATGTTCTTTGTTCCAGCTTCCAGGTACAATGTAAACACACAGTGTCACCTGACAAGAAAAAGACTTCTCCAAAACATTTTTTTTAAGCTCCAACTGAAGTCTGTGTTTGTTTTTCAAAGCTTCCCATAAACAGAGCAGAGTTAGGAGATATTTACAATTTTTAAAGCCAGTTATGATTAATCTGAATCCCCAGCCTACCAGCATTAAACCACAACTTCCTTTCCCTTCTTTTAGGCTTTTTCTGAGGAGAGCTGAGGAGCAAGAGGGGTTCCAGTTGGAGGAACAGGCACCACCCCTCCCTGCCAAGGCAGCAGTGCCCTCTGCCCTTGGACACATCACGTCACTTTCCACTTCTCAGGTGATGTCGGCTTTTATCATTGTGATGGTTCAAAATACAGAAGCTATAAAAACAAGAATCTACATTTATACAGTCCTGTAGTCATCTAACCATGATTAACCCATGAGCTCTTGCTGATCATGCAGTTACCCACAAAGACAAGGGCACTGAGTGTGGTTTAACTGGTCCTCTTTAAAGGTCACACCTTTAATTAATTTGCATCAACATTCTAAATGACAGGTCTAAATTACTATCTTAAGCTTTTATAAGCCAAATGCAGATTCTCCCTGCTTTTCACTCCAGGCTGCCTCGGTTAGAGCTTGGGGTCTGGGCTGACCTCAGGGGAGAGCTCTGCAAAGGTTAATGGCACATAACAGATATGACTTCATGGTGCCTTAGTACGGGACCTACATGAACCTTGCTCAGAGGTGTTGGGCAGTAACCAGCCCACTTAGCTGACAGCACACATCAGTCCCAAGGTCTGCTATTGTACTTTCAGGCCACTCCTTCAGCTGTGCCATGCTTGCATTCAGCATTCCACCATGAATGGCTGCTGCTGTATGTGTGAAACAACAACCTACACAGCAATAGACAACAGCACCTCTCTGCTGAGGAGCAGAAGATCCAGTTCCACATCACTTTGGGATGACTTGATGACACTGAGGCACTAGGAACCAAAGCTGCTGTGCTGGCTGCTGGCTTCAGTCAAACTGCTGATTATTGCAAAGCGGGATTAGAAAGTAGTGTTGGTCTGGCTTTGTTTGCCCAAGCTCTGCAAAGCACACTGAGAGCCTGCTGTCTCTACCAGATCCTAGCAGGTTTGACTTTTCCAGAGTTTTTCAAGTGTTTTGGCATAAGCATGTCTAAAGAGCTGTAGGGCAACTCCATGTTACGCTGCACAAACCAGTGCAGCAAGTGGCACAGGGCACTTACAGCAAGCCTGTACACACCCCCAGCAGCTCTGCTGTGCCTTTCAGGTTGTGTTTCACATCCTGGCAAAGTAATGAAGGCCATAAAGAACCTCACGACAACAGCGTGCTGTCCTTCACCAGAACGAGGGCTCAGGCTTTGCATTCGTTATTTAAAGTTTAAGAATCCTGTCCAGGATGCCTGCAGAAAAGCAGCTAGTAACTCTTCCCTTCAGAGCCTGGAGTCAAGCCCTTGCTCCCAGCGTGCGTGTAGGGGGATGTCAGGTGCTCGGCAGGACAGCACAAGGCAGTCTGCAGAGCGCCTCTCCCACCCACCAAGGAAAGGGAAGTATTCCCTCAGCACCCCTCCATGGGCAGCCTTCCTCAGCAGGGAGGTGGGGGCAGCCGGTCAGGCTGCCTTACTGAAGGCCACTGTCACCTCTCCCCCGTGACTTCATCAAGGATCAGCAGTACTGCAGCAAATGCTCCACCTTTCCATTCCTTCCAGTGAGGGGAAGACTGACGGAAACATGGGTCACCTGCTTCCAGCACCCTATAATCTCCAAGACAAGAGCACTGTCAGCATCTGACATTTAATTCAACTTAATTTCCCCAAGTGCTGCCACTGTGGACTGAGCAGAGAAGGGAAGGGATATCTTAGTTTTGGCACATGGGTAAGAGCATGTCTTTTTAGAGAACCTGAAGAAAGCTGGAATGTTTCTTTCTCTGGTAGATATGGCTCTGAGTGTTGGAGAAGGCAGGGTCAAGTTATGTCCACATTAGTTCCCTGTCATTTGCTTTGATCCAAACATTTTCAGGATTTTTTGCAGGGCAAAGCACTGTCTGATAACAGTAATTGCATCAATGTACTCGTGGGTTTGGGACACCTTATTAGACCTCTTCAGCTTCAGTTTTTATCTTGAAAACACTTTGAAAGAACCTTTTTCCTTACAATCTTTTTCTTGTACAGAGAGGGAGGTGAGCAGCAAGACAGCAATACTTATAAAAGGCAGAACTGGGAGGGAAAAGTCCTGAGAAGACCTCAGAACTATCCACTTGAATCAGGCTGCTGGGAACAGCCTGCTGAGCACTACCATCCCCAACTCTGGTGCTTTGCAATCACAGCATTGGATTGCCAAACAAAGTACCACAGCACATACCTGTACCGCTCCTCCTGCAGGGTCTGCATTATCAACGTGTAATCCCTCTGGTAGCGAACCTTAAGGTCCTCAAATGATTCTTCCAGTCTTGCCTGTGTCTCTCGAATTTCTTGAATCTCATGCAGTATTGCATCAAACCCTGAGCTCTGCATATCCAGAGTGTTTGTTTTGGAGCTAGAAGCTCCCACAGGGCCCCCTGTTGTACTGTTGGCTCCCACCGAGCCTGATGTGGCACTGGAACAATCCTCTTCACTGCCATACTTTGGGCTTGACTGAAAGTTCTGAATAACACCTAGAGCCTTGCTACCTGTCCCATCTTCCTGGCCTTCTTCTAAGGAGTCTTTCAGATTAGCAATATTGTCTGCACTCCCAAACTTGTTCCTTATGAGGGAGGCAATCTCCCGGGGTTTGGAAACCACAGCTCCTGCTGCTGAATGTGTGGCCTGGGAGAAACTGGAAAGTCCACCTTTTACACTGTCTACCACTCCCTCGCTGAAGCCAGTGACTTTTGCTCCAACGTCTTTCAAACCCTGATGCATATCCCTGAAGACATCCTTTGGCTGCCGAGGGATTCCATTCTGTTCAATCTCTCGCAGCTTTCGATGGTAATGTTCCAATTTCTTCTGCAGCTGCAAGATGGTCTGGGCTGACTTTTGATTTTTCTTCTCAAACACTTGCTTAATGCGGGCACTCTGCTGCTTGTCTGCATTGTTGGCCAATTTCAGGTACTCTGCTACGTTGTCGTCACGGGCTGTTTGCTCAATTTTGATCTGCTCTGTCAGCTTCAGTATCTTCTGCTGCAGGTGTGTGATGGCCACTTTTGTCCGCTGCGGATCTGGGGTCCCATCAACAGAGTCTGCATTGATGCTGCCATCAGTGCTGGAGGCCACGGCACTGGAGGTCTGCGCCAAGCTGCTGACTTCCAATCGCTCAATCTAAGCACAGAGAGAGAGAGAAACATGAGTGCTAATCAGCAGCTTCACCAACAGAAAAGCTTTCCTTCTTTATGCCAACCAACCTGGCAAATTGATATAATTCTGAAAAAATGTACCTTTTTTCAGCTGGCCAGATGACAGTATTAATTAGGAGACCTTCACATGTTTTACAGAGATCCAGCAAAAGCTGAAAAAAGGTAAATCTCTCATACTTGACTCCACTTAAATCACCTCAAACAATTCAAAACACAAGCACAAATGTGCAATAGGGCACCCCAGTTTGGCAGACCAAGCACTCCAAGATACCAGTACAACAGCAGGGGCTCAGTTAGAGTGAAGAGACCAAGAAGGGGTAATTGAGAGCAGAAGCCACACGGTTTACTGTACAATACAGCACACCCGAATCATTCCTAGTGCTTCACCTGTCTGAACAGCAGCAGCAGTGAAACCTACAACCGATCTACTACGGTCAGTGGTTTTAACAGAAAAATGGAGCCTGAGAGGCACTCGAATGCACGCCTTGCCGCGGCAAACGCTGCGAGCAGGTGTCTCCGAGTGGGAGGAAAAGACAGACCCAACGTATGGAGGCAATAAAAAAAAAAAAAAAGGTTACAGGCTGTTTCGGCGGAATCCAACCCGCCAAGTACCCGCCGCGAACCCACGAAGGACCGGGCAGGCAGGCAGGAGTCGCACCGGCGGCTCCTGACCCAGGCATTCCTCCCTGGAGCCGACCACGCTCCGACCCCGGCCAGCCCCGGGTCGCGGCCACGGTGGCTCCTCCGGCGGAGGCCCCCCGGCGGCCCCCCGCCATACCTTGTCGCGGCGGGGCAGCAGCGCCCGCTCCCCGTGCATGGCTCCGGCCGGCCGCCCGCCGCCCGTGCATGGCTCCCGCCCGCCCCCTCGCGGCACGGAGGCCGAGCCGGGCCGCGCAGCCCGGGCCGCGGCCACCGCCTCCCGCCGCCCGTCGCCACTCGTCAGTTCCTTTGGATCCCGCGGGCCCTGTCCCGGCGCGGAGCCGGTGAGCCGCCGCGATTGCGGCCCGCACGCTCCGCTCCCGCGGCCCTGCTGCACCAGCCGGCAGCTCCCCGGCTCGTTCTGCTGGAACAGCTGCCAGCTGACCCACCGCTACTGCCCAGTCGCAGAACCACGGCCGTGTTTGTGAATATGCGCTTTACGAAACAGAAGTGCTGTTACACTTAACTGTACCCTCTCTCATGATTCATCATTCCATATTTAATGCAGAAAAACCTCGCAGGCTGCAACACTGGCCGGCGCCAGGGGTTAGCCAGGCTTCTTCCCATAACCCTGAGGTTCTCTGTTGTCCCATCAACAGGAAAACCAGACACCTGGGAAAGCAATTGATTCATTTTCTAGAGGACTTCAGCTGCTGGAAACCATAGAATATAATTTCTCGGTCTGTTGCGACTCCTGAAATATCAACTGCTTTTTTAAGAGGGTTTAGGTGTAGAAACCCTGGAGCTCTGGATAGATCAACGGAAAATTGGTGCTAAGAATTAATACTAATCCACAGGACCAACACTATGCATGATATCAGTACTGCACAGCGAACGTGCTGTCTCTGAGATGTAGGGACATGCATTTGGAAGAAATACACACTTGTAAAGATACCTCTTATTGGAATTTGTAATTGTAACTGTAATTTCATTAAGATTTTTCCAGGGCTGTCAGTGATCAGATTTCTCTCTATGGCCTAGATGAACACAAAGACCCTGCCTGTGCAGGGCATGCCTGGCCTGGGAGCATCACCCAGCACCCATGGCACAGCTGGTCTGTGCCTCGCCCACAGAGCAGCTCTGCCAACCAGCCGCCACCCCAAGAGCAGCACAGAGCTCTGTGCAGTACACCAAGACAATCATATTACTGTTAACTGCCTATGAACCAAGGGCTTCTCAATCCATTCTTAACAATCTCTACCTCCTCCAGAGCAAGGTCATTTTAGTATTTAATGGCAGACAAAGAAAACCAGAAAGATTCACAGTTTTGATGCAAAACTTCCACAATTTATTTTTTTCTTTTCATAATTGATTTTTTTCTGGGCAGTGGTAAGGGTGAGCGAGCATGGGACTCACCCAGTGTCTCAGAACCAAACAATCGCTTATCACCAGTTCTTTTGCAGCCCAGAGGCTCTCAGGTGAAATCTGCACATATCAGTGTCATAGAACTACTGGGGCTTCAACACTACTTTGCAATAAAGAGCTTCTATCAGCTTAATTTACTCCAGGTTTGGTCTAACTAGTGTGTATGTATGGATAATTACAATAAATTACACTAATAGTACACTCTTGCTCTCATGACACAAGTTTTGTGAGAGAAAAAATTGGTAGAAACTTTCTCTTCCCCCCCCTTTTAAAGTCAGTTGACTTCAGCAAATCTGCCCAGGTTATCTCCTTACACCTGTGGTAGAAAATGAACTAGAACAGCAGTAATAGAATAAACCAAGTTGGGATAATTGCTTTGTAATTACCAGCTGTGTGGATGTTATTCTGAAATAACAAAAAGGGTTCTTTCCAATTCAAAAGGAAAAAGCTGAACAAGTGCAGTTCTGGAACAGAACTGAGATAGTTTAAGTATTTTGTCCATATTGATAAGGCTTTGTAAAGGGAAGACTTAGCACAAACTGGGTCCCTAGGAAATGCTGATGACATATTATCGAATTTGAGATGATGGTCAATCTGTCCTGAAAAGATGTTGGTAAATTAAATATATAATGATCAATGCTTTTATAAGAATAGGGGTTACAATTCAATAGTCAATCTCCCTTGCAATACAATTTTCCATTATATCTGACAGTCCAGTTAAGAGGAGCTGTGTGCCCTTCCACCAGGAGGTACACTGAGAACTGCTTTTGCATTATGCCTCAAACCAGATGAAATCATGTGAGGGCCTTATGCTTTCTCTCTCTCAAGATCTTACCAAATTCTCAGCTGTTAATGGTCTCACGCTTTCACTCCTGTACACACTTTCCAATGTCTCTATTTTGCAGCACACAGCCCAAAAAGCACCTCATGATTCTGCCTTTTGCTGCTGCTGAAGATTAAATACAGCAGTTCCTTTAAAGGTATTTCGCCCTCCTAAAACTCCTTCAGTAAAAGCATATACCCATCATTACCAAGAAGATGGATTGTTGCTTCTAAACATTCAGGGCAGCTGGCCTAAGCAAACAGCAGCTTTCAGAGCAAGCCTGCTGCAAGAGGGCAACTCCTGCATCCTCCTCCCTCCCCTTGTGAATCCTGGAGCTTCACAAGTGTGACTGAAAATTGTCATGGTACTTAAAATAAACACATACAGGGCAAAGTGAGACAGGGGAGCTAGAGTGAGATTGCACAGCCCCAGAAAGGAGCTAACAGCACCTGAGGTGCCTGGGTTAATCACCTTCCCAGCGACTGCACACCTGACTGGCAGCTAAAACTAACCATGAAAACATTCAGAACTTGTTTTGCTTCCTGTTCCCACTGTGCTGAAGGCAATGCAGTCATACAGACAGAAAATCTATGAGACTCATAGAAAGTCATAGGTTTTAGACTTCCTGTTTGGAAACACCAGTCAACAGCATCATTAGTGCATGGCAGGCACAGGGATGGGCATGGGGACTTGGCCAACCCCTCCAACTAGGTGGACAGATGGTCTCCAGCCTCAGGCAGGCACAGGAGCAGAGACTCAAAATCTCTGATGACAGTTACAAGGGAGTTGGTTTGTTAGTAAGGTCTCTAATCGACGCCTTAGAGGAAATAAAAATCACAAGGGAGAAAAACCCACCATTCTTTGTGCCCGACTGCATCTGCAGAGTAAAAGCCCCCCCAGGCCCCATTTCATTGGATCTGCATTAAAACACCTAAGTGCACATTTGAATAAACACGCACAGAACTCCCAGCAGGTACAATGAAGAGATACTTAAACATCACAAATTACTATGAGGTACCATTAACACAGATTAAGTGCCATCAACAGCCACAAGTCACCTCCTTGCATGCCACCTGCAGCACATGACTCTTGAAACACATGGGTTAACGTGGCACCAGTCCCACTGCCTCATGAGAAGTCAGTGCCCTGCTCCTGTGGATCCAAAACAGTCATTGTATATGGCACAACTTATCACAGGTCCCAAAGGAAACAAAAAAGTGTCACAAACTCCCCTGCCTCACCCACTTGGGTGATGCAATAAGCTCTTTATTACCTACACCTGATCTAGAATTAAGAATCTGTTTTTCTAATGCTTTGCTTTTTAAAGGTTGTTACTGAATCACAGATCAGTTGGGGTTGGAAGGGACCTCTGGAGTTCACCTGGTCCAACCTCTGGCTCAGGCAGGGCCACCAAGAGCCAGCAGCTGCCCAGGATGATGTCCAGAAAGCTTTTGAGTATCTCCCAGATACTGCTTCCACATTCTGCATTTGTGGATCTGTCTGTGACAGAAAGTTGGATCTGTCTGCTGCAACACTGCCACACATCTGATACCACCAACTCTATGGGTTACTATTTATTTCTAGTTGCATTTCTCTGATTCCAAATCCTGCACAACAGCATATGTAAGGGAGAATATTTCTGTTCATTCATCTCTCAGGTAAATATAGACAGAAGATCTAAATACTGCTGCAACTGCTCACTCACATGTGGATTCATTTATGAATCCACCTTACACCTTCCCTCAGCAAGTGCTCAGGGTGCATACATGCTCCCGCTCTACAAAACATCTGCCTTAGATTTACTGTCAAGAAAAAGGACAAGCAAAAACCATGTCCAGTGTGATTCCTTGTTGATACACTGTAGTTACCCTGAAAAACTGTATTGACTGACTAAATCTTCAGAAGCTGCAGCAGCTCTGCTTTTTAACAGGCTCCAGCCACTCACCCACAGGAACCTATGGTCGTCCTTGACAGCAACTGTTCTGAGGCATCTCTAGCATGCTCCTAAATCGAAATCCAAATTAAACCTGGCTAAGGAAGGCACACAAACAGATGGACAGCTCAAGGAAGTCTTGCTGTGTGTTTTTCACAGCACAGCTCATTGTTTAGATAATAAAATGGGGATTTCTGAAAGTTTTACAGCCTTTGCTTATGAACAATTAACCCTCAAAATGATGAGAATATCACCATGGTTATGGGTTAAAAAAAAACAAACTGTGAGAAAACAAAAAATGAAAAATTACTCTGAAAAATATTCAAGAAAAAATTCCAGTACAATGCCTCAGACAACAGCTTGAGCAGGGAACCAACACTGTGACACCAAGAGGAAATGGCTTTACACCTGACTCACAGTAGCTAAACAGTCATGAGTGATGACTGCTGCAACAGGAATGCGCTAGTGGTACATCTGCCAACACAGAACCCCACAAGCCTGCTCTGGAGAGAGGGGAGAGGGCAGGTCCTGCAGGACAGAAGGGCTGTGGGCAACCACAAAGGGGAAACATTTCACACATGCTGCATGCAACTGGGCATTCCCTTTCTTTAGGGGCGTCCAAGCCAAGCAGCTCCCTGCCTAACCCTGTACTGCCACAGCCTGCGGACAGACAGGAGAGCAGCTCCCTCTAGAGCCAAGCTGCGACTTCACTGGGAACCAAGTGATAAAGTGCTTGGGGATGTTCTCACTACTTTCCCAAATCTGGTTCACTAGCACGTGGTTCACCATCAGGCCCAAGACAGCAGAAACACCACTGGAGGGAAAGGTGACTTGGGACTTCTTCACTTGGCACTGGTGCCAAGAGCAGCATCCCTCAAGCAATGGCCCGAGGCACACGAACAAATCCTCGGCTTGGGATTTGGTAAAGCCAGCTGCAGGGCAACTTGCCCATGGCCTTGTACCTAATTCAGTATGAAATGGAGATGTGACTTCATGTGTCACATCAAGTGCCAAAAATAGTTTAGCTGTAAAGCAGCCAGCTGTCTTTTCCTCAGAGCTGTCAGCAGCAGAAATTCTTCCCAAAGCAGACCGGTATTCAGCTGCAGCCCTCTCTGGTGTTGGGAGCAATGATGAAAGATGCTGCTGCCACACAGCATCATACTTCTGTACCAGAGGCAGCTTCTGTCACAACCAACACTACACATTCCACAGAGGAGCTCCAGCGAAGCGTCGTCTATGAAGGCAATTGCTGGTCACAGATGCTTCCCCCCCAGCACCTTGCTGACAGCGCAGGGGAGGTCAGCAGGCTCCACATGTTCCCCCTGCTTGTCTCCCCCACCTCTCAGGAAGCAAATGTTTCGCTTACTAACTGGTTAAGAGGTAGCTGAAGCTACAGAGCTGACCTCCACCTTTCCCAGCTGTGGTTCAGGCACTTGCATCCCTGACACCTATCAGCTCAGTGTGGTGGGCTGAAGCAAGGAATGCTGCACAAGCTGTTCTCTCAAGCAGGACTGGAACATGTGGGACCAGGTACCAGCTTGTCCTACAAGTACTTACTGACATCCCAGAGACAGAAGGGATTGACACAATGCAGTGTAAAGTCTCCCTTAAGAGGTTGCCTACAGCCCCTTTAATTCCTTTTAAACAGCATTGCTGCCAAAAGACATCACCTTATTGACTTCAAATTTCTGAAATCTTGAGAAAAAGATATTTTTGAGCACAAAAAAGTAAGGCTTGATGGCGCAATTCAGTAATGGTTTCCTAAAGCTAGACTAGTCAAGCAGAAAATCATTGGTGTTGACTAAATAAACAAGGCAACATTGAGGGTGAGGGAAGTCCAAGGGAATGGATGCAACAATCTGGTCATAAAAATAGGAAAGAACTGAATTATACACAAGAACTTGTAGGAGGTGATAAGGGATGACACAGCAAAAGATACGGCCAAAATAACAACCATGGATGTTTACTTTAGCAGGTCCTGATTTCTAGTGGGGAGTGCCAATCAGGCTAGAAGTTACAAAAATAAGGATAGGAAATGAGGTAAAGCTGAGCAAAAGTTAAGAATAGGAACCAGCAGAAGAGGGTAGATTAAGAAACAAGTTTATACAAGCTTCTGTAAGAAAGTGACTATGTAAAATGATATGTGGTTTTTTCCTTTGGTTCTGATTTTTTTTTTCCTCATCCCATTTTCCCCAGTGTTTGAGTCACATCTCATTACCTGAGAGACAAAATTTTTGTTAATACTTCCCAGAGAGCAGAGCAGTTTTGGTTTTGGTTTTTTATGCTTCAAACTGCTATCTGATGAACAGAGATTATTATTGCATGTTATATACTAATTTGTAAAGAACACAGTTTAATTTTATGGTTGCAAGTTAACTTTGACTTGCAAAGCATTGGAGCAAACTGGGTCTGAAGTCTGGAAGGACGTGATCCTTCTGCACACAACAGCCCTGTGCGAGAGCAAAGATTCTCCCTTTTTCAGGGGATGTGTCTCTGCTGAGGTTTAACATGCACATCCCCTTCAAGTGTTTAATCTGAAGGGCTCCAGTAACTAAAAATCAGGTACAACACATAGTGACCATAAGCAAAATTCCTCCCTGAATTTTATCCAATCAACAGTTCATACAATATTAAGTAATTAAAAGCAATAAGATTCATGCTTCCTTTGAATATACTGTTTTGCCATTGCCATAGAGCATTTCTTGACATATTTCCTTATTTAAAGCCTTTGTAGTACAACATTCACAAACTACCAGATAAGATCACACTTGTCACAAATACAAGCAGCAGTACAGCTGCTTCAGACTCCTGCTTTGTTCAAAAGCAGCTTGTTTACTCCAAGTGCTGCAGGTGCTCCTGCATTAGCACCAACTAAATCTCTTAAGATCGCTCCAAGTGGCAAACACAGCTCATAAAGGACAAGACACTGTGAGCAAGGGCAGTTCCTTCAGCCCATGAACATGCCCTCCTCAGGGCGGCTGACACGTGGCATGGATGCCTTTGGAAACCTGGAAGAGAACAGCAAGCAATGAGACATCAGAGAGGAAGACACATTCAAGGGATGACAAGCACCTGTCAGGGTCAGGCAACAGGGCACTTGTCCAGAAATCCACAAGGAACACTGAATTAGGTAAATAGTGAAATCACTATGCTGCTTTCAGTATTCCTGCAAAAACTAAGAATCCTCATAGAGAACTCCATTTAGAGATAGCCCTCAGTGCAGCATCTCCTCCACACACGGTGGAAAGCTGTTCAGGCTACCCTGACCCGGCCTAGAGAGCAAAGAACAAGGTATCCTGTATTGACTATTACTCTCTTCAGCTCTCAAGAAGTGATGCAGTAGCCTGAAGTTAGGTGTGACAAGATGCAAAGCACGCAGATCTATCAACCTGGGAGGTGAAACATCTGTAACCCCCGGGCTCTCCTGCTGCCCTGTACCACTACAGTCTGTACCTCTGCAACGCAGTAACAGGCATTTTTCTTGAGAGAAGACTAATGAATGCAGTAATACAAAGTACACATATAGAAGATATTATTTTCCTTTGGGAAAATCTGAGTTAATGAAATAAATGCATTAGACATATGTGTTTCAAACACAACAGGAATACTATTCAACCTTTCAGCCATGTCTTCTGCTGACTGTAACAGACCCCAGGTAAACCATCAGCTATGGCAAAAAACCGATTTGGATCCCAGATTTCTTTTTTCCCCAAACACTGGAACACAGAGCATGGGAGAGCTAACCGCAACAATTCAAAGAGAAATAGCTTCTATTTTGCGTTGCAGATCAGAGCATCAAAGACCTTACTGTCTCTCTTCGGTATTTAATAAATGGGGGAGGAGGGGAAGATACAGCTTACTGTTAACGCAGACTAAAAAAGGGCAATGCTGAGCTACACAGCTCAATGAAACAGAAGAAAAATACTTAATCATTTCTGAAGGTCACTGGGTCTATGGGAGGCAGCACACTTACTCCTTTTTTACCTCAAGAAGAATATGGTTCTGCAGTTTGTTTACTACTTCCTGAAAATACATTTTGTACAGCTTAAAACAGCAAAACAAGAGGTCACATTAAAAAAGCTACCAATGCAAATACTTCTCTCTGACACTGGGCTGCATCTGCTGCATCTGCATCTCCCATCTCTTTCATCACTCACTGTATCATAGAAACCAAATCCCAAAACAACAATACCAGAGAATCCCAAAAAGCAGCACCACATTTGATCTTGTTTATGGATTCCAACACTCACTCAGACAGGAGCCTTTTCGCACTTCTCAGCTTCAAAAGCAAAGAAAAGCTATATTAAAAAAAACCAAAACAACGACTGAAATTCAACAGCAGTGCCCAGAGGAAAAACGGAGTGCTTCCAAGGCTGATGCACAAAATGAGGTCAAGTTCTACTGGAGACTTAACTAAAACAGCCAAACATGACAGCTACAACTGCTCCCCTGCAACCTCCTCACCTTGGTGGGCTCGCAGAAGTCCCTTTCACAGCACACGCAGGTACAGCAGCACCACATAAACATCACGGTGCAGCCATGGGCGGCCCCGGCGCCGGGCAGCGCCCGCGCAGCGCCGCGGCCATCGGCCGCACGGAGCGCCGGCCGCGCCGGGCGAGCAGGCTGAGCGCCGGCCGAGCCCCGCTCCGCGCGCAGCACGACCGCGACGCGGGACTTAAAGCTACACGGCTTCCCAGGCACTGTGCAACGCCTGACACTGCTTTTAGAACTATGCTTTGAGCCAGAAGAATAGTTCAGGATAACAGACAACCAAATCAAGAGCAGATGAATAGAGTCTAAGTGACACAGTTGTTCCTCAGCAACACAACATAACAGACCTGGGAGCAAAGGCCAAGCAGAAGTGACAGTGGAGATTCAAAAATGCACGGATTTTCCACATAAATCCACCTATAAACTATAAGCTCTAACTATAACAGTGATGAAACACTATTTAATATTCACTAAACAAAATTTTCCAAATATTAGCGTGATCTCCTGCAAGGCTGAAGCTCTAATTTTGTCATATAAGGACTCCCGCACACAGCACAGCACTGTTACCACAACTGACTCCGGGGCATGAAGAAACCTCAGCACCTCTTATCCCCTACCCTCAACTGCTTTGTCAAAGAAAATGTGTTTTACTATCGTATTTCAAAGAGGTAAAGCAAGGGCTCAACAGGCTATTCGACAGCTCTGACTCACAGCACCTCATGCCACCCAGCCCCACTCCTTCAGACACAAGTGTAAAAAGCCACCCTCACCCCCATGGCTACTTCTCCCCTTGCTCTTCTTTGTCTCAGTGATATTCTGTTTGTAGCAAATATTATCACTCACACAGGACAGAGACAAGATGATCCAAAGACAAGCCATACATAATCTAAGTTTAGGATCTTCAGAACCATTATATTTAGAGCATGCAAGGTGCTCTCAAGGCTGAAATACCAGGAACCACCCAACCTGACAGGAATGGCCTTTTAGGAGTTCCCCACTGCATGAGTCCTGCAGCATGTCTGCCACCAGCATCAACACAAGCACTGAACTTTCCCATTTTAATTTATGTCCGTCACTTTGAGGCAATGACTCTTTGAGGCTCTGACAGACATCACAGTGCTAGGGTTTGGTGGATTTGTGGTTTTTTTCAAATCACTTTCTTCACCTGCAGTAATGCACAGGTAATGTGAAGAAATTCTGCACCAAAATGTTAATTCCTAAAATATAAATTTCAGGAATGTAACAGAGGAGAAACTCCTGACTGACTCAGATCACAGGTAATGTGGAAGAAAATATTTTTATGTGCAAAATTCAGTTTTCATTAGGAAAAAAGAGAAGAGGAATTAAAACCCAAAAATGTATTCTGTATGAACCAAAATTAGAGGAAGAATAGCTGAAAATGCATTGTCTCAAATTATACTGGTACATCAGGTGGCATTTCTGAAAAAGCATTATGACAAAATGGCAAGGGCATTGTACAGGCCATTTAGAACACACAAGAACTGAGAATGAAAACACACCACAGGGCAGGAGAGGTAACATCTGATTCATGAAGGAGACAAGCCATGTTGGGGCGGAGATGTTCAATTATACAGCCCTAAAAGTATTTCTGTGGTCATTTCTGTGACATCAGAGAACAGGACATGAAGGGCAATGGATGATGAGGGAAAAGGCAAGAGGAAGGTGGATCTCAGAAGAGTCTGTGGTGCAACTCTGCAGCTGGGTCACCTGCAGTCCCCGTTGCCCCACCGCTGACAGGTGCCTGGTGTACCTGGACCCTGCAGTGGGGAACTGCTGCCAGCACCGCCGCTCCCACCCTGCTCTGTCGTGCCAGCTGCCTCAGAGCTGCACCTGTCAGCGGCTCCGTGCCCTGGGAGGAGCCCAGGAAGCAGCACTGCAGTAACCAAGGCCAAGATGTGCAAAGAACGCAAATGAAAATGAAACTACTGCAACTGACCATAATATCAGGGATTGCAAACTGCAACATACTGACGCGAAAATGGCTGCAAACTCCAGAAAACTACAGGAAATCTAATTCAACTGACATTTCCATTACTATTTCTCTGTGGCTATTTTCAGGGTTAAATGGTAAAAGGATCTCTAAAAATTTAGCAACTTATAGGAGTATTAGATATTGATATTCTCTGACTATTGAGTGCACTAACAAACACATTCAAGCTGTAAAAAAAGGCTCTTAAACAGAAACATTGGTGCTAGTCACTGATCTGTACCAAACGAGGATCCCAGCCCACATCTGCCCCATCTCTGTGATCACCGACTTGTCCAGGGCATGCAGCAGGGTCTCATCACAAACACCCTGACCACACTGCACAACACTGTGGAGAGCGCCTGACTCCATCCACTGTGCCACACAGCAACAGCGAGCAAGAACCAGGCTAAGAGGCATCCATTCTGTTGCAAGAGTTTAGTGAGAAATCTCTACTAAAAAGCCACTGTCCAGGCTAAATGCAGAAGTGGAATAATTTCTATTCTTGCACAAGTTCAGAGCACACCCTGGATTTGGAATCACAATCTAACACAACAGCAAGAAATTTAGAGAAAAAAGAAGAAAGTCTCTTTTTCAAGGAGCTGTTTCAAATTCATGCAGCAGATTTCCCTCTCAGAGAGCAGTATTTATACTGAGAAACCTCCAGGTGCCCAAGACATTTTTTCTGTTAACAACAGCAGATCTGACTTAATAGGGGTGAGATGGAAGGACGGTGAAATTGCTTGTGCAGAAAGAATGCCGTTAGACTTATTTAGGAAGCAGTTGATGCTGGGTACAACCCAGTCTGATTGATATTCACATAGATCATTTCACCACATAAAGCAATAAACACATCTATGAAAATATGCTAATTAGTCTACTTAATATAATCAGAGAGCCTTCAAAAGTTTTATTGCTACAGAGCAATAAAACCAAACCCAACCTACCAGGCTGAATTTCACCACCAATAAGAGGACTCTGTCTCAGTCATCCAAAAGGAACATATGCTTTCCTCAGTGAGTTCATGTGGCAACAGAGCACTGGTGTCCCATGCTGTAAAAAGGAGACATCTATACCCACAAAGAAATAAAAACATGATACAAAGAGCATCAACAGGTACTGTTCCACGCAAACAAAACTCAAACAGCTCTGGCATGTTGCAATCCTGCAGCAAGTCTGAGCAGGTCTCACTGCTGCAGGAACTCCTGCAGCACTGCCTCCCTCACCTCCCTTCAGCGACAGCCTGACACAGCAGGAGATAGTGGCCATTGCAGCTGGAGCCAGATGATGGCATCAAGCCTCAGCTACGTGGGGGAAGACAGACATTCCAGGTGCCTCAGCCAGGAACTAAGTCTCCTAACTTGAGCCACCACTGAGAAGGGCAGGGAAGGGATGGGGCACTAAGCACCTCTCCCTGCTGCAAGTGTTCTCAGTACAGGGATGCAGCCAGGAGCAGCTTACATTCTAGAGTATTTATTTCCTCAAGTTACACAGTAAAACTGGAAAGACGACTAACTGTAGAGGTGGGAGCAAATGAGTTTTTATGGAGGTTAAAACTTTTGAAAATTAGATGCTCATATGACCCGTGTAACAAGATGAGAACTCTTTGCAGGACCCCTTAAAACCAAAAGGTTTTGGAAAAAATACAGCAGGGGCTAAATACATTTACAAGGGAAAATCTGAATGCTGCAAAATATTAAGTAATGCAAAACATCAAGTCAGAGAGTGAGAAACTAGCAGAAAATTCAAGTTTCAAGTTGCCTTTATTGACTAGAATGTTGTAGAGCCAGTGAAGACTTAATATCCCAAAGGCACTCCTGGATAAATAACCTCAGTGATATGAGGCCTCTTGCATAAGGCTTGCTGCTTAATTCTGTGGTGATCAGTAAGTTCCTGCACAGTTGCAAGACCACAGTCACAGATCCCTGGTCTTGATCCATACTAATCCCCAAACTGAAGCCCACCAGACTGTTCCCATGCTTACTGCCCAGGACAGGGGCTGAAGCCACCTGAACATTCTGCTGGCATATACAAATTATGAACCTGTGTGTGATTATAAATGCTGCAATAGCCTAATCGTATGAGGTACCATTTAGGCCAGAAGCACTTTAAGCTAATACATTATTTAACATTTATCTTCTAATTTAAGATCCTAGACTTCAAAGTCACTGCACAGAGCTGGAGTTCCCCTCCCCTGTACACACCCATTGGAATAAAGCCAGTTTTGACTATATTTGCCTTTTGCAGATTTCCTCAGAGGATGCTCTGCACACGACTTGCTTTCTTTTTACTAGTCACAGATTCTTGCCCCAGTTTTAATTGGTTTTTTTTCTTCTTTAATCGAAGAAAAATAGCCTTCCCTTTTTCCACACCTGTTTCCAGAAGTACTTCAAATGTTTCCATTAGCACATGGGGGCTGGGGTGTGGGGAAATAAGAGAGAGAAAGGTTAATTCGTAAATCCCGCAATCCAATGACACTGATATGAAGTGCAGCCATACTGATGGGACTTTTCATAACCAGTTCAGCACAAAACCACCACCGTGAGTCTGAAGGAAAGACCATGGCAGGCTGAGACCATGCAGCTCAGGACTGGGGTACCAACAAGGGCAGCCCACAGCCAGAGTAGCTATCACTTGGCAGAAGTCCCCAGGGACCATGTTGGAGAGGGAACGGCTGCGTGGATGGGCAGGTCACCCTTCAGGAGGTATCAACACCAAGGACATTTTCCAAGGGTGTTCTTGTGATCACTGCTGCATCAAGTTGACTCGCCCACAGCAATAAATGAAGGAAATCCAGCTGCTGCCTGCCAGATTGCTACTAGACCAGATCTGCATACATGGTTAAATGATGTCTAGTTAGAAACAGATTTATCAGTATTTCCAACTTAGTCTCTCTCTAGGGGAGACTAAACAGTTTGTCTATTCTGGCTACTTATGTGATGATCCAAAGCCTCACTTTAATCTGTTAGTACTGGTTAAGCTCTACTTTAAAACATAGAATGGAGCTTTAAAGAATTACATCCAAAGGACCTGCAAAACTTCATTAAATTCTAGTCCTGCCTTCTTTTCTTTCCATTTCTCCAGGTACAGGAAAAACTGACAAGTCCAAGATAATTGCATACACCTCAGTCTGGCACTAGCAGATTAGGGCTCACCAATGGCTGCTACTTCATGATCACTGGGATCTGCTTCCAGCCACAAGGGAAAGCAAGGGGCAAACAAAGTTAAACTTCAGCAGACCTGAGACCTGCAGCATGGGCTTTAAACCCATGTTTGTTTTGTCCATAAACCATAGTCTTGGTTTTTTTTAAATAAGCAATGAATTGGTTAATCTGTTAGAAATCTGCATATAGAACATGATCTTCCTTCTTCATGATACATAAAATTAAAAATAAAGACACTTAGCACACTATCCAACATGGCTCCAGTTCCGTAGAAACCACAATCAGGGCAAAATGCCCAGTCTGCATAAAGGATTAAGTTTATCAATAAAGCAACCTAAAAACTGCAGAGTGATGAAATGGAACATTTCCAAGAAGACTTGGTTTGTCATTTCTCCATATTGCTGGCATGAACATCACCACAGTGTTTAATATCTAAGTCTAACTGATACAAAATACACACACTCCCCAAAAAACACATTTCTTTTAGTCTTAAAGCTCTGTTTTCTCTAATGACAACTTGGGAAGGTACACAGCTGTGGTTGAAATTGCTTTAATTTTCTTCAAACAGAATTTAACTTGCCAGTTTTTAGTTTTGCTGCACATCTGTAAATCAAATTGATTACTTTCGGTTATCATGTAAAGCTTTTTGAGCTACCAAACTTCACCTTCTCACTTTTTTCCTTTTATTAAAGTATTAGGGGGAAAAAAAAAAAACAGCCACAGTTCAAACCCACTAAAAGCATTTTCTCACTTTTCAGCAACTATCTTGGCAGTTGGGTTTTGCCATTTAGTGACTGAACTTCATTAAAGTGTCAACACAAGCCCACACTGACACGCGGAGAGGGCTGTGTGTCAATCACCATACCTGCAAATGTGAGTCGTCCTGGTCACCACATGTGCAAGGCACAATTGAAGGTTTTGTTTCTACCTTGCAATAAGCCCAAAGTGTGCAGCAAGCACAGAATATGATGTGTTACTGCAGTTTAGCTGACACAGGCTTGTTTGTTAATTCAGTAATGTACCTGAGGCCTTACGCTCACTAAGATGGCTTGGAAACATTGAACAGCTCTCCTCTCAGCATAAAAGTGAAACCTTCTTCCCTTTAACTCATATTTCCTTCAACTGCTGGAATATGACAAGCAGAAAATCTGATCCTTCCTGGCTTTGTTGGAGAGGTATTGAAGTCCCAGATACTTGTTGCTATGATGACAACATAAGAAAGCTGAATTTTTAAAACCAAAGTATTAGTCATTGAAATAGAGTATATACCATAAACCACCTGAAACCAGATTGACTGAACATTTTTTTCCTTTTAAACAGATCAGCCAACACGTATCCAGGCATCTTAGCCTGACACTGATAATGTCCCCTATAAAAATATAAGAACCCTTCCTTGAAAGCAGCAAAAAATCCAAAAAGCTTATAGTTTACCTTCTACTCCCAGCTCACCTTTGAATTCTGCCAGTGGCTCCACACACTGGGCTGGCTGCTTTGCAGAGCTCCACAAAAGGCTCCCAAATAAAAAGAAAATAGTTTGAATGCTTTTAGTATTTTCACATTTCATTGTCCCAACAATGCAGCTCTGTCCTCTGGGAAGGAGCGTGCTCAGGCTGAACACAGAGTGTTATTTTTACATCCCATCCCCACGGAGCAGCCCGGACGCATGGCAGTGCCCCGGCTCTGCAGGGACACCCGCAGCCCACCCCTGCTGCAGCCTGGGACAGGCCACCCCACCAGGGCCAGAGCCGCACGCAGCAGAGCCTGCACCCGGCAGAGCCAACGCACAGGCGACAGGAGGGGGAACCACGGAGCTCAAACCAGCGCTGATGACAGCAGCAATCCCAGCAGGGACTGGATTTCCTCTGCACCAAGGGGAGGGAGCTCCTGGGGGGTTCACCACTGTTTTCTTCATGAAACACCCGATTTTAGTTGACCAAAATATTTCCATTGAAATATGCAGGTAGACTTTCAAAGACCAGCACGTTTCTCTCCTGAAAAATAGAGTTTCCTAGAATTGTCTTACTGTCCTGATAAAATGCAGCCTCTATATGCTAGAGGTCTTAAACACTACTAAAACTTATCTCAGCCATGCTTTTTCTGCTGTTCATATTCCCTGTTGCTCACTGAATCTGTACATGGCACTTTCTGACAAATTCCCCACATTCTGTGCTGTTTGGGACAAATTCCAGAAGACTTTGCAGAGGATTCCCATGAGGAAGCCAGACCTCAAAGCTCTCTGGAAGAAATCACCATAACTGGAGAAGCATTAACCATACTCCTGAAATGGACTTCTGGTATTACAAACCTTTCTAATCACTAAACCATTCAAACCACAGATTATTTGCATTTATGGGGAGTCTCCCAATGAGCAATTTCTACTGCCACATCCAGAACAGATCAAGCATTTAAAACAAAACCAACACCTCAGCAGCGCAAGTAGGTTTCCTTATTTTAATGTTGAGCACAAGCTGGGCCACAAACATTGCTTGCTGTGGAGCAGAAAAACAGCAGCAGAAAAAACCTAAATCATTCAGATGAGAGGATGGACAGGATTTCGATTTCATTCCCTCAGTGTTCCAACACACAGCACCTTGCTGACCAATTTTTTTAATACGCAAACTCCAGCAGCATCAGCAAACAGACATGCAGAGCCTGGATGTTCAGAGGTGACTCAGGGCTCTGCCCAGCAAACCAGCCACATTCACAACCCCAGTACAGCTGACATCCAAGAAAGGAGAAAGCCCCAGGACATACGGTTCCAGAGGCAGGCAGCGAGTTCTCCATGCTGAGTGTGCGGCGAGAGCAGCACGCAGTGTGAACCCCAGCACCCCTCCACTGGCCAAACACACTGTACCACAGCCCTGTGCTGGCAGAGCCCAGACTTAGCCCTGCCGGGCCAAGCTCTGCCTGCACAAAGCAGGACCTTGTAACATGACGCTCTAGTGCCCTGGGTGTCTTGGCAGGAGCCCCAAACACGTGTTTGAAAAAGCAACTGCAACCCTGAACAAGCGAGGCACGAACGCGCTGCAAGCAGAGCCACCGAGGCTGCTAAAAATATTTTATCCCTGTCCCTGTCAGGAACACATCTCAAGTGAGAGTCTAGTTTTCTGAACAACAATCAAACCAGCCTCACCAGCAGGAGAGGCACATCACCTTCCCAGATCCAAGCAGCCAGGGCCCACGGGAATGAGCCTGGTAGCAGCAGGGAAAGCCAAGCTCCTGGGCCTCTGCTGGAGCATGCAGTCCCAGGTAATGCAGCCCCATCCAGCTGTCAGCATGAACCTGACCATGGCCCCATAAGCACTTCTGCAGCATGAGCAGGTAATGGGCCAAACCCCAAAAACCCACACAGACATAGGGTAACAGCAGCAAAGCACCACACAGAGATTGTACAGTACCTAGTGCAGGCACTTCCTTAGTTAAAAGCAAAACAGCATTAAAGCTTATCCCTTCTATTACCCTGTTTCCACCAATATATACATTTAACTTGGATTCTGAAAGCATACAATTTCAATATTTATCGGTCAAACAATAAACATTTGTCTGACTAAATTCCAGCAGCTCTCCAGCGACACCTGCAGCAAGGTCCACTCTCTGCATTTCCGAGCAGTAGCAGCAAGTCCCGTACTTCCCAAATTTTATCAGTATTAGGATAACATGAAACCTAGCACTGTCCTGACTTCCAAGTATCTAACAAAACAATTAAGTCAAGCTCATGTAAAAGGATCCTCTTTGAATCTTCACAGTTCTCCTGCCTACATCAATACAGAAGGATGATAAACCCCTGGCACAGGCTGTCAGTGAACTGCTAAAGTTGACCTACTGTCCCTCCCAGTTATCCACAGTTCTTCCCACACAATGAATGAAGGCATTCTCATGCTATTTTACATAAGAAAACTCTCGAAGACTATGTAGAAATTAAGTAGTTAGTGAAGAACAAGAAATGATCAACATATCTCAATCGTTTTGAGAACATATGTAACAGAAAAACAAGGGCCCCTCCAAACCAGACTCTACATGGGAAGGATTTCCCTTTAATGCAGATGTTTATAATTTGTTCAGTGTGAAAAACAGCTGAACAATAGCTGATGAGCTCTGAAACCAAAAAACCCGTAGCAACCAGCTTTCTGGTTTCAACAGCCAGCCACACCACAGGAATTTGCTAGGAGAAACCTGTAGCACTGAGGCCACAGAGCTCTGTGGTGCCCAAGTCCTGCCAGTATTCCACGTGGGGCTGTAGGGGAACACCTATCCAAGGATTCCTCATCTGAGTCTGGAAAAACAGGAGTTTCAGCCACACTACGTGCACTGTGACTGAACTTCAGTGGCCAAGGAAAACTCCTTGCACAGCAGTTTGCGACCCAATTGTTTAAATCTATAACAATCTATAACCTTTGCAGAGTCTTCAGCTTTTTTGCTCTCTTCTGACATGAAAAGCAGTATTTTCTTCTTCCTCTACTTTTCACACAAGCTATTAAAATCCTATATTCTTTCTGGTGGGCAGAAAAGAAACTTTAGTCCCACTCCATCAGTTCCAGACACTGATGACCTTTGGGCAGCAGTTCTGCACCAGTATTTGCAGTTCAGGCTCCAGTGAAACACCACCTCCCCATCAACCTGAAGCTCTTCATTTCCTCTGCTCCTGTTGCCAATGCTAGCAGGCTGAAATTATTTCTTTCCGATTATAGAAATATTTCTTTCCCCTGTAAGCTTTTGTCAACTATCAACAGGATCCTGGGACCTCTCACACCACAATGTAGGCAGTGGGTCTCAGTGCACTTCCGAGGCAGACATGCCTGAACAAGCACAAACTGTGCCTGCACAAAGACCATCCTGTGCCATCTGAAGCACTCCAACATTTCTTTTTCTTTGGAAGAAGTTAGTGATTCTAAGAATGGAGACTTTTACAAGTTACAGATTTTCCGGACATGACTTCAGTGTTCACAGGCTTCCAAGAGTTAAGTAAAACCACAAAATGTGAAGATAACACAGAGAAAATATTTTTCTGCAGTTGAACATTTACCAAGGGCACTCCAGGAAAAAAACTGAACAAAAACCTTCTTGTAGCAAAATTTCAGTTTGCATTCTGGTGATCTTGGATTCCGTTCTTGCTAAGTGTGTGCTCTTTGAATGCCCTATCACAAAGCTCAAACAACAGCAATTATAATGTGCTGCTGAAATATTTTATTACTTATATTTCAAATCCAAATACAGTTTTCTATTTCATGCAAACCAAAACTTTCACAGCAAATCTTTGAAGGACAAGAACCTTGTTTCCTTAGCAATTCTTCCTGTCTATTTTAAATTGTATCAAAGCTGAGAACTCAAGAAAGGAATGTTTTCTATGCTGAACTCCCTATTCAAATACCAGTTGATCTCAGGGAGATCCAAACCATATCTCAAGTTAGGAAAAAGCCAAAACAAACAAACAAAGCCAACAACAAAACCAACCAAACACCCAAAACCAAAAAGCCATCTTGCTCCTTTACTTTTCCTGTCCATATGAATAGGTTGCTGTATGGTGAGCAAGTCAGCTCCCTCCACTTTGGGAACACTGAGCAAATATTACTGAAAGAACAGGCAAATCCCAACTTTTGAAAAAGGGGATACATGATAACTTAGGAAAACATCCTCAAATACAGTTCAATTTGTCTCCATTATTCTCCTTCCATAAACCCAGCTAAAACATCTGAACAAATTCAAGTTGTGTAACAGCTGGATACACTTCTGTACTATCACCCCAACAGTGAGGGATTTCTCCAAATGCATCAGCAACTGCACTTCTTGAGATCTTAGGTGACTAACTGCAGGGCCTCCAAGAACTTCCAAACAGTACAAGATAGAGAGCAGTTTGAACCAATATACTCTGAAAACACCTTGGATACTTAAAAGAGGAAGGGAAAACATGAAAAAAGAAAAAAAGGCATGGAGACCTCCCACAGAACCCGAGGATGACAAAGTGAACAAACCAAATTTGGCCAGGGGAAACTGGTTATCAAATGCAAACATTTCATAAATTAAGATACAGTTAAATGCTTACACAGCCCTCTTCAGAATAGTATTTTAAAACTGGATAGCCATTATGTAAATAAGAGAAAGGCATTAACCTCATTCATAGGAGGAAGATGGAGAGTGGGAAAACTGAAATGATTTGATGGAAGCCATGCAGTGCAAATAGCCCCATGGAAAAGCAGATCTTGGAGATTAAAGCCTGGATCATGAGGCCATATTTCTCCTTCCTGCATGAAGTCCTACTTTTTCTTTGCTCAAGTTTTATAAGCACTGGTGGCAGCATTTTTCAGTTTGCAGCTCTCAAATCTGCACAGCCCCATTCTATTTGAAACCTCCACCATTAAATGTGGTTAGAAATTGCAATTTTGACCTTGCAGCTGCATAACACAGGCATGCCACATAATAATGTCCTATTTCACACAGGAAGTGGACACACCCTGGGAGCAGGTGCTCCAGTCCTACAAAAGGATTTGCCAACTCTGAAGTGTAAGTCATCATCTATAACAGAACCAAGGTTTTCACACAAGAAATACTAATAAAGTTCTGGTTCATTTTTACACAGTCTGGCAGTCATTGCACTTCAGCTGATAAAGGTATCAGCAAAATCATACATATTTTCTATGCTTTCCTTCCAGCAGACAAAAGGTGGTTTTTAGCACCATTTGCCTCTCTTCCACCAAGGACTCCAACACACAGGGACTTCCCAGTCCTATCTAAAGCACGGTGAGCAGACAGGGTTCTCATCCTATATCCAAACTGAGATAAACATAATTCCTTCCAATTGTTCACACAACTATGCTTTTTGTTTGGGTAAACACAAACCAAGCTCCTTCAGTTCACCATGCTATAAGAGATGTGCAACTTTTACAATTAAAACAGAGAAGTCAAGAATGTCAGGGCTAGACAATTGTATAAAGTAGGTTTGACATAATCAGAGCTAATGCAGTGCAAGACACAATTGTGTCAGACAACACAAAAATGGACAGAGCCAGAAAAACAAATTGAAAATAGTTTTCCTAGAGTAAAAAAATCAGTGAAAACATTTTTCCAAATCACCCTGCCCACCTAGAAAGACAAGGATTAAAATGGAGTTATCCAAATGAGTTCATTTAAAACTATTTTGGCTGCCCTACATAAATAAAGCTTAGATACAAAGTTCATTACTAACTAGATCAAGTCTCTTTTGAGGGGAAGAATAAACTCCAGAGTGTCTGTGGAGACTTCTGCTTGCAGACACAGCCTGACACGTAAAAAGGCAAACCTTTAAAAGATGCAAGTTTCACTTTTCCCTGAAATGGCCACATCAGTTTCTTTAAGATGAGAAGGTAGTAAAAAAATTTACAAATTAATTAGAAAGATACCACATTATTGCAAAGCTTTTCCCAAGACAGTTTGCAGGATATGAATTCTGACCCATTTTAAATGCTGACGACAGCATTATAGAATTCTGATGACTGTGTTTTAAAACCTTTACAAATACACACAAGGGGGTGGGAGGGACAGAGAAGGACAGCTTAAATGTAATGTGAAAGTTCAGCTTGCCTTCTACGAGTCCAATACTGTAACTCCTACATCCATAGTCAAGTCTGCTCCCTGGGAATGGTGTACAAATGGTGTACAAACGGGGCTGTGCTGGCAGCTCTAGAACAGTTTGTACCTGCAGTGTCCTACACAGACTCACTTTTGTTCATGGATGGGTTTTTCCAACTACATGCACTGAATTCAGTGACAATCTACAACCTACTTGGATTAACTATTCTCACTCTTAAGGCAGCTTCTTAAAACAAAGTCGAACACTTTCAATTAATGAACAGCAAAACCTGTGCACGGCAGCTCCTTTGTTCTGAAGCTCCGTGCTGCCAGTGCGGGCTATTGAGCCTGCACAGGCAGGGCATGCTCCCCCGTCCCCGCAGGTATGTCACTGGCACGGCTCACACCGCTAAGGACCTTCTGCCCAGGACAAAGCACACGCGTGAGCGCTCTCACAGGCACCTCCCGGGCACACCCGCTAGTTCCGCTGTCCCCTCCCGCGCGGAGCCTGCGCTGACTCCCAGACCCGGCACCGCTGCGGTATCGGCGGACCCCCGCCCGCCGAGCCTTTGTGTCCGTGCGAACAAAGGCGGAGGGGCTCCTGCACGGGCGCGGCTCTGCGGGACCCGCGGCTCGCACCCACCTTCGAGAGCTGCCTGCGCAGGCTGAAGCGCTGCACCATGGTCCGCCGCGGGCCCGGGCAGCGCGGGGCGCGGCGGGCGAGGGGCGGCCAAGGCCCGGCCCTGCGGGGCTCCGGCGAGCGCTGCGCCCGCCCCGGGGCCCCCTGAAGGGCGAGCCCGACCCAGCGCTCCGGCCGAGCCACGCCGGACGCGGGCCCCGCGCAGCTCCCGCTGCCTTGGCACATTGTGGCACGGGAGCGTCAACTCTGCCCCCGGAATCAGCACAGAACACCCCGCTGCAATCACTAGGAAATAATTCAAGAAAGTAGTTCTCCCTCCCCGCCATAAATATGCAATACAGATGTGTGATAAAGCAGGTACACTTGCAGTTCTTCAAACGCCGTGGCAAGAGTGGCTTTCGGATCCTGAAAGCCTTCCAGGACTCCTCCGCTCACAGCTCTGGTGAGCGAGGGACACAGTACAATCTTGCAGAACAGGGATTGCAGGGCTCCAGCCTTGGCTTGGCAGCAATGATCCGAGGGGCTGCAGGAGTCCAGCAGCCAGGACACACACAGTGCCAGCCTGGGCTGTGCAGAGGGAGCCGGCTCTCAATGCATGGGCTCGGGCAGCTGCCAGGATGGTCATACACGAAGGAGGAAAACCCCAAACACAATGAGGAGCTAAAAATCTCTGGAAACCAGTCTATTTCTGAAATAGTCCTGTCTCACCATTTTAGTTTTGGACTTCTTAGGATTTTATTTCCAACTCATTTTGTAATGGCCTCCTGCATGCAATAGGAAAGGCTTCCTTTTTGCACCACACTGAAATGGCCGTGGCTTGATCACTCCAGTACATGGCCTTATCTACACACAAATATAGTTTCTCAGTAAATTTCAGCAAGTCTACTGGATAAGGAACAGCTCCCATGCCAGAGCATGTCTCTGATGAGCCTTGACTCTGTATCAGCACTGGATTACCCAGGAGAGTCCTCACTAGCACTCTGCTCAGACCTCAGCTTCACTGGTACCAAGTGGCTTCACCGGGTACCAAGTACCTTTACCCAGTGGCTAAAGGGACCCTTGTAGCTTCAGCTAGGACAAATCTGGGGCTCCAGACAGCACCGTATGCATGACCCGGCTGTTAGGAGTCAGCTGTGCATTAACTCCATACAAAATCCTTCCCAATGGCAGGTAATAGGTAAGTACAGATTACTGCCATGCATGATTGCAGAGTCTTGTAGAAAAAGGAAGGGGTCTTAGGCCAGAATCTTTGCCTTGTTAAGGCAAATGTTTCTAGACTATTTTTAAGGTCATCAGGTGATCAAGACACTACAGATAGAAGAGACATTTGCAGTTGGGCCATGGAAGGTTATGAGAACAGTCAGTGTGGTTCTTTAGATGTTGAAGGGAAAGTTACATGAAGATTAAACAGAGGTGTTTACTTTATAACTGTCATCCAAAAGTAACATCAAGAGATGCATTCTTCAGTACTGAAATCCCAACTGTAAAATGAGAGCAGGATTCAGCAGCATTCTTCCCAGCCAGGGGTACCTCGGGGATATTGAATGCAGACACGTTCTGGACAGGGAAAGTATTCCCTGACAGAACTTGGGCTCCTTTTCAAAATGCTCTCCTTTTTTTGTAATATACAGAAAGTACATTACCCAGTTACTAGGCCTCAGTTTTGTGATGACCATGGAGAGCTGACTGCACAGAAAACTAAAAGGACTGGGACACTAGAAGCACCTCCTTGTACTGGCAGAGGAGACACCAGATACTATGGGGATTTTGCGTCTAGCAGCTGCATCCTCCTCCTCCCTGAACTGGGTCAGTACTTCTTGTTCTGCAGTTTGGCTATATTCAGAAGCCTCATGAACACCGTTCAATTCCTACTGCAGAAAATCCATACCACCACCTTGAACAGCTGTGCGCCTGGGAAAGCTCACATGCCCATTCTGCAGAGACCAACAGGGCAAGTGTGTGTGAGATGAGAGAGTGTAAGAGTGAGTGAGATGGCATGGGAGTGCGAGAGAGTGTGAGAGTGTGCACTTATGCAGTCAGTCAGTGATGCAGTGTGGCAGCCACCACAGCACTGGAGTAAAGCGCTGGAGCCTGGACAGCCAGCTGCTCACCTTATCTGCTGCACCCAAACCTCCCTGCTTCCATGCTGCTTGACAGAAGATACCAATGGCTCTGGGTAATCAGCCTCTCACCCGCTGGGCTCGGTGCCCAAGGTCCTGAGGACTACCCACTGTCCTGCACCTCGGACTCAGGGTGCCTCATTTCCTCCACAGACACTCAGCTCTCCCTTCTCCAACAGGCTCCTGGGCTCAGTCTGGGTCACAGAGATACAGATAAGGACTGGAGCCAGCTTGGCTGGGATACAATCCACATCAGACCGAGATGGGACGGCCAGATTAGCAAAGTCGATGGTAGCAAAATTCTCCTTTGTCTCTGGAGCCAAGGCCTCACATTCAGCATTTCCAAACTGATGCTTATGATCTTCAGTTAATTAATGGCTCCTGTTCTGAACACATGCCTTAGTCCCCTGTTGCTGGGCTATTACCACTTTTTTCCCTAATATTACCTTCCTACAGCAGTTAATTTCTGTGCAATAGCTTAATTGGTGAATTCTTCTGTTTTTATTCAGGAACATGATGAAAAAGCAGGGAGAAAAAGCAAAATTTCAGTAAAAGGCACTACATTTTATTTTCAAATTTAAAATGAACTTGACATAATGAACTAGTGCCTCTGCCTGATAGCCTTTCATGAGAACACAAAACACAATTAGAATTAATCTTTGGTACAAAATATCTTGTAAATTAATTTCTTTTCAAAAATGCTCAGTAAAGAAGAGAATTATTTATTTTAATATCCCTCTCACGGAGATCTTCTACAGCTTTTTACTTGTATATCAAATACACAGTATTTAGCGGTTTTTAAAAATTATCTTTTAGAACCATATAAAGCTAGGAGAAATACATATGTATGAATGTTACATCAATGCTTGACATATGTAAATGAACAGGAAGGCATCTTCCTGATAACTCTTACAGAGGGACCTTTTGAGATCACCAACAGGAGAGACATTTTCTTATTGCAGAAGGTTTGGAAGATTAAAATTTCATGTTTTGAAACCTACACGTTCTCAGGATCAACCCTTTCAACTTATTTTATATGTATTTCGAAATAAAACACTTAAAGACACCTCAGTGCTCTGGATTCATGACAGCGAGCCCCAGGTCTCCGCACGCAGCAGGTATGGGCTGCTGTAGGAGGCAGCACTGGAGCTCTCTCCGAGTTCCCTGCCCCGCGTTATCAGACACCCCGCTCCCGGAGCGGGCTCCCCGCTCCCGCGGCGCCCTCTGCGGGCCGGAGCGCCGCTGTGCGCTGAGCGCTGCGGGCACGGGCAGGACCCGCCGCACCTGCGGGAGAGCGCCGCACTGCCGGGAGAGCACCTGCGGGAGAGCGCCGCACCTGCCGGGAGAACACCTGCCGGGAGAACGCCTGCGGGAGAGCGCCGCACCTGCCGGGAGAGCGCCGCACCTGCCGGGAGAGCGCCGCACCTGCCGGGAGAGCACCTGCGGGAGAGCGCCGCACTGCCGGGAGAACACCTACGGGAGAACACCTACGGGAGAGCGCCGCACCTGCCGCCGCACCTGCACCTCCGCCAGAACAGCCCAGCACCTCTTCCCGTCACTGACTGGGGTAGCATTTCAGAAACCATCTCATTCCACCCCACTGCTGCTGGCAGGGATGCCTTCCACTAGACCAGATTGCTCCAAGCCTCCCACCTTACCATGAGCACTTCCAGATTTGGGGTATATCAAAGCCCTTCACATTTAAGGATCACCAGAAACTCATGTATTTAAAAGATGCCATGTCCTCCTAAGAAAATTCTCAACAAGTTCACAAATGAAGTTGACTGAGAGGAAAAAGAAGCCCACGTCCCCCACTGCAGCAGCTTGGCTGCTGACAGGATGCAGCCACCATCAGCACACCTTCGCCTCTCTCAGTCCCGAACACAGCTAACCCAGGCCTCCATGTCTACTTTCGTTTAGGCAGTCTTACTTTGGATAAGACTCACCTGTCCTGCCCGCATTCAGTACTCGCAGAAAGTGGGACACAGGCAGCATTGCACTGCTTAGAGTAAAAATTACTTCATTTTTTTCAGGGACCATGTTTCTGTTCCTGGCCAGCACAAGTTTGCTGCTCAAGTACAACAGATTTCCACTTCTCATCAGGAAAGTTACAGCATTCCCATAGCTGTAAAATATTTGAACATGCCTCAGTAAAATATGCTTCCTTCCTGCACACCATTTGGAACCGGGAGATTAGATTAGCTCTTTTATTCAGGACTTCCACCTGCAACTGCACAAGGCAGATAAACACACCCAGTGGTGCCACAACCCTGCCTGATCCTAGCACCCTGGCAGAGTGTCATGGTACCACTCAACATCTCTCCTCTCTGCTGCCCACTTCCTGTATGGGCCACTGCAAAGCAAAAGCCTGGGTTTTATTACTTTATCATTAATTTCCAACTAAATTACACTTAGAATTTCTACATAACTGTTTCAGAAAGCACTCATGACAACTTTTGCAAAGGATGACAACTTGACAACTAAGGTATATATCACAGTCAAATCTACAATTAGAAATTACTTAAAATGTTTTTGAGTTGCCATGAAATTTGATACTAGCACTGTAACTATCATAGACAGTGTTGGTACAGTAAATAACAGGCAAACAAAGCATTTGTCACTTTGGTGACATCCCCGCAGTTAATGAGGATAAAGATGGTGCAGCCCCTTTTCCAATGGCTAAAAATCATGATTTTATTGAAATTGACCCCAGTCCTAAGAGAAATTTGGGGATGATCTTGGATGGTATTCTGTGAAAGATGTGGACCAGTCAAAACATCGATGACACATCTGCAGTGGCTCTGCTACCTGCTGCAGCACACACCTTGCTCTATCATGGCTGAACCTCTCAGCAAAAGATGTAGCACTGAGTTTTAACAGCACTGCCTAGAGAAGGTTACATTTTTAGCCTTGTAATTGAGCAACCATGTAACCTCCCAGTGAAGGCACTAGCTGTAGACAACTTGAGATGACAACACCTGTCCAGAACAACATCATCAACTGTAGGACCTGAGGAACACTGGAAGGGTGAGTGTAAATGGAGGGAAGGGATTATAAAATAAGAAGTGTGTATATAACATTTGAACACCAATAATACTTTTCCTTCTGTAAAAAATTAGATCTAGACTAATAAGGATGGGACCCTTGGCTCTTCCCATATAGAGTGTGTGTATTTGTATTCTTTACCCACAAAACTGAGCCTAATGCCCCTCTCTGCTGCACAAAGGTCACTGCTCCCAGAGAGGGAAAACAGTGCCCGCTACAGAATGGGCTTCTGGGGCAATTAAGCAACTGAAGACTAATTTCTGAGCTTGTGCAATAACCCTCAGCCTACTCCTGACCTGTCTCAACTTGCAATTAAGCCACCCCAGTGATCTGCCAGTATCTTATCTTGCAGCAAGACACAAACAGTGCAACCCTATCACCCTGCACTGCACAAATGCTGGGCTGACTTTTCCCCTGAGAGTAGAGTGGCACGGGCACACAGGAGCCAGAGCTGCCCTGGACACAGAGACACAACCCTGTTCGGATATGCTGGGAGCCTGGAGCTGCAGCTCCAGGGGTGTATAGGGCCACTTTTAAGAAAGAGATAAATTCCTGCTGTCCTGAAATGCTCTTTGTGCACTGTCTATCGAGGTTCTTGTACACCTGGCTGTCAGGGTAGTTCCTGCTTCACCCTCCCAAAAGAGAACAAGTTCTCCCTTCACAGGAACTGGGCACGTTGGTGCTGGCTGAACATTACTCAGATGCCGATGCTGAAAGTGAAATAATTTTTAGCATTTCCAGTCCCTTACAGCCAAAACTACAAAATGTTTTACTTCAATCAGTTACAAAAAAAAAAAAATAAAAAAAATTACCAAACGCTCACCACAAATGCAAGCTGAAGAGGAGAGCCAACACTAGAAGATGGTGTAAAGATTGCTTGTTCTTTGGGGAAATGGGTTAAAGCCAAAGTCATCTTTTAGAGATCCAGGACACACTCTTCACAGCCACAGTAGACTTTCCGCATGGTTTTAATGTTATAAAAAACTCTTATCTTTTGCCTTTTCACAGGTGGTTCTCCCAGCTGTATTTTCATGGTGTTTAAGACAGAAGAATTTGCAAAAAAATTCTGGCAAATAAGTTACCACTAAGACTATTTACAGCTGGAGAGAAACTGTTCATTTTTTCACAACTGTGCTACATATACTGAAAGGATGGCACCTTGCTGTCTTGTTTATGTTATCATGCAGTGTGCAAACCAGTGTGAACAGTTGGAAAGAGTCACTGTAAGTAATTAAGAAAAGCAAGCTTATTGCTGGTAGGTTTGTGATACCTATGGGATTAACATCATCTGGAAAATATTGATGCAGCTGCAAACTGGACTGTAAACTTATGCCAAAAGTATATGTAGTAATTTTCTAAAATATGGACATTAACAGAATATAGATTTAAGTTGATAACCAAAACCCAAAGATATTTGAAATATTTATGAAAACTTATTGTCAAAACTGACAAGTGGATGAGGACATGTGAAGTTCTGTCAGGATACAGTAGGACTGAAGTGAGCGAAGCCTTGAAAAGCTGCTCTGTGAGAATCCCACTGCAGGACAGTTAAATCCGTTCTCTCATCCCTGCAGCCCTAAGACAAGCAAACGGCAACCTGAAAATGTCTGGGCCTATGGAGGCAAAAAGCAAAAAATCCACCAAACGGCTTCATACTAAATTAATCCAAGTTGGTCTGTCTTCTCAGTGATGCCAGAAGGTGTCAGCCAAGGGCTTCCACCAAACATTCCAAACCAATTCCCTGTCCAGAACCCAAGCTGAATAACCTGACCTCACTACAGCCATGCTCCAGCACCAACGCTGGTGTCATGCCCAGGTGACAGCAAACCATACAGGTTTGGTAAAAATCACAGTGAGGTTTCACAAGGCCAGGTGCTGGGCCCTGCATGTGGGTCACAGCATGGATAAAAGTTCATGTGGGCACAACTGCTCACCAAAGTACCAATAATTTCATATCTCTCAAACATCAATATTGTTCTGGTCTGGACACATAATTAATTACCCCACAAAAAGCTTTATAAGTACATGAGACCCAAATGAGATCGGTGCAGGCTCAGCCATTTTCAAACAACCACTATCCTGATTTTCTCAGCTCAGTGGGCTGCCTCTACAAGAAAAGAACTCTGCAAGAATGTTTAGACTGCTTGAAATAAAAGCCCAACTGAAGTATCTCAGTAAGATTTTAATTATTACACTTTCAATGCTATGACAATCTCATTTCTCAGCTTCTATACAAAGCCTAACAACATGTGGCAGGATTATTTCACATGCAAATATATGTAAATGAGGTATTCAGAAAAATCTGATCTGCTGTTTTGGGCTAGCATTTGCCCTTCTATTTCAACAACAAATTGAGAAAACAGAGAATGGAACAATACTGTGAACTAAAACCATGTTGTGTGCAGAGGTTTATTAAGAATTTATTCTCCCTTACACCACAAAATACTCAATGTCCTTCATTCCCACTGAGAGTGGAGGAGCTCAGCACCACAGAATCAGGCTCATCCAAAACTCATTATTCTGAAGAGACATACAAACATGAGTTAACACAAGGTCAACCTATTTACAGGCAAAGTTACACCACCATCAGAGTTTTCCACCTTTACCTGAAAGAGACTATCACAGCCCTTGCTAAACTCTGACAGCTGCTCTAGGCTTAACCTTGTTCTTCACATAAACCAGTGCTTAAAGCAGAGATTGTATGATGCTTTTGTTGTATGGCAAGAGAACCTCTAAGTTCTCTGAACAGCCTGAGCAGGCAGCTCTGTTGCCTCTGCGAGCCCCAGGGCCAGTGCAGTAACACTGCAGCCTGGCCCCAGCACCCAGGGTCCAACCTTGGCCCAGGGGCTTTGCAGAACAGACAAGAAATAAGGACTCCTGTCTCCAAAACTTGGCAGCATCCACGCATAAAACATTGGCAGGGGAAAAAAATATCAACACCTAACCAACCCCCCCCCCGCCCCGCTTCAGTTAACAATACAACATTTTGAGGACATCACCCTCCAAAGCTTTCTGGCACAGTGTTTAGTGGGGGAGGTTGTGTGTGTGTAATGGGCTTATAGACATGAAAAGGAAAGTGTAGGTGTATCTAATCAGGAGACAGCTGGAAACTGACCCTGCTATGTGAAATAAGCAAGCTGGGGAAAGAGGAAGCTCCTGAAAAAGGAAGCATGAGGCCTAAGAAGACATCTCACATGCCAGAAACTGTGGATCAGGAGTGAAAGACACACATTGGCTACAGCTATTTTTAAAAATGCAATGTAAATGACAAAATGGTGCCCAGCACATGAAGAAAGATAACTTCCATCTGGTTCATATAGCTGGAACAAAGAAAAAAAGGGGTGGGAAAAAACGGTGATGGGATAGGAGCTTTCAGAAGTTTAAACAGTCCAAGACAGAACAGAGGCAAGACAAACTAATATCAAGACCATATCTTGCACATATCTTTTCCTTGCACACAGTACTCTGCATGTGACGCAGGCAGAAGGGGACTCTCAGGAGCTGGCTGGAAAACTCAGTTCCTGGAGCTTCCCTGCTCTGAGCCCTGCCCTTCCACAGCTGCCCCATGAGGCAGGCCTGGTTTCTTAGCACACCCTGGAATTTAATTACAAAATTTCCCTTTGCGCTTCTGCAATTTACCTCGTGGATATGGCCAGCCTGATAAGGTTTCCTTTTCCAAAGAAAGTGTCTGTGTTCAGACATAGCACCTACGGTTAAAAAGCAAATGTAATAGCATCGACCAGGACCAACCCAACAAGCAAATAAATCACAAGCTTTAGCTAAGCTCAACACAGCATTTATGTAGGCAGCATCAAGCATAAACTCCAATCACTGTGCAGCCTTGCACAGAAGGATGACACGCAGGGCTTGACTCCACAAAACATGGAAGATGTGGAAATAGCCCAGATGTGTTTAACAGGTCTTTAAGCTTCAGTAGTAAGCAAGACTGAAGCACATGGGCTCCTGCTCATCCATGCCTGACAAAACAGTTCTGCAACAAGTAACACTCCTGCTGTTCCAATAAGAAGCACTGACAATTTCACAGTAGCCCACAAAAGCATATAGAATAATGCTCTGATAACATAATCCTCTGATAAAATATAAATGAAGGCTAATTTCTCAGCAATGCAAGCCTGCTGACTTCCTTCATCTACTCATAGCAAAACCTTCTGCAGTCACAGTCAAATCCTAAAAGCAGTAAGGCTGCATGGCACACAAGGGTGTGCAGTGCCTGCAGCTCCCTGACTGAGCCCATCACCTCTCACTTCAATGCCCTAGTAAGCAGGTACAGAGCATGTGAAGCAAACAAAATGTTCGCTACTCTTCCTAACTGTCAAAGATCTCAATACTGGGAGAAAAATAATGAAAGAAAGGAATGCAGAGCAGAATTCCTGCCACAAGAGCAGTGCCAGCACAGTGACACAGGTGACATCAAGGCATGGTCACAGCCCTGTGCAGCTCAACACCTGTTACCTGACAGGGCAGAGGAGCCCCAGAGCCACTGGCACACATCCAACACCAGCAGGAACAAGCTGTGTCATGACAGGGGAGGTACCAGCAAAGCAAACAATGGTGGAAGACAGGAACCAGAAAACAGTTATATTGGTTGACTACAAATCCTATGTTATGTAGTTCTTGTCATAATTAAATCACAACTTTTCCATTCTATGAGTTCTTTCTCTGTTCCTTGTAGCTTGTAGAGCCCATATGTTCACAACAGATGGATCAATGCTGTAGCTCAGTGACATTTTTCTAATTATAGATGGATTTATGAAATTCTTAAATAATTTTGAAGGAAATACTCCCTGCTGATGGAAGGTGAGTCAGTGTAGCACCACTGTCAGCAGCAAACACCAAAACCAAGGAAGTGAAATTGGTGTGGCTTTATTAAAAGGAAAAGGTAAAAAATTTATTTAAAAGATAACATCACAAGAAGCTGAAGTAGACAAATAGGCAAAGTGTTGAGAAAGTGAGCACAAAACAACAAAAAAAAAATTAAGTGAAAGTTAGATGTAGAGACAATCCATGCAGGCTTGGTAGAACCCAGGGGTCTGGAGGCCTCAGCCCTGATGACTGAGCATTATCTGCCAGACACTTCAAACAAACTATTTCTATTTCTTAAGCTTCATTATGTAAATCTAATCTCAGTGAGGTTAAATAAAATAGGAGAATTTAGGGTTAAAGTAACACTGTATGAAACAACTTCAAATACCTCAGAATGTAAAGACAGTATTTAAAGTTTGAATTTACATCAAACTTTGTTTACTCTAATGATTTCAGATTTTTCCTGGCCCTTTACTGATTCTCATTTGAAGTGTGTTGTAAATAATTTTCCAATACAAATTGTTGAAAGAAGAATTAGTTTTTGCAACTTAACAACTCATTAATTTGTAGTCATAAATTCCAGCAATAAAGCAGCCTGAGTGTTAAGCTGGCTTCTGCTTCTCCAAAGAAAACAGCACTGACATCTATTATAAGGATGATTTACCAAATGACTGCATTATGCTTTACTGATTTTAGAAACCAAGAAGCTCTGTTAATAATCATATAAGTGATTTAAAATTTACATAGAGTTGATTTACAAATGCATTACATCTCTACTGAAAATTCAGTAAAAGCTGCTATATATTATTTAAAGCTGTACAATCATCTGCATTTAACCTGAAGCTGTCTCCCATTAATTTGTAACTTCGAGTGGCATCAACATACTTTAAACCTAGTATGTACAAACACATGGCATAGCCAAGACAGTACGTCTCAAGACTAAAATAACAGCAAGACATTTTGTTAATACAGCAAACACACACAGTGCTTTTCATGGAGTATCAGACAACCTTCTGTTGCTCTCTGTGAAAAAAAACAACATTTGTATTTTCCAATTTTTACTTTTTGTTTCCCGTGCAAATTAAGTCAAATGTAGTTCATGTGATTTTTACAGCTCCCAACATTATGCAGATTGCATAGCAATATTGCAGCAGTCTTGACCTTTCAGGCTCTTGGAGGCATGAAGGGATAGAGATCCCCGCTTTTGGAAGGTGGCACTAAACTAATGAATAACTCTTCCAACCCTTGTGCCACACTGTGAGATAGTGCTGTTACCTGCTCTCAGGAGATAAAATGAAGTACACCACCCCGACCTGTGAAAATTTTCCAGGAAAAGAAAGAGTCCAACTCTCCCGCCCATCTTTTTTCCCCCCTCCTACAGACTACCTGCTAAAAGACAAAGGTAGTAACAGAAAAGAGGCACGTGCAACCTGATTTCAGTACAAGGGACTGACCTTCACATCTCCCTCTCATTTTATGTCTCATTCCCCACAGCAGTATTTCTTTGGCGGTGTCACTTTAGACCTACACTATACATTGTTATTGTCTGTCACAAGATGATGCAAATATTAAAAAGCAGCTAGAAATTCACTAAGCTCTACCAAGACTCAACTGGTCACAGAGGTCTCTGATGGTTTAGTTCCCAAAGGTGGCCTTTCCTCCCTCATTTTGTTTTCTTCTGTCAGACTCCAGTCCCGCTCTCTCCTCTCTCCAAGAGGGAGGGAAGAAAGCCCGTGCAGCCCCTATCCCTCAGGCCACCAAGGGCACAGCCAGCAGCACCAAGGATGGCTCCCCAGCTGCCTGACAAGGCCAGGGGCCCCGTCCCCAGCCACTCTTCCACACCACATGCTGCTCCAGAGAACAGCAGCTGCAGGTGAAAGTGGCTGCTTCACCTAATCACAGGCCCTTATATGCCAAAAAGTGACTCCTAAACTTGCTCTCACATCTGCACAATGCTGTAGCAGAATGCTATCAGATTAACAGTCTCCATTTTTCCTGTCACTCCTGCCACATGATCCCAGTGGTTTCCAAACTTTGCACACTCAATCAGTACAAAATGTTTGACCATGGACTCCCAATACATATATGCTTATTTATAAACTATGTGTATATACTACTCAACTAATACAATATGCTTATTTTAAAACATACACAGAAATCCAAACTATAAAGGAAAATAAAGATAAAAACAAACCAAAAAGTACTTCCTTCCTACTCCAGGGGACTGTCCTACCCACATTCCGCTTTGGAAACCACCACTCCGGGCAAACATTTCATCAGACAAACTGTGCAGTTGGGAGAAAAGACCTTTCCCCATATTCCCACATTATTTACCTAATATGCTTAGGCCTGTTCAACCTCCCTGCTCATACATGAAGTAAAGGGACTACAGTTTTAAATCAACAAATGAACAATTTTCCCTAAAATTCTCCTGAAACAAGTATCATGAGTTCACTCACAATGAAGAGAGGCAATATAGAAATAAACCTGAAAATATTATGAGGTCTCTTTCTCGCAACTCTCAATAGCTTGACTAACTTAACCAGCCCAGGAGAGTGCATGCTTTTCACAACTACTTTATTACTATCTCTGTTGTTGCAACAGTTGGCAAGAGGCAAAAGCTTCAGACACAGCTCCAGGCAGACTCCTCCCATGTTCCCTGCAAGAGGGAACTACCTAAAGTATATCCAGCCTCCACAGACCCCTTTGTTATTAAGGGCTGTTTTTCAGAGGACTCTCTGAACCAGTGTCCTGAACAAGCTAAAATTAGCTTATCAGAAAACTAGTATTCCAAAAAGCAAACAAACAAAACCCCATCAAACTTCAAGAATGCTTCAACTAAATTGATCTGGGAAAGGAGAGAAACGGTAAGACAAACACTGCTTGCATTTTGGTATCATCAATAAGCTGACAGGCAAACTTTGCAAGAATGTCACAGAACAGAGACTGTCATTTCACTGAATCCTTTTCCCACATAGGCAGGACAAACTGAAGGAGACAGCAGTAATCCCCCATCAGCAGAGCAGCCAGGCTGATCTAAACCATGTGCAGGCAACCCAGCACTGAGGTGTTGGACAGTAGCACAGGCTGCAGCCCATGCTCCCAGAGCCTCTCACAGCCTAAAAGACCAACAGCACCATCCACTCACACTAGAATTCTTTGCTTTTATAAAATACAAAAGAAAATAAGAGAGGAATTAAAAAGATTTACCAAATGACTAGGAAAATGGAAGGTTTTTTTGCAGGAACTAGCTAAGAGTTGCTAAAAAGGACTACTCTGGCTGCTGCTCAGCCCATCGCTCCTTGTTTGATTGAGGTGTGCCATCCAAACAACCTAATATGTTTCAGAAGTAGCTCTCATTTCACTGATCAAATACATATAAAATCAGCCACCTGCCATGTGAGAAAATGACTAATGCTTGCATCTTTTAAACTCTTTGCTTCACCACTGAAGAAGCTTTTGAACACAGCATCACTTGAATTTGCTGAAAGAAACCTGCTTTTCAAAACAAGATTTCAAAGGGCTTAAGAAAACATACAAAGAGATGATAAAGATCAAAGGTAAATCTGAGTAACTTACTGCTGCTGCTGTGGCCTCTTCTCCACCTACATAGATAGAAGAAGCAATCTCCATCACAGACAAGTTTGTGGGAGCATCTGTAGTGGATGATGATCTGGGCCGACCCGACTGAATATCCTGAGCAGACCTTCTGTTGATCTGCGGGCTTCCTTTCGGGGCATCTCCCTTGCCCCACCTGCTGTGCAGGCTGGTCCCTCTCTTCATTTTGGGTGGCACTCTGATCTGCTGAAGCACCCGGTTCAGAGCTGTGGGGTGGGTGGAGACACCATCAATTTCAGCACAGACGCTTTGGCTTTCCAAATCCAGGTCAGGCTCCAGCTCAGCCTGAGCTTGCTGGACATCATGTGGAGAAACAGACGACCTCCTGCGCTGATGCTGGAACAGGTGCTTCAAGCCTTGACCAATGACATTAATGTTCTCCAAAGCATTATGCGTTATTTTGGATAATTTTTGCTCTGATTCATGTTGTTTTTTGGTCTCTTGATCTTGGGATTTGCCTCCAGGATCAGGGTCATCAGACAACTGTTCAGTGCCCGACGGCTCCATTGCTGACACCCAACAAGTTTATTTGACTATTCATACATAAATACGTCCCCTTTCTTTAAAAGGCTTGTGTTTATTTTGAAAATGCCAAGACTGCCAGCCAATTAGGTGTGTAATTGCTTCAAGAGTGACTATACATGCAGCTGTGCCACGGTGATCTCATGCTTATCTAATGTTAAACAAAAGAGTAGTCATTATTATACATCCATGCAGCAAGTGTGGGTTAAAAATCCAATGTGCAAAACATGCCATTAACAAAATAAAAAGTATCAGTCCTTGGAGCACCCCTCCATGTGGCATTAGTTGCATCTAGGCTGTACGCAGAAGCCAAAGCTTGTGTGAGACAAGTCATTCATTGCCTGGGGGGAGAAGTCCAGCACAGAGGGTGCAGGAAAGCAAGAAAGGTAAAAAAGCTGTTCAAAAAGGGGAGAAGCAAGAAGAAACCAGTGGAGTTTTGTTTATTAAGAACAAGCCCATAATAACATCTAACATGAGGTTAAACTTCTGAAGAGCATGTTAGTCTTAGGCAGAATTAATTTTGCTCTTTGACAAAGATCTGATACTAAGACTCTAACTTAACAGTATTTAATACATGCAAAAAACCAGAACATTTCCAAATGAGTTATTCATTTCCACATAGTGAGAAATGCTTTATTACAGCCAGCATCCACTGACGGCACTGGAAACTAGATGTGAAAATCTATCTTCAAGCAAGAACAGGCAAGGGAAATGCTTTCTATTGGCATGCTCTTGTCCACAGTTCTCAGAGGAAAGAAGAATGCCTTTTGAAAAGTAGATTAAGCAACCAAATCTGCAAGGGATCAGCACCAGGTATGTGGAGTTCAGCCTCTGGCACAGGAACTACGCAGCTGTTCTTAGAGAGCTCAACCCGAGTCATTCCCTGGGCTCACGCAGGACTGGATTATACAACAGTGCAGCTCAGCACTTGCTCATAGCAACAACTGTGGGAGAAGGTCAGCAAAGGTATGGGGAAGAAAGGGAGGAAGGAAGGAAGGATACAGTAACTGAAAGGGTTTTACATCAGCACCATGAGATCACATGCTCAGAAGCTGACCACTGTTTTCTGCAAGACAGAACTTTGATTAGGTTTCTATAAATATAGAAACCAGCTCACAGAGGTCTACCTCAATCTTGGCAGAAAGCAGTTTGTGCTTCAGAAAATAATTATTTGAAACTCAGCATATTTCGGATTTGAGAATGTTCATTTCTATGCTAGAACAGCTGCAGAAACATAATGCATTGAGTTTACAACTGGAGTGCTCTTGATTTTGTGCATCTGAAGCCTAACACAGTGGGTTAAACAGATATTCAAAATGCTTTCCAAATTGCCGTCCAAAAATATCAGAAGAGCTGCTTCTCTCTTTTTCCAAGTGTCACTGCTATTAGCTAGAGGCAAGAAGAAACTCAGTACTTACAGAAAGCAGAACACTGGAATCATGCAGGACTTTATCTCAGTGCTTTGAAGATGCTATAAGCATTGAGTGTAAATAAACTGGCCAGTTTAATCAGTAACACATTAAATGCAAAGGAATAAACTACATCCAAGAAAAATATAGTGACCCACATTCATTCAGCAATTGTGTGGCAGAAGAAAAAAGATGTGCCAACAACGTACCTGCATACTTAACACTTTCTTAAATTAATTAAAGTACCTTTCTGTCTAGTAGTATGCTTTGGCTTTTGAGCTTCCTCTTTCTTAATCTTTTTTTTTCCCCCTCAGGTAACAGGTTTTGCAGAAAATTAGACTACAGGTCTCCACTCAATTTATGTTTTGGGACAAAAAATCTTCAAACTAGATGCTCTTTTTTTAACCAACAGACCAAATGGTTCAGTGAACAAAACTCACCATCTTAAAAAGCAAGAGTCCCAAAACTATTTGGCATATAAAATACAAACCTGACAGCTGACCCATAACTGCCTTTTTCATTTTAGCTAATTCACTCAGCATTTATTTTCAGTCAGGACTCACTGAAGAACTTCAGTTCTTATCTAAGATGATTGGTAAACTCTCCAGCCAGGATCTCTTTGATCTCTTGCATGCTCTCTATCCACATCATCACTGGCAATGCCACTGGTCTTAAAGAACACCACCTGAGTCTAACTGGAATTCCATGCATTATCTGCTACAAAAAACTAGCCTGCTTAAATTAACCCTCTGGCAGTTTACAAACCAGCCCACAGTGAGCTCACAAACTAGGCATGATCACCCTCTGTATTCTGGGACAGATTTCTGAAATTATATGGCCTCTCAGAGGCTCCTAATGGGAGCTTTGTAGTCATCTCCTATTTCTATTTCCATAGGATGAATCTGTTGTGAGCCTGAAATGAGCTCTGCAAATTACACATGTGGTACGAAGATCCTTACAAATATTTATTTGTTCTAGTATTTACTTCTGGGGAAAAAAAATAAGTGTGAAGAATTGCAAATCTTCAGAATTAATTAGCACACTTATTTGCATTAGGATTCAACTTTTGTGCTCACTTTTGTTTTCTCTACTTACAACCACCTTTATATTCTGTTAGTGGGAGGAAACAATACTTTATAGCATAAAGTTCAAAAACATGAATTTCTGATTTGTACAAGAATATACTACATCAGGAACAAAATTCACAATAACATATAGAGCCAACTGAGCAGATGTTATAACATTATTACATCCCAGAACATTCCAACACAGTCCTTCATTTGTGTAATTATTTCCCAGGAGCCCTGGGAAACAAAACAGTTCAAAAGGAAGAACTGGCAAAACCAACATTAAATAATAGTGAAAGGATAAACTTGTACTTGCCTCCATCATTTGCCCTTTAGCATGGCTGACCCACAGCAGTCCCTCCACCGAACAGAACTGCAAAAGAAATTGGGTATGAGATACAATACTGAAAACAGGAGGAAAGATATACAAAAACAACAAAGAACGAGCATGATTCCAACTTCTAATTTTTTTTTTTTTTTTTAGTAATTTTTTCCCATTGAAATGTAAGTGCCCCTGGAAGCTGTTCTATTTTAAACTCTTTCAAATAACTGAAGGGATACAAATATGACTGCATTTAAACTGAAAGTTTAACTGAAGTTAAAACTGAATCTTATGGAGTTAATCAAGAACTTCTTGTGAAGGAGCATTTTCTGTTGGGATTTATGGCCTCCACCACAGGCTGAAAGCAGAGGAAGATGTCAGCGCTCCAACCTGCACCATATAGATTTTATTTTCTTCTCCTATTTAGTCATTCTCCACACTCCCAGCACAGGTCAAACAGCTGTCTCTGGTTTACCTGATGTTCACCTCACAGGAGTTAAAAGCTGTGAGCACTCAGACACATTTGCACCTGCCACAGCTCCTTGCATGGGCAGCTCCTGCCTGTACATTTCTGAAAACGACCCTAAGGCCAGGTGCTTGCTAGGGGATGACAAGAGGACAGCTGAGACCAGACACGGTGACCACACTTCCCTAGCCAGCCTCAAGGACTATTCTGAAATACAGCCAAATCACTCAGATTTTCCAAAGATAATCATTAACTCAACCAGTTCTTGAAAACAGGGAGCACACTATTCTTCAGATGAACACCACAAGAACTCTGCACAAGAGGAGTATTTTGACTGTTTTATTCCACATCAGATTCCCACGTCCAAGACAGAGAGACGGAAAGAAAGGGTCACTCTGATCCACTGAAGTGAGATGCTAGAATATGAAGAAAGTGATGACAGCAAATATTAGGAACTTGGAAAAAATGAATGAACACATTTTTGAAAAAGATCTTCATATAGAAGAAATTCCATTTCTATACTACCAATATGCAGGGATTTTAGAAGAAAAACAAACTGGATGAAGAATTATTATAAAGACAGCCTGCTTTATTAGGCTCAAGAGGAAACCTGCAATTCAAAAGTGTGTGGTCTGCCACAGGAGGGCTGACAGTTGATGCTTCCACTTAATTTAGTGGCTTGTTTCAGAAAACGGATATCCTCACCCGCTCTTCCTCAAAACCAAACAGAAGTTAAGGCCAAACAGCAGCATTTCCACTAAAACACCTCTGCAAAAGGGAAAAATGTTGCACCCATATTTACGTGTTCTACAAACCAAGCAAGTGCATGCTCTGAACTCAAGGCTTCACTGAAGAACACTGAAGGGACATCTCCAGCCACAGTCCAAGCAGGGATATGAAGCCGTCCTTTCACAACACAAGAAGTACAACAGAAATAGCAACTTAAGGAATTTCCAACCTCTTTTGTCCCCTGGGGCTCATTTTCAGAACCACAGCATGGCATCCAATTTTAGCTTTTGTAGGCACAGATATTTCCAGGGCTGTGATATGAACCAATACAAAAAAACCCTCTTATTTGAAGGAAGACAGGACTGAGGGACAAATCTGACCATAAACCCAGTTATAACAACTTTAGAATAAGGTTAAAGAGAGGAAATAGACAGGGTACATAATTACTCCCAAATGGTGTTACCAAAAACTTCCTATCTGATGCTATGCCCACAACAGCTGCAGAAACAGGAACTTGCATGAGGTTCAGCACAGACTTATCAGGATACAAGTGATTTCACTTCCACAGATCAAATATGCATTTTGCAAACAGAGAAACTCCCTCCCCTAAAGGAAAAGACTGAAGAAGTGTTAAGCAAATATTCAAAACAATGTGTCTTCCACAAAGAAAAGAATGGATTTAATTCCTTGAAGCATCTCCAATATTTTAGTGGTCAGTTGCACTCCTACTATTAACCTCCCCTATTAACATTTGCATTATCTGGATCTGATTCTTCAGTCTCTGGAAAAATGCAACAGTACTAGGCCATGGCAAGAATTTCAGCAGGATCTTTTCAGGAGAGGAAGGGATGCAGGGGAGAGATCAAAGCTGCTCTTATCTCCTCATTGCCTGTCTGCCAGAGACACTGCCACCTTCTGTGTGTCAAAGCTGACTCAAATGTCAGGAACAAGAGAACCATAAAGTGGAAATACAGGTATTTTCATTCCACTTCCAAGGGAAGACACAAGGTTATACTACACCTATTTCTGGCATTAAAGAGAACAACGTCTAAGCACTCTAATAATACAAAGAAAAGAAGAGATGGCCTCTCATTTTAACTCCTAGTAGAATTACTTGTGATAATGCCAGCAGAGAAGCTGGCAAGATTTAGCAACTCTAGTTCTAAAAGAAAGGTTTATTCCAGGCTTACAGTTGTAAGGAGGTTAAAACAAGTTAAATTAGCGGGCTTGTAAAGAAAGATATCATCTACCACCAACCCACACCCCACACTATGTGTGATTTTAACATGTGCTTTTAGCCCTGAATTTTGGAAAGTATCATATTTACAATGACTCGTGAAAGAAGTAGAACTAACCTCACACAGAGTGGTAAAATACTCCCACTGATGATTCAAAACCAGCTCTTTCTACCAGCATTGTTTAAAATGTGACACAAATCTGGCAAGACAAATTCTGACCAGAAGTCAATAGTCATCGCTATTCTGACTGTTGATGCTGCTCAACCATGGACAGCTTCATCCTGCTCTTCAGAAGAAAATTCTCCCTCCTAATCCTTCTTCAAGACTGCTACTCTAGGGAACTTTTACTTAAGTGCAACTCTTTTAAAAAATTGTGTAATAGTAGTGGCCTTAATCTGGGGCCAGTTTGTTTACATGGCCTTTTCTAATCAAGCATTAGCACATTCCTCCCTGCAGGACTACAAACAAGATGTTCAGGTTGCCCAGCAAACACTGCTTGAAGTCCTTCAGTCAGCACTTGCAGGAGACTGGGAGGACCTATCAGTAAAAGACTACCCCCACCCACACCTTCTTACCTGTTCTCAGTATTAAAAACCTGCTATCAGCTGTCAACAGAAACAGGAGACATGTAAAAGGTGTTTTTGGCTTGACTCATTAGAGCCACTTCTCCCAGTCCCAGGTAGGCTCAAGCAGAGCTTGAGACAAGGAACAGTAGAACTCCATTCCTATGTACCCTAACGAGTAGGAACAGCATCAGCCTGGCCCGTGTATCTCAGAGACACCGTGTGAGCAGAGCCATGGGCACCTGCCCTGCAGCACACAGACATGCTGCCAGGCCTCTTCAGGTGCCAAGGAACCAGCCCAGCACAGCCACAACTCCCTATCCCCTCAGAGCAGCACCTTTTGGAACAGGACCCATGTTAGCCATCCATCAACTGCTACCACACGGACTTGTGAATTCCCTGCTTTGCTCACTTGTTGGACTCCTGCAATAAAAATACTGATGCATATCTATGGTCCTTTTCTTCTATTAGATCTTATAATGGATTTTAGAGACACACATACACAAACTGCACAAACACAGCACAGCAAAGCAGCCACTCACAAATATGCTGCTCTTCAACATCCGCCTCCACATCCAGCTGCACAGAGGCAGTAATGTGGTACAAAGCAATTGGGCTTGACTACTTTGTTGCCAATGGGAAACAAGTAGTCACGCATTTAAAACCTCAGCCAAAATCAGAACGTTTCCTCCCACATTCATGGTAGAGTCCACATAAAAAAATCCACAAATCTTTACCCGAAGCAGCACAAGAAGAGAGCAGTCTTATTTGAAATAAGGCTGAATTTCAGCTACCACTGAGAAGGTGCAGGCTTATAATCAGAGCCAAAAGCAAGACCCAAGTTAACGGCCCCTTACAGAGCTGTTGTGCAGTTTGGGTTTCTGCCAGAACACCTGTTTGCTAGCTGCAGAGCAGCTTTGCAGCTGGTCAGGCCCCCAGTACAGGTACATGGGTTGCTACAGAACACCAACTACACCGGGTGGGTCCTCCCCAGGTGCAGAGCTTCCTCTTTCCCTTTAATGAACCTCGTGAGGTTCCTGCCTGCCTATTCATCAAGTCTATCCAGGCGCCTCTGAATGGCAGTACTATCATCAGGTCTATCAACTTCTCACCTTGCATCATGTACAAAATTCCTTACCTGGCCCTATTAATATTTTATTAATAAAGAGATTGTACAGTACTGGACCCTGTACTTCTCCCACAGACTGGAATTACACGAGAAATATTTAAAGGATTTTAGTAAACCAGAACCAAAACTTTCAGCACAACAAACCAGCTGAGAACTAACTCCCACAGCAAAAGCATGACCAGCACAGAAACTGCACTGCAGAGCAGCAAGCAGCCACTGACACAGTCTCCCCCTCTGCTCCTCTTGCCACAGCATGCTCTGCAGCCCAGGCAGTCAAACTTCTCAGAGGTATCCAATGCATACTAGCCAAGTTCTTCTGTTATGCAAAGGCTCACATATACAGAATATTTTACTCCACAAAGCATTTAATATAAATCAGTAGCAACCAGAGCTAGAGGCTACCCCAGCTGAAAGCCAGCACAGGAAAGGACCACAGCCCCACACACATTGGAGGGACTGGCTTTCACCAACAGAGCTTTTGCCTTACTAGTCAGTCAGCCATCACTGGCCTGAATGGGCTAAGTTCAGTTTTAAGAAAATCTGACCCAAAGTCACTCTGTGTTCATTTCTCCCATTTTAACTGCTATTCAACCTCAGGATCACAGCAAGGACACTCACTGCTTCTCACAGACAACTGACACTACCCCTTATGACTGTGATCCACTAAAGCATGAGATGCAGGCAGTCATTTACAAACATGGAGTGCTATGGGTGCAGCATTTCAGTGATCCCAGAAAAGGCCACAATCCTTTTGCTCAAAACTAGTATAACTGGGAACCATGAAAAGAACATTTATTTGCCCTCAGGATAATCACCATGGCAACTGGCTTCCAGGAAAAGAATAGTCAACAGCTTCAGTAAGGAAGGCCATTGGATTTGTTAAGGACACCATCAGCTCACACAAATACAAAATATACTGAAATTCACCAAATTTATGCCTGAAGAAACTGTAAATAGGTATCTGCAAACCTACTGTAATAACGCATCCCACCTGCCTTTATCAAAGGCAGTACCATTCACCTCAACACTGCAATGTCATTTAATGTTCTGTGAACTTTTTAGACACCCTGTAGAACAGTTTTAATGCAACGTTCTTTAATGTACACAATTTCACCTTTCAGACCGTTTCTTTATATCAAACGAAAACTATTTTATACTCAATCTCCTTGTCACCTAACATTTTAGTAATTCACTTTTAGTTATATGAGTTTGAATAACTAAACTGCGGTTATGTTTTTTCATTAAACAATGTTTTAAAAAGGCAGGTCAACATTATCTTACAGTTAAGGAAATAATTACTAATACTCTGTTTAGGAATACACACTCACAGAGACAGGCACTCCATGTATTCTTACAGGTGTTCAAAGATACTGCAGGAGTTGTTCTATTTTCACAGAATGGTAAGGTTTTTTTTAAATGTGCACCATTAATTGATAGGATTACAGAGATCATAACCTACTTATATATAACCAAAAAAATGCACCACGTTGGGTTACAGAATCCACATCCCTGGTACACTGCATAAAGCACCACTAAGCTGGCAAAGGGCAGCTCAGCAAACCACTCCTGATGTGTTCCTACAGCTTCTATGAAAGCAGCTTACAGGAAACAATGCTCCTCCTTTCTGCCCAATGCTACATTTGCACACTGCCACAGCCAAATAACACTGCCCAGGCAGACTGAGAAACACATTTAAAGTGTGCTGCACCAACTTCTGCCCACTTGTAGCAGCGAATCTCACCAAGGTGCCAATCCCTGGCCCCAGCTCTGCTTGCAGGCGAATGATGCAGTTCCTCCATGTAAGGGATCCCCTTCCCAACCACTGCACTTTGCTGCCCATCACAGTTCACACTTGCACTGCAACACAGCCCATTCTGCCTTCCTGTTACAGCAACACCATCAGGCTGTTTTAAGCCAGACAGGGAGGTAGGTCAGATTTGTGTCCCTCCAGTATCATGTCAGTCTGAATCACTGGAGCTTATCAACAAAAGCGTGTGTGATGTCTGCTAAATACATCCTGTCCAGCAATGTGCCATGATGAATGATTCAGTCGGGTAGCTACTTTCAGCACAACTAGTTTTCCTTTTAAACTAAACCCACTAATGAATGTCTCTTCTGGAAGCCAGAGAGGTGTATGTTTGGCTGCCTTTCACTGTAAGCCACCATTAACTGACAAGACCACCACTGCTCTGGAACGTTGGCATCTACATCACAGAAGGGATAACCAAAGGGAGTTCCAAATAGTCTACAGAAGGAAAAGATGTTATCAGTGCACACCAGCCTCCTCTAAGCCCAGACAGAGGCAGTTAGCCAGCTTCCTCATTCCAGGTTTAGAATATGTATAGACAGCTAAAAGCTTCCAGGAAAATAAAACTGCATGCTGGTTACTTTCTATGCTGTGGAAACAGCCAAGGCTGTCCATCTCTTGTTACCTGGGTGGGACAAACCTGCACAACAACAAGGCAAATCCCACCCAGATCTGCTTGTGTCTTGTACATGACAGGCATATTGTCTAATGAGACTGCTCCTTTCTGGGAGCAGAGACCACTGTGCCAGCACCTGTGCACAGGAAGGCAAGCAAAATACCCTTCTTTCCAAACCATCATTCCAGATGCTTCCAAATTCAAGGCAAGTACTTTGTAACTTCATGTGAGTGCTTTACCTAAGCAAACAGAGCAACCACCATGGCCTCCCAGGCACATTTCAATGACTGCGGCATGTTTGTCACATACATTGACGAAGAAAATTTCTGCAGACCATGGTGGTATTCAGGAACTGAATGGGTGAGCAGTGGATACAGCTTTTCTCAAGACAATCTTTTGAGTACTCCCACAGCAGGTTCAACCAAGGTCATTCTCCATACAATGCCAGCTGGGTATTGTGGTGATCCTACAGCCTCACTGTGTACATATATATTCTGCTGCTAAAACCATGCAGAACAGTGCACATCAGCCTAAATCTAGAATATGTATACCTAGAGCTCTCTTTGCCCTAATCAGATGGCCTTTCTCTTCTACGTGTTCTAAGTCACAGCAGGCATACGTACCTCAAAAGTGCTCAGGGTAGCTTGTCTCTTTGCATAGGTATGCTCACAGTTGTAATCCAAATATCATCAACAGACGTCTAACTTTAAAAATTCAGAAGTATAAATTCCAAAGGAAACAGGAAAGTCAGGGGAGGGAAGAAGATATGATTTATCAGCTTCTACATTTGCAGACATCTGCAGTAAGTACTGTAGGTCATTTTCAGAGTAAATCTTGGCAACAAAGCTTCTTTGTAGAGAAGAAAGACCTGCCAAAATTAACAAGCATAATAACAAACATCATTAATACCTGATAAACAATAAAACAGCACACATATTCAGAGTCCCCTTCATAGAAAATAATTAACTCATTTGAAATACTGTGTTTCTACTGGCTTTGACATATTTGAAATTAGAAGCAGCCTCTGAAGTTACCTCATACTCTGACTATTTAACCTAATAAATTATCTCAAGGAGATCCTCTAAGCATTCAAATGAAATTTGATCATATCAGGGCATACAACACTATACCACATCACAGATTGCCCCGATTCAGAAAGAACTTCCCAGCTCACCAAATGCCTTGATATTCACTGGGTATTTTGCCACAGGAGTGCCTGTGTGACCAGTGTCAGACTAAAGAATCAAGGCACTGTCCAAAACAAGGACCAACAAAGAGCATGATGGAAGCCCCAACACAGCATGCACATAAAGTACATACTTGGGGGGTACCTGCATAGCATAAATGTTCAGGAGTGTTGGCAAACTTCTGAACTTCTCAGGTTTGGATTTAAGTTAATAAAACATAAATGGTTTTGGGGCAAAGAACTCCTGTTTTGTGTTTGCATTTCATATGGTGTGTCAGATCTAGATTCCTAATCAAAGTTCTCAATCTTATTTTGATAGAAGCATTTTGTATTTTTGGTCCATGAGTAGGATTCTTCTCTATAAATAAAAAGGGTCAACTAGACCTGCATTACTGTAAAATGTTTCTGAAAGTATGAAGACATATTTTGCAAAAATATATTTAACTCCACACAATTGCTTGTTTTCTTCTTTCTTTTTTCCTTAACTGCTTGGCTGGAAGAACAATTTTGAGAATTTGAAGCTTAAATTCAAGCCCAAAGAATCAGCTCACTGTGCTGTAGCGATATCCAGGGTCTCAACTGCTTAGGGGAGTTAAGTATTTTAAGTATTTAATCATAGAGGAATACTAAGTTTCCAGAAGCGCAGACAACGCACATCTAGACTGCCACCTTCACGTTCCATTTCATTCAGCCATCATCACTCTTTCCAGGGATGTCAGTTTATCCTCTAGGAAACATTGTACCAAGTTCACAGATTTGCTGACCTTGGAAGGGACCCATGGATGTCACCTGGGCCACCCAGGGTTCATTGCCTACACACCATTTTTAAAAGCCTTGCTAATGAGAGACCCCCTGTTCTTGGCCCTAGCAAGCTCCAGCCCCCACAGAGAGTGCACGACCTCTGTGCCAAGCAGCATTCAGTGTGCCACAGCCACCAGCCTTCACCAGGCCTCAGGGGGACAGCAAAAACCACTCCCTGTATTTCAGGGGTGAGGACACTCCAGGTCTATCAAGAGGCAGCCAACCAGCTAGCTCATCTGAGAAACAACTTGCACTCAGTGAATTCAGCTGCCAAAACCCAGCTCTCACTGGCAGACAGCTGCAGAGCCACCTGAGGAGAACATGCCACACCACTAAATGTGCTGGGGAAGCCGGTGGAAAGGGAAGACTCCTCCTCCAGAGTGCTTAGCAGAAATTCCTAGAAACCAAGCCCAAGATATTATCACACCAAGTCTTTTTGAATGGTTCAAAACAATTCTCAGAAAGACCAGAGAAAACACTAACACGAGGTTTGCCTGACTCCAGAGCAGCCACAGTTGCCAGCTCACAGTCAGGCAAAGGCCATTCACCCGAGAAGTGGAGGAGCTCCTTGCTCCCCCTTCCCCAGACCCACTAGATACAACCCATTTCCTGCAGAATGCACCTCTCTAAACACATGGAAACAAAATCTGTAGACTTCCAATGATTTCTACTTTGTATTGAATTAGACAGAAGTTTTAATTACAGGAATGCGAGACAGCCCAAACTATGACACAGAAATGCTTAGAAAACCAAACTCAGCAACTTTTATGTGGTAAATGGAGGAGGGAAACCCCAAGTTCCAATTTCTTCCTAAAGCAAATTCCACACAAAGTAGATCTTTCTCCGTCTTCCATATTTTGGATGGCTTCCAGACCAGCTGGGTGGGTTCATCAGGCAGCAGAACTGGACACTGTGTATACAAAGCTCCAACAAACTAGTTTGTTTGGTGCCAGAACCCTGTGTGGCTGCAGAGCTGCTGAGCAGCGCAAGCCCTGCAAGCTGGGGAGCCCCACAGTCCCTAGACAAGAGAAGGAAGAGCTCCCCCAGAACCAGGACAGAAACAGCCCTTCCAGTGAGCACACCTACTCACCAGGCCTTCCTTGCCTCTAGACACTTCCAGATGGACCAAGAATTCACCCCAAGGGAAGGCTCAGGACCAAAAATGGAGTCACCTGCTACATGTTAATCTTCAGTAAGACAGAGTGAGCAGTGAGCCTCAGGGACAGCAGCACTTACTCCCTGGGCTGAGGAGAAGCCAGTGGTACTGGCTCAGGTCAAAGCATCACTACTTCAGTGCTACACCAGTAGCCTGAACTAAGGGCTTCCAACCTGCAGAAACACCTGATTTTAAGGTTTGTGGATGACGGACACTGTTTACTGATGCAGTGGGAGTTACATTACCCTCTTCTGTCTCTCCCTCCCCTAGACTTCCACTCAAATTTTGCACCTTCAGTTCAGACCTTTACACTTCCTACCCACCAAGAAACCTCATTAAGTTTCTTTATTGATAGTTTTTTAGGGAAAGTGATGCTTCCACCCACCATAGGAGTTTTGCTGGCCACCGCATTTGTCACTAACGCACATCAGGTGCTTCTGTGTCTCCAGTGACAGCAGCTGCACACAAGTCACAAACAGTGTCAGCTCCAAGTCTTGTGAATTCTGGCACTCATAAAGCTTCGAAGCTGCTGCTTTACCCCTTAAGCTCTTTACTTCAAAGGCCTGTCAATGACAATCTGCTTTTAAGCCGGCGAACTCTGAGCTCGCCATGAAAGCCATCTCATCAAAGACAGCCAAGGCGAGCAGCAATCAGTGAAGCGCACACGCGCCTCAGCCGAGGCAGCGCCTCGCGAAGCCCAGCACCGGGGCGCGTGGGGCCGCCCGGGAGGGGCCGCGGGGAGCGGGGCGATCGCGGGGCCCGGCGGGGCCCGGCAGGGCCGCGGGCNNGGGCGGGCCCTGCGGTAGGGCACGCCCTCCCCGCGGCGCCTGCGCGCTGAGGCCCCGCCCCAGCACGGCTGCCGCGGTCACGTGCGAGCGGGGCGGGGTCACGTGCGCTCCCGCTCGCGCTGGCCCGGCCCGGCCCGGCCTGGCCCGGTCCCTGTCCCGGTCCCTGTCCCTGTCCCGGTCTCGCTCCGGCAGGCTCGCAATCCAGACCCAGTTCTTCTCTCCTCACCTCCTCCGTCTCCCGCAGCCCCTCGCCGCTGGGCCGGCCCCTCGCGTGGCTCCTGGCCTTGAGAGCCCGGCCCCGCTCGGGTGTGAGCCCGCTCAGGTGAGTCACGGCCCCCTCAGCGCTGACTGAAGCACAGCCTTCCAAAGAGCGGGGAAAGCCCGCCTCCCCCTGCCACACACCCTCGGCTCCGACCTCTGTGTCGAAGCAGCAGGAAAGGACGGGCATGCCAGGGTTAGCTCTGAATAGTTACTGTGGCTTGAAACGTCCTTAAAAGGTAAAATCCGTGAATTCCACCACAGCAGACTGTCCAGCCTGAGGTATCTCAGATCAATAGCATATTCCCAGCTGAGCATTAAAGGGGCTGTCACCTGATTTTCTGGCTCCCATGACTAAATTGCTGTAGCTTTGCTCTCGTGGTCCAGAAATCCTAGAGAGCCTTCAAAGAAATGATGGCTCATTATAACTTTGAAGGATGTACTGTACTCTCTAGATAATGGTGTAATGCAATAATACAATGAAAAATACACTTCCATTCGCAAGATGCTCTCTCTGTTGTAACTGCTCCAATGCAGCCAAAGAAGTTAATAAAAGAAAAGCAATTAATGCAAATAGTAATAAAAATTTAGTCTCTTCCATGTGCCATTTCCAAGAAAGCCTCATATCATTGCTCCTGAGCTAGATAAATGTGATTAACCCCCACTGCAGATGGAGGTGCTGTATTAAAAACACATTTCTCAAGTGTCCAGGCACAGGGCACCCGATGCTCAGAGGGCACCCGTCCAGCCCAGCATCATGCTCAACATCAGCAAGGAGCACCAGGGCCCCACAGCTGATCTGCACGACCTCTCTGCACACAGCAGCGCGTGTCCGTGTTGTGTGCCTGGATTGCCCTGGGGTCCCGGTGCTGTGCGGAGCGCTGCAGTGAAACCCTGGACAGCTCTTCCCGCTGGTGAGGCACACTGCTGCACGGCGTGAGCGTAAACTGACCCTGTGCAACCTCCTGCTTGTCCCCGGCACTGGCGGCACCTCGCAGCACCGGGCTCGCTCACGTCAGCGGCCGTGCACCCCACGGGCACCCACACCTCGCAGGGCCTGACCCCGGGGAGTGCCCAGCAGCCAGACCCCAGGGCAGGCATGTCACAGCGTGTCGGCTGCGCTCGCGTAGGCTGAGCACAGGGCCCGAGGGACACGGGGTACAGAGGGACACGGGGCACTCAGGGACATGGGGCACTCGGGGGACACGCCGGGCGCAGCCCCGCACCCCGCGGTGGCAGGTCCGTCCGGCAGGGGGCAGCAGCGCCCCAGCCAGGTGAGCGGAGCTGGGACCGAGCTGGGACCGGGCTGGGACCGGGCTGGGACCGAACTGGGAACGGGCTGGGATTGAGCTGGGACCGAACTGGGAACGGGCTGGGATTGAGCTGGGACCGGGCTGGGACCGCGCTGGGATCGGGCTGAGACTGAGCTGGGACCGGGCTGGGACTGAGCTGGGAACGGGCTGGGACCGAACTGGGAACGGGCTGGGACCGAGCTGGGACCAAAGTGCGACTGAGCGGCACCGGCAGTAGGTGTTATGGACGCACACTCGGGCAGACCGCACACACCGATAGCTCCAGGGACAGGGCACACTCACCTTAGGGCTGAAACACCCGTTTCATATCCATTGTCCGGGCTAGACTTTCATACTGGCCCTTTGCTGTTTACTGACCCATAACCTGCACTTCAACTCAACACGAGTTTTATTTTCTGTAGAAAACCTTAAAACCCAAACTTTGTTGATCTCTGAGAGTCAAGACAGAAATGGTTTAATCCTTCCATTGTACAAAAAGGGAAGAATGCCTGAACTGAGGAAGTACGGAACTACTGAAACCTTTGGTAGCAGGTCACTGTTGGACACATGGGGAATGCACACAGCACTCCTTAATCATAGCAGAGGCTTCAGGATCCTATGTGGGCTTGGATCTGCAAGTGAAATAAATCATAGCATGTGTCTCAGACTGGATAGCTAAGTGGTGTCCCTCTGCCATGGAAAGGAGTGGGCAGGCGCTGCTCCTGCTGCCGTTCCTAGGAGTTCATCCTGCCCTCTAATGCAGTACTCGGCTAGATTGTCACTACTGACAATTAACCAAATGTTACCACACCACTCATTAGTCTGAATCCTGTAAAAGTACCCAACAGCACTACATCACTCATCACTGTGTTCACCCTTGGAAGGACCACAAGAGCTTCACTGCCTGTTGGCACCTCCCGTCAGCAGCTGCTCTTGCCATCTACATGTCTGTCCTGCCTCACACTTCATGTCCGTAGAGAGGTTATACAAGGAGCTAACCTTGTAACACTGAATTACAAAGTTGGGAGGGCGGTAGTAAAAGTGGGGTTTTATTCAAACCAATGTAGTGCTAAGATGGATTTGGGAAACATAGATTCAGGTCATTTAGAAATCAATAATCAAACCTATTATAAATTCACAAATACATTTCTGCATTTTTTCCTTACAAAGTTTTTTGCAAACTGCAGTTGAAATACCTAAGAACTTTCTATCCACTAAAATGCTGGGTTACAAATGAAATGTGGAAACTGCAGGCCTTTGAGTTATTCAGGCCAAATGAGCTGGTTCAGGGAACAGACTGTGAAGGACAGACTTGTACAAAGCATATTCTCTCCATTTTCAACAGACTTCTGGGATAGACTCAGCTTTGGCGGTACTGTGTGACCTGAATTTCACAGTCTGCCTAGAAGCGCAAATCTGGCTGGGAAAAAAAGAAATGCAAGAATGCAGGAGGTCCTTGTTTTCCACTTCTTCTCTGTCTTCCATTTTAACTGTATAGGAGAGAGAACAAGAGAGTAAGAGTGTCTGAAGAACTGCATTATGTACTGTGTGCCCTGAAGTACAGAATATCAGGGACCTGAGGAATAGCCCGAGGTGAACAACTGATGCTGGGCTTTATGATGAATTCAGGTAATTGACTTGAGATCTGGATGACAACATCTGAATTTGGGATATTTAAATCCAGGATTAAAATTAAATTCTACAAATTTTAAAATATGTCCGTCCGTCCCGCTTTGAACCTTGGTCAGTTTACAGCATCTAGATATGCACCATATTTTAGAGCCCTTAGCTATCTTCTATTCAGACTGCTGCAAAAAGGCTATGCAATATTATGTAGTTCAATCCCAGTGCATTAACCTAAAATTACTTTTGATATACTTCAGTTAACTAACCAGTGTGGAATTAACCTTGGAGTAAAGTCACATCATAAGAACAAAGTGTGGGAACATGCTAGGCCAAGCTCAGTTCTTGACTTGCAGGCAAGTAATCTACTAGAAATTCACTTACAATCATTTTAAAGCGTACCTTAACATTTTTCCTCTGAGTTTAGTAGAGGTATGTTACAACCATAGGAAGACTGTTGGCCTATAATGCAGTAAAGAGAGCAAATTCCCCCCTGACATCCCTCAGAACAAAATCTTATTGTGTGTGGCCTATGTCTTGAAGGTTCCCAGCTATGATCTAAGAACGCAGCTTTGCTTTCAGGTGAAGAGGACTAAGAGAGTATGGGGCAAAGTGCCTTTTAAAATTTTTATTATATTTTGTATAAAGCTTTTTACTGCAATACCGTTACAGACTTATGTGTTTACACTTCTAAGGCAAATACAAATATTTCTTACTCTCCAGGTGTGTAAGTGGGATAAAACCATTGAAGTTGGTGGGAGGCATCAGCACTCAAAAGTTTTCATGAGGATACAGGTATACTAGATCTTACAGGAACTTGTAGCACATATTGTTGTTTTCTCTATAACTACATCTGAACATGATGGGATTTGTGTCACCAAAGTAATATAGAAAGAAGAAACTACATCCCTGAGAAACTTAAGCCCCACAGAAAGCCCACACCCTTGTTTGACAATTTTTGAATTACCAAGGCTTCTGTGTAACAAACATGCAACCAGCCTTGTCTATCAGAAAGATTCAGAAATTATTTAAGATTAGCACATCTAACTCTGGGTAAGCAGGCGACACAGCACTATTCTCTTTCGCAACTCCATTTTTAAAATTGTCTGCTCGGATTTCTTCCCATCCCTAAGCTGCATGTTTTACAATGGGAGGAGAGAAAAGGTAAAAAAAGGGCACAGCAAGGGCTGACTACTCAATAGAGAGCCAGGAGCCAAACACCATAGCACAGCTGTCAAGGCAGTGGCCTCCAAAGGCCTCCCCCTCCTCCTGAGCAGGATCAACAGGAGAGGCCCAGAGGCTGTGGCCAGGTCTACCAAGCCTAGACCACCTGTCTTGACGCCATGGACCTGCCTGACAATGACTTGACCATGTAACCCTGGTTACTGTCACTAGACCTGATCCTGACCCATGGACTGATGTCGTGGCTGGACCTTGTCACCACAAACTGCCCCGATGCTCTGGTTGGCTCTGGCTGCCATCGCCAGTGCTGCCCTGTGCCCTGCACACAGGTGTGCCCTCAGTGCCACACTGGGAGGCCCCTGCCCCACCTGCCTTGTGGCCACTCACCTCCTGGTTCTCCATCCCTCAGTGAGTCCCTGGACTCACTGCCCTCTGGCAGGTTTACTCTGAGCCTCTGGATGAGAAGGGCAACTTGGATATTTTTCTGTATTTCTGCCCAAAGGCAGGCTCATGACAATCATCCTGTGGGCATTAGGTCTGACTAATCTGACATGGAGGGGGAAATCTCCCAGCGTCAGTGTGAGTCAAAGTGTGGAGTTCACATGGACATTGATTATAAACACTCATCCGAGGCCTCATCCGCGTGCTCCTGGCTGAGTCCTACATGAGTAGGAAGGGACTGACAGCATTCTCACCACTGCAGCAGGTTATTGCACTGGGATCTGGAAGAACAGTAGGTGACAGAGAGGTCCTGAGGAATGACAGGAAAACACTGCAGGATGCCATCAAAGACATTATTGATCCGCTCACAGGAATGAAATGTCTCAGAATGATTATGATTAACTGCAGGGTTTACTTAAGAACGAAGGATCAATACTGAGCTTGGGAAGAATGATTTGGGGGCATAATGAGTTTCTCTCTTTGTGACATTGAATGATAAACTCCCAGTTCTCATACACTGGGAGAGAAAAAACATGTTTTCCTGTAAGTAAAAACTGCCAGGTTTGCCATCTTTCTGAGGATGCATATAGAAAATGAAGGCTGTAGGGGAGACAAAATGAATTCAAGCAGTGACCAGTGCACTCAGCTGCATTTCTCAGACTCAGTGCTTTCAGGCTTCATAAGGGAAATACAAAGCCCATGTATACTCCCCCAGCTCAATTTACTGGTAAGAACCTTTGTGAGAGCAAGATGGGAGGTTCTTACAGGAAGAAGGCCAGCATACAAGAGAGAACTTCAGGAGAAATGCTGGAAGGCAAGACAGCAATAATGACGAGGTTGAATATTTTAAAGACTAAACTCCAAAGGGCCTGAAGACCACAGCAGTAATCCAGCTAGAAAGTGCTGAATGATGGTAGTGAGCTACCTTGATATGGGTCTGCATTTGAAAAAACTATTTCTTTTGTTGCAGGTTACAACTATTCAAACAGTAACTAGAGAGACAATTTGTAAGATCAATCAGAATTCAACCCTTCCCTTACTCATCAGCTTGTACTTTTTGTCATGAACACTCACAGCAGACACAAAAATGTTTTAAGTGTTTTAGTCAGGGATACATGATTTCACCAGCTTTCTTCAAGCCCTTCCACTTCCACAAAAAAAAACAAAACCAAAACCAAAACCCCAAACAAAAAAAACCCCCCAAAGCAAACTAACCAACCAAACAAAAAAAACCCAAAGCAAACCAACCAACCAAATAACAAAACCAGCAAAACAAAACAACAACAACAAAGAAAAAAAACAAACAAAAAAACCCAAACAAACAAAAAAAACACCCTAACAACAGCAACGATGATGACAAAATATGTAATGCAGATCTGCTTATTGCTTTGTTTTACAAAAATCACAACAATTTGTCATGCTCCATACAAGAAGCTTTTCCTCTCACGGACTCAGTCAGATGTTAAAAATGTAACATAAAAGATTTTTCTGTTCTCATAAATGTGACTTGCCAACAAAGAAGTTTGTTCTGCATGAGGTACTACTGGATCGATAAGTAAAAGGCTGGGAGGAAATGTAACCTACCAAAGAATAGACACATTTTGCTGGAACGATATGTTGTCATTAGGTATAATTGGGCAAGTGGCAGTGTGATCTCCAAAGCCTCAGCTGATCATATTCCCCTGAGTGCATTAATAATTTTGGGGAAAAGTGCATTAACTATGCCTTGCTTTATTGTACTGCCAAAGTGGAGAGCAGGTGTTAGAAAACAAGTTTGTAATCTTTCCTTCCTTTGCAAATGAATTCTTATTCACTTTGGCTCTTATTTCCATACAAAATCTAACTTTTTGATAATTATGAGAGCAACTTGGCAGCTCCACTTTCATGGCTCAGGTAAGTAGCAGATTCAAGAGGCTTTTAATTCCTAATAATACTAATACATATAGCTTATTCAGGTCTTTCTAAAAAGGCAGATAACATCACGTCCACCCTTGACAAAATAAGCAAAGATCAACAACACAATTATTGCCATTCTAGGATTACTTGCACTGAGAAGGTTTTATTACATCAGGATGAAAGCAGAGTATCATTTCAGTCTTTGTCATGGGAATGTCTAGCTCTGTGCCAAATTTTGACCCTTCTTGATACATCTGATTAGTATGCTGAATTAAATCAACTAGGGCTGAGAAGTCCCTACAATTTATGCAAACATAAATTTGGAGCAGTGTGGATAGGAAGAAAGAGGAATGAGAGTGTCTTTTCAGTGATTGTGTGCAATTAGATCTGATTGTGGTTTACAGTGACACAGATGACAGGTCTAACACTAGCTGCCCCAATTCTACTCTCAGTACTCCAGCTGGGTGACTGTGCTCCAACTCTTGCACCACCAATTTCATCTAAAACTAGTGAGTTCTTTGAATGAAGAAAAATATCAGAAAATTATCACCAACTGCTGCTTAATTTCAGGGTCACCAACTGAGTGTTTTAGTTTTCTCCCCAGTCTTTCTGCCCCCCTAAAGGCAGTTCTTCCCTGTGACAGATGCCCAAAGAAAAAAGGCTCCCCTGCTGAAGATCCCTGGTGGAAGCATACATGTCACCTGGCCTAACGACTCAGACTTCTTTCTTTGCTCTTCAGTGGCTAAATTAGGAAGTCAGAGTGTTCTTGTTTCCAAGTCTCATATGAGATGTGAGACTTAATTTAAAGACATCTTGTTCAGTCAGAAGCATCTAAATTGTCATTGATTGTTTTTCCATTGTTGGATATGTAAGTCTCTTTAAAAACAAACTGTTCGTTATTTGTGCTCTGTTCCCATTGCTAGACAGGCTACAGGGTTTGTGTTAATATTACTGGGATAAGACAAATACAAGTTTGAACAAGTCAAGCCTAAACTCTTACACTCCTGAGTACCAGGAGAATTGCCACTTGAGACAGTTGTTCAGGCACAGTCGCGTTAATTAGAAACATCTGCAAGGATCCTGGAGAAAATCACATCTGGTTGGAAAATTTCCACCATCATTTGGATGCTGAAAATTCAATAACACAAGGACAATATTACTTTATACCAGTTAAAGATAATAGCATGGCTATAGCTCCCCTTTGGTTCACTGAGCTCTGAACAGCACAGCAAGCACCTGCAGGTACAACTCTCTAAGCAGTGTTAGGGAAATGTCCCTGTCTGACCATCCAGGAGCCACTCTGGCATTCACATTTGCACCACCTGAGCTGGGACTGAGGCCCCTTTGCAGTTTCTACTCCCTCTCAAAGACCAGTTTTCCTTACCTGGCTCAGACATGAATATATTTTCTGAAGTAGATAAACATTAAATAAGCAAAGATCTTTTAGCAACCTCCAGCAATATCAAGTAAGATGACACAATATCATTTACTTATTTAACTTAATCTTTTCACTTGGGTTCCTAGGAGATAACACTTAAATTCTGCTACAGTCACAAACTTACTCTACATCTATACAATTTAAAGGGTTGAAGTTGATTCACATGCTATAGTAGGGCTCTGTTTCTGCTCTCACAGAAAAAGAGGACAGTACCTGGTACCTAGAAGCTGCCACTGTTCCATATGTTGTCAGATCTTCAAAGGACCAAAGCAACCAAGACAACAACTACTTGAGCAAACCTGGCAACTTCCTTTGTGTTTAAATGGGAACGACAACCCTTTGAAAATGTCACCACTTAACTGTAAATTCACTGTCATTACATTGGTTTTAATTTTTTTGTGTTGTCAATTTGTCAGGCAGCTGAGACCTCTAAGAACGGAAGTTAGTGCAGAAGAAAAAATAAGTTCTGTTAGTTCTGTTAGTGTAGAACTAATAATCAATAAAAGCACAAGTAGTTGTAAAAGGTCAATTTTATTACCCTGGTGTTGTCTTAGGGATAATTTGTTATCCAAATGACAGTGGTAATATGTTTGTAAGTACAGCTAGTGATCAAAGGCATTACCTACTTATCAGGCAATCCGTGGCATTTTCATAATTTGCCCAAGCAATAAAACCTAAGTTTCATTTACTCAACATGAACAGCAGAAGCTCAAAATTAATCACAGATTATTGTTGGGATCATCCAGAAAGTATTTTAAAAACTGTCTGTCAGCTTCTTTGTCTTGATAAGCTATTTCAAATGTCAAAATACTGGGTCATATTTTTGAATAAAAGCTATAAAATACAATGTTATGAAAGATTTAACTTTGTATTTTCCATGATGGTCTCTGAATTACTCATGGAAATGCAGGACTGAAAGCAACTCCCAAGAGGTGTTTTTTTTTTACTTTTTCTAGTTGCTTTACTTTTGTTATATTTTCTAGATGTGTAAGCATTTGCTAGGGTACCTATAGATCATCACAGAGGAAATTTAACAAAAGGATTGCTTTTATTAATGTCCTTTTTTCATCCTTTAGAAGTAATTCCTGTATTCTCTTGTACCACATTCAAGGAAGACTATCACCAGCCATTCCAGGAGTGCATTCTAGGATTCTATCACACCATTTAGGTGTCAACATAGAACATTTTGAATCTGATAGCAGCTTCCACGAGGAAAGAAAGAAATCTGGAGGAGAAAACTGTTTATTAGAGGCATCAGCAGTTTGTAGAAAGAATCCTGTGATATTGCTGATATTTAATATATGTATGACATACAATTGTCGTTTTTGTCACAACTGACCACACCAAAGCTTCACTAGAGTCCAATTAAACATGAGTTTTCTCTTCACCATTTTCTTTACTGAAATTTGCATGCCATGCCCACTGGGCTTGGTGAAGTCTACTTGCTCCCTAGGAAAAACCCCAACAAACTATAAATAACAATTTTTACTTCTCTTGTCATTTGTGACTTTTAAAGCATATCACAAGCATCAAAACTCTCTTTATCATATCACTATGGACAGGGAACACAAAACTCAAGGTATTTAAGGGCTTACTTAATTCCAGTTACCACCTATGAAAAGTCGGACTCTGATTTTACCTACAGTTGGATTTTTGCCTCAATGAGTGACTGACAATCACAGAGCAATTCAATGTAAGAGACAGAAACAAAATCAGCTAGTTCTCAGATTCCATTCTAACGAAATAACCATGTGGTCTCCCAGCTTGGTGCTTATGAAAATACAACACACATGCTGTAGTTTGCATCAGCAAACCATTCTCCAGTTACTTTTAAATGTATCTTTGTTCATGTTCTGGCTTAGCTGAAAACACCCAGGGGAAGAGAATGACCCAAAACCTGAGAGGCATATAGACTTTGTGTCTCACAGTCTTCTCAGCAGAAGCAGGTGTTAAATGATTCAAGGAAGTTTTACTCCAGTGCTACGTGTGCATTCACTCAGCCTCCCCTGGGATGCACAGAATCTGCCAGCTGGACTGATGTGAAGAGAAATCCACGAGAAGATCACAGAAGTCATTTCTAAAAATCAATACTACTCCTGGTCTCAGCAGATACCTCACTGACCCCATGTGTGCCTTTATTGCCCCATAAAGAACAATGTCCAGTGTTTGTTCAATAATTACAATTCCTGCCCCCAAAATGGCATCTGAATACCTATTGATTCTCACTTTATTCTGTTTGCTCGTAAACAAACCCATTAAGCACCCGTTGAAGAGTCTGTTGTTATTACAACGACTATGCAAGTTATAAAGGTGCAAATTAGATAAAGGTCATTGTTGTTATGTAGCTCATAGTACAATATGAAAATTGTCTTCAGCAACTGGTTGTGGAGACCTTCCTCCCCCTCCAAGTCTCGCAGCTGCACACCAAGCTCCATCTAAATGACTGTGCACAATGGACAAGGGAGCAGTTCTATACTGAGTACTCCATAAACTTCCTTCATATTAATCAGTTAATTCACACAATCCACCAAAGAAAGGACTCCCAACCTACTGTGCTCTACACAAGGACTCATGGCAGCATATCAGATCTCTGGTGGCTTCTGTGTTTAGTCAAGTACAGGCAGTAGCACTTCCCAGTTGACTTCCAGCACACCTCTGGTGCCACAAATCCATATATTTGCTACAGTGAAGGCTTGGATTCTAAGTAAGAGCTTCCAGTTTCACTGGTATTATTGGTAATGGTTCCAAGTGACAGGAATAAAAATTCCTGTAGCCATGTGCCCTGCAGACACAGTGAGACTAATGGACAATACCAGAAACAGTAAACTGTGTCATTAATATTTGCTAAGACCTTCCTATAAATGGCCTGTGCTGAAATCAGACAGCAAAACTTGAATGTACGTCTTTATCCTGGTAATGGCAAGTGACCAGCTTTCTTATAAGCCTTCTCTTACACAAGGGAGAAAATCCATGCCAGGATAAAATTTCTGTCTTCTTTCTTTCACATCCTTTTGCAACACTGCAGCAAAGCTCACAAATCAACTTCAACCTGGTCCTGATTAGCTTTATGCTGACTTACAGCTACCCAAACTCTTGAAATATCATATTTATGGCCAACACAACTGAAATGATTACTCCACCCTCTCGCTTCATCATTTCATACACCTCCAGAAGCATGTGTAGATGTATGATAGGTGTAGGTGCACATGGACGTGTATGCATATACATCTAGGTTTCATTTTAACTCTCTTGGGAAGACAGTTTCAGATTTTACTTCACCATAGTACTTACGACAACAGGATTCTGATCTTCACTGTTGCTGTGCTACAGGACTCTTAAAATCAGTAGCTGAAAAGATAAAATGTCTAATCTTACTGCAGGAACATGGTCAGCAAATTTAAGCCCTCACAAAATGAGCAGACCAAATAACTTAGTAACTATTAAGAAAGACAAAAGTACTAGAAAAAAAGGCAGGAACAGTTCATTAGTAAAATCCAGCATAGCACACATTCATCATCTCATCAGACAGGAACATCTGAGAAGAAGGAGCAATACCTGAACTGTTACCTATTTCAACCAGATCAGCTGGCATGACTGGCACCAGAAGTTAATTTGGTTAGTTAAACCGGATTCCTGTTCAAAATCCCTCTCTATGTCTGATTCCAGGATGCTCCTCCAGTAGAAGAGCTGTTCTTAGGTGTTGTGTATAGGTAGGCATAAACACATTTGCCTTGCTGAGGGGGTCCTGCCATGGGCCCATTTCCCTTTCTTGGCACATGAACACAGACAAGTTAAGGGTAAATCACATTCGTGCTGCATCCTTAAAGCCAGGCTTGATCTCACTTTACAGAATAATTTTAAATGAACAGCTGTCTTTTACAACAGCCAAAGGTAACAATAAGATATACATGTCTTTAATTTTAAAAGCTGCTATAGAAATATATCAGTTTTGAGAGGATGATGTTCTACAGTGAAGTTCCAGGGACAGTTCTGGAACTTTTTCATTCTGCTTTTACATCCTCTTCTTACTTGTGCTCTCCGATTCCCAAACACTGGGGATGCACCATCTGTATCAAGCCTTCAGCAGCTTTGGAGCCTTTACCTGACAACTGAACCAGCCAGGACTGGCAGGCAGACTATCCAAGTATGCTCTGTGCTGATTGCTCCTAGTGAACTGGACAGGAGTACTGGCTGCAAGCTGAGGATTATGGACTTCAAAATTAAACCAGCACTTTCAACACTTGGTGCCAAACACTAAATTTCTTAGTAACTCTACCTCACAAATTTCCACCTCTTCACACCAAATTATAGCTTCTCTGTCATAATTAGTATGTCTTAGCAGTGAGTATAGGAGACAGGCACAGAGCAAACATATCACCATGTCACTTCGTTAATTTCTATGGAAGTAGTGATCTTCTATCTACAACAATCCAATTGACTTTGCAATTTACCTGACAGTGTGACTCAGACTTGTTTCTGAAAATTAAGCTGAATGTTTTCTATCATTCCAAATCAAATTTCCCAAAATCTATTCTTGCTATATGATGAAACTTGCCCCAGTTCAAACATAGTATTTTGGCAAGGTGAACTGAGCTGTAAATTTTCTTCATCTGATGACCGTTGGAAGTGAACAAGATCTTGAATCTTGTCATCAGTAGTTGTGAAAAAACAGCAGCTGGAAGTTTTTTTGGTGCTTGGAGGCATAGTGCCATGCTTTTTTCATTTAGTGACATTATTTGCTTTGAAAGATCCTGGACTGTGCCTGAAAAAAGAATCAGGGCACAGAATTATTCTTTCTGACGATGGCAATTTTCTTCTCCAGTCACAGGGTTCACTTGACTAGAAAACTATAGAAATGATTCTGCATAAACATTGTGGAGATAATTACAAAATAAAGAATCACTACAATGAATCTATTGAGATTTTTAATTCCAAACTGCCACCATCCCAGAAAGAATAAACTGTGAGTTAGTCTGACTCTTAAGTATACAATTAAGCCTGTCAAGTTTTGGCTGCATAATATGCTGTTTAATATTGAAAAATCTGTCAGTAAACCAATATGTGGCATTAATGCCATAGTGCTTTGGGTTTGCTTCCTCATGGAACAATAAAACTATTTAGCCGAGACAAGCAATGCGTTATTTATACACCTTTTGGCAACAGTTTTAATGATATGTGGGATACTGCCCTTTCCTTCTAATATAATAGTTCCCTTTTTGGATTGAAATTGATGAAGGGAGCTGTGTATGTGTTCCATGTGGAATTTACTCAGTAATTCTATTAACGACTTCCTCACAAAGAAATAAATGTTCTCAATCTCCTTCAATACTCATCCTACTCATTATTTAAAACAGAAGGCCTAATCTCTCCATATATTAAGTTTCCTCAAAGGGTTTTCTATTAGTTTCAATGAATTCAAAAAATTGGGCTTCAACCCTTTTATGTTTGCAAAACTATGAAACTCTTGGCCTTACAGTCAGAGCAGAAAGTTTTGCTATTTCCAGAATTTTTGAGAAGGAGGTGTCAATTGAAGGTTACACAGCCTTCAAAAGGAATTCTCTACACATCCTTACCATGTTCAGGTCGTGCTTCAAGTGCCATTCAACATCAGCCAGCAGAGCTTCTGATAATTTCACCAGATTCTCCAGGCCAATTCCTTCACCTGGCTCTAACTAAAGCTCACCCCCAAACCGGCCTCAGAGCTCACATCACAAACAAGTGTTTACCACTACAGACTCTTGCTCTAGACAACACAAGAAGTACCATGGTGGGGGCTCAGACCTGGAAGAAAAGAACATGATAGACGAGTTACCTTCATTTCCCTTCCTAGATTTTATATTCACAGCTAATGAAAATGAATAGGAAAGCTGTCCTTATTATTCCTCAAGGGTTTTGGTTTTGTGATGACTTGCAGCAAAACCAGCTGGGCTATGATAAGCTGATCTGCTGCCCACAGTGAAGCCCCCCTGGCTGAGTATGTCTACAAAAAGGGATCACTTTTGCTAATACTAGTGGTGACCACAGTAGGCTGCATTTCAAAAAACTTCCTGCATGTGTCATTACATCCACTCAGTACTGTCTAGGTCCATTTACTTAGCAAATGAATTTTGGGGACTAGCAGATAGAAGTTGCTTGGAACCCTGCCTCCAGTAATGATTAATATTTAATACGAGGTTTGTAGATTAGGTATAATATCTTCTATTGTCATGAAAAGATGACAGTTCTGGGAGATCACAAGTCCTTTTTCAGTTCTAAGAGGAGAGACAAACTTTCAGATATGAATGCATTTCCTCAGGCCTAAGAAAGGTTTGTACTCCTGAAGGCTTGCCTCCCTTGTAAAACTATATTATGGGTCTAATAATAAACCATCTAAAGATCATTGTGGCTATACACACTCTGGCACTCTGATGTCATTAAAATCAAAATGAAGAAAAGCTGGAATTATACCTCTCACAAAAATACAATACAATCCTCCTCCAGGCAAACTATTTGCCTCTTCTTATGCAGGAAAGATCATGTTAAGAAGGTCACATGGAAAGAAAAAATTACTGAAATCCATCTCCCTAATTTTCTGCCTGAGTAGTTCAATCAAGGAACGCACTGGGAGGAGTGATATAAAAAACTGTGCTTTTACATTTTCCAGAGAAAACAAAAGAGCTGATTTGACTCTAATTTCTGTTAGCAAACAAGTAATTCCTAATTCATAGCACTGTTAACAAGAGGAAGTTCAGAGAGAACAGCTTAGATTTGCAGTCATTGCAAGAAATACAATTCAGGAAATACCCAAGAGGTTAAAGTTATTTAAAGAGATTAGAAGATAGAAACTACAGTCCTAGTGACAGCGTACAGTTAATAAAAATTAATGGGATGCCTTAAGTATTCAGTGGAGGTATTTCTCATTCTTGCACACAGAAGTACTGTCATGTAGCTAACCTTTTAAATGAGAAAGATGTGTGTCTTGTGAGGCTCTACCAGAAACCAAACCTGTTTTCTATAAAGGAATGCTAACTGAACAGATTCTAGTTTCACTTCCTAATTCTAAAACTACAGATCTGTGACAAAGGGCAAACCACTTAAAATTCACCATCTCCTAGTGAAACTGGTAACAAATGCAATGAGCCATTAATTCCAAACAAAAGTATTTTTTATTCCTATAGGTAAAAAAAGCAGTTCCCATACCAACTTCTATATTACAGGATTCCTGGAGGGATGACTATACTAAAAATGAGCAATGTACTTCAGTTACTTATCTCCAACAGTGACAAGAGCAAGACAGTCAAAATAAGATGTAGAAAAATTTGCCAAGGAGAACTTTCTCCCTGACTTCACGATGCCATGGTTGACTAACTGCACAAAACGTGTGTCTATATTCTTTAAAACAGAGATGAGTCTGGGGCTAGCAGCAGATTTTCTCATTATTCCCCTTTGAGATCATTTTAGGGACCAGCTCTGTGCCCCGCGACAGCCCCAGTGCGAAGGCCCCATTGCTGTGAACACCAGCACTGAGCTGGACAAGTGCTCAGCACAAGTGGAGGCACCAGGGGTGACCAGTGGACTCTGGTGACGCGTGGTGAGTGACAGCAGTCAGCAACACATGCAACATGCAAGCTGGAGAGGGGAGCAGCACAGAGCTCAGTCCTCACAGATCACTGTATGGGCCTGACTCTGCTTTTGGAGGAGTTGTCTGCCTCCCAGTTTCTTCATTTAGAAGCCCCTTGAGAAGCTGGGGTGCCCTTGAGAATGTTTAAAAGAAAATTTAGGAACTTCCTCAACAGAGCTGACACAAAAGATCAAGGGATTTGCACTTGTGATAAAATACAGCAGTTGGACAAGGGATTGAGGATCACAGTGATACTAAAATGCTGTGTTTATGCATGAAATGTGGTTGTTCAACATCTCTGTGCAATTCTAAAACCTACCACAGACTTAGATGTGGACTGGGAGCCAAACCCTGTGCTGATACAAGCTCTGAGCAAGTCTGGGGTGTCAATGCAGTTGTCACAAGACAAAAAAGTATAGCTTGGAACACTCTGGATTTGAGAAAACAAACTCTCCCTCCTACCCATGAATTCATCTGAGTGCCATGAGTAACTGTGCAGTGAGGGGGAGGAAAGAACATTTACATTTATAAAACAAACCTCCAGAAATCTTTTAAATAGAAAAATCACCTGTAGGAAAAATGAAACTGAAAAAAATGTAGCCGGAAAAAAGAAAATCAGAAATCTAAAAGAAAGGATATCATAACAAAATCAGTTTTCCAGCTGTGAAATAGAAAAAGGACATTTTTCATTAAAAACTCCGACTCTTTGAGGTGCTGAATTTTAAGTTTCTTCCTTTAAACAAAGCATTAAAACTCTACTAAATGAGTCCAAAATAAGATAAAATAAGTCCGAGCAAAGAGGCAAAGCTGGCCAGACTGGAAGTCCTGGGCATTGCACTATGAATATAATTTTGCACCTGCTGAGGAGCTTTACATGGGGATGTAATAAAAACACAGTACTTCACACATGTTCTCTAAAAGTAAGCTCAAAAATGTCAAGAAGCAGATTTTAAGGAGAATGAAACCAGGCAGTTTCCCATTTCATCAATGCCTGCTTTCATTTATAGGGCAATGCAGTAACTGTTTAAACTCAGGTGTCACACCTGAGAGACCTTATGGAGTTACTACACCTAGGAAATACCAAGGAGCTGTCCAGCCTGTATGAGCAGTACTGTGTGGAGCAGTATCTTATGTAGACAGCAGGTTAAAGACAGGGAGTCTTATTTCAAGTTACAATAGTATAATGCTTTTTGAAGCACAGAGCAGCAACATAAACATATTTTAATATTTAATGCTATGCACCTCATATTCTAAAATACTTTTTGTGGAAGCCTAAGCTAAAAAAATATGGAACTGTGAGCCAGAAACTGTATAGTGTCATCGGAATAAGAACCCAGAGTATACACTTATTTAAATTTAATCCATTACATTTTTGCCATTGTCTTTCTTCCCTAGCCTAATTAATTACCTACCTCTCTGCTTTTACTCCAAAACACTTGCTTAATAGAGGACAAACAAGCTTAGTGTTGTTAAGCAAAGAAAACCTCCTTTTCTTTATGCTGAGTTACATAAAGTTCAACATAATCTCTTTAGAGAATGGGAAAATAACTGTTTCTGGGAGCCGAGCATGGATATATGGAGGCCAGCAGATACCTGTGAATCTTAAAATGCATTCAAAATGCAGCTCTCTGAGAGCAGTAAAAAAAACCAACCAAAAAACCCCCCCATCACATCCCCTAAATTACCTCAGAGCTGTTTGCATAAAGGGTCCAGAGGCAGTACACTATAAGTACAGAGACGTGAGCCGTGCAGAGAGCACACGGCAACGCTTCTGTTGGACACTCTGTGTGCCTGCAGCAGCAAAAGGGCAACTGAAGCTCAGGTGCACAAACAGCTTTAAAGGACTTGGCAGATGCATCAAGCAAAAATCTGAAACTACAAATCAGGTAATTTATCAAATAATTTCCTTTTTAGCAGATTTTACCTTTCTGTCTAAAGATTGCTCTGAGTCAAATTGCCTATGTGATGTTCTTAGGACTGTTACTCAAGGATTTTATCAGAACTGACAAAGACCTGCTAATAAAAAAGGTAATGAACTCATTCTCTATTTGGGAAATTTGTAGGACTTCATAAAATTGGGCATTTCTTTTACATTCTGAAGATATAAATATAAATGACTGCTATACTAGTATTAAAGATATATTCCATTCTACTGAAGGAACTCTGCTTACTGTAAAATAAATCCCTAAGCATGTTAGGAATTCAGTGCTAGCTAGAAGAAATAGGAAAACACTTGGTATCTGGGCAAGAGGTAATAGAGGATACCATTATTATTACGTCTCCGAAAAAAATATAAGATACTTCCCTCATTTCTTTCCATGCAAGAAATCTCCCTGCCACACAGAGCATAGCTGTCTTCTTAGCCTGATGAATACCCAGGCACACAGCTACTTTGAATGTATAGAAAAAGATAGCAAAAAACTAGTGGATCATTTAGGTTTGGCTTTAATTAAAGGTGGAATGGAAGTGCTGCTAATCTCAGTATAATTTTAAAATTAACTCTTAGCAAAGGGAATTGCCTGATGAAGGCAGCAGATATAGATGTCTATACCTTGTGCATACAGAGTTCAAGGGAGAAATTATGTTTGCCTCTTGTCAGAAGGCAGAGTAAAATCACTGTTTTTCAGAATCACCCGTGTCTCAGGAAGTTAATATCATATTTATTCAGCCAGAAAAATTAACAACTACCTGGTTTTGATTATGAAGAATTTAGATGTTTTGAAGGATAAAAAACAAACTGAGAGGTTAGTAACAGAAATGAGGAAAGACCCTGAGACTTCAGTCCTTGCAGCAGTGCCATATTTGTTTTTCAGTGTCTGGAAATATTGCTGTTATTGCTAGGTTTGCTTGCTCCATCCTCCTCCCCTGTTGTTCTCTGTCCAATGGAAGTTGCAGGAACCCACAATGACATCCATCCAGCTGCCACTGCTACTCCTCTGCTTGACCTCGTGTGGTGTTTGCTTCAACGGGGGACATCTCCTTCCAGAGGAGAGTGAGAACATGGGAAAAAGTCCCCTAGATCACATCCTTCAGAGATCTGAAAGCCTCATTCTTCAGTCTGTCCTCAAGAAAGCTGAAGAGATTAATAAAGGTATATATCTCACTGGGTACACCCATTTGGTGATGGCATAGTACTTGACTGAGATCATTAGATCCAATGTATGATTTCCAGGTCTTAATGTTCATACTTATCACTGGAACTAAAGGGAAGGGAAGGATAAGAGGGCTGCAGCAATACACTGACAGTTCTTCACAGATGCTTTTTTCTCTAAGATCTCTTTGCCCAGGAAAGGCTGTACTATCACTAAGCAGCTGCTGCACAATAAAAAGGTAGAAGCCTGTTACAGAAAACCTGCCTGTTCAGCAGGTATTTCCCTAGGGAAGCTCTAAGAGGTCCCATGAAGCACATTCTGCAGCTGTGGACCCTGCACCTAATGTAAATTCGAGGTGGGGGTGCTGCCATTCACCTACTGCCTTGATCCACTGGTTTCTACTCCCCAACAGAGGCGGGCTTTTTCCACAGATGGGAATGCTCCAGTGTCTGCATCTCCCACCTTGTAGATGCTCTGCTACCAGTAGTCACAGCAGGGGAAGATCAGACTCAGGGATTGCAAGAAACAGCACAGAGGTACCTGCCAGCAAACAGGAGCACTGGGCCCTTCCAGAGTGGAAGACGAGCTGGCCACAAGCACCCACAGGAAAAGCCATTCTCCCTCTTCACATCAATGCTGAGAATTGGTTGTGTTGATCCAAGCACTGAAATAGTAAAAAGAGCCTAAGAATGAGTAAGAGATACCAATTGTGTTATGACTGGTAGCTGGAAATACTGAGTTGGGCTTCAAAAGATTATGATCCTGCTCCACAAATTCCCATTACAACTTCCTTAGGGAGGATTATGGTGTTTTATTAACCTTATTCTTTTCCTTGGACAGACTCAAATGCCCCTCTGCTACAACGGCTTTCCAAAAGACAACACCCTGGGGAAAAGTACCTAAGTAACCTGGAAAAGAGACAGCATCCTGGAAAAAGAGATGTTGAGGAAGAGACATCTTATGGAGGCATTCAGAAGAGGCAGCATCCCGGAAAAAGGGAGATGGAAGATGACCTTGATGTCTATCTGGGGTTGAAAAGGCAACAGCCTTCCAGCAGAAAGTCACTGTTGGATCAGTTTGCTTACAGTCCTAGGGCACAGCTAACTTACATGAACGAGTTATCCAAAACAGAACATCCAGGCAGAAGATATCCAATGTACAAGCACCAGCGTCCTAGCAAAAGAGGCTGGAATTATGAGGTAGATGTATATGATGAGAAACGCCAGCATCCTGGGAAAAGGCACTGGAATTCTGACAGCTCAGATGACACAGGTCCCTGCAATTTTCAGGAGTCACTCACTTGTCACAAAGGCAGCTTGTTGCTTGATTTAATAGATGTTAGCAGAGACAGGGTAGAAGAAAAGCGTCAGCACCCAGGAAAGAGATCAGCATGGGAAAGTGAAACAGAGGAATGAGAAAATAATTGTGTAGCACTTTCATTTGGTGAAATAAATTGCCAGATCACCAAAACATCCAGTTCACTCCTTTTTGGCTTCCTGCTGCTGACCTCTGCACCTACCTTTCAGTGTGTTAATGCTCCCATCCAAGTTAATGGCTTTGTCACACACTTAAAGCAAAGGAACTAAAGAACCCATCTGAATGGAACAGGCAAGTACTGAGAATCTTCAATTCCCCCACTTTAGGAAGAGTGCTCATTTTCTTAGGAGTCCAGACCCCAGAATAATCTGACTGTGTGTTCCTAAATAAAATAAAACAGGCTCTTAAATTTCTGTTCTGACGCTACTGAAGCAGAATAATTATATGGTTTCCTCTCACATCAGTGAAATCAGTAAATAGTGAGGAAGAAAAAAGAACAGATGCCAATTGTTTCAAAATTAAATAGAACAGGTTTTCAGTTCTAAATGATAACATTCTGGACACCTGAGTCCTTGTACACTACAATCTGTCCAGACAGTAAGCACTATAGAGAGACAGGAACAGTTTCAACTGGAGCAAAATAAATGAGTGACTTCATAGTCTTTCTTGAAACTGGCACAGGAAAACCCTCTTCACCTAAGAGGTTACAGAGTGCAAACTGTTAATGCATCCCTGAACATCTCAAGCACACATTGTGACCCCCCTGACTGTGTACAGCCCACACAAGAACTCCCACCCTGGTGTGCCCACACTTCAGTCATGCCACTTGAAATCATGTCTTCTCCTTAGGCATTTAATAATAAAGCAAGAAGAGATCCTTCCCTTGCAGTGAGGATTTCTGATTTCTTTCCTCTCAAAGAAATGCTTTTCCTTTCTGTGGTCAGACTTCCAAAAGTGTTTATTTGATATGAATTATTCAATAAACAAGAATAGTCAACTCTGGTGTCCTTATTGGTTGTGCAAACACACTGCAATAGTGTGAAAAACATACAACCAACTCAAGCTAAATAAAATAAAATCAAAGGGTATTTTTCTATGTACAATCTCCTTGCATGCTGGTGGTCAGCACATCCTGAAGTGGAAGGATGATGGAGTCCCTTTTAAAATCTTCCACCTGTATGACACACATAATTATCCATCAGGGTGAAACTCACATCAGTTGTGTCACCCACTTCACAGGGACCTTGACAAGAAGCTGATTTCCTGTTTGTGGGTCTAAACAATAGATTTACTGATTTTTGCAATTAATACGCAGTTACTGAGCACACTGTGTTACTCATATCACTTCTTGTACATTCAAAGAGGTTACAGCATGTCAATATTTTGCTAGAATGTTATTTTTATGAACAAATGAGTATATTTTCCATAAACGTTCATCCAATATCATCGAGACACATTAGCTGACTTGGAATTCCTCCTCAGTTACAAAAGTCAGCTTTGCAGAAATCAGTTTAGCTACCCTGAAGAAAAATAATTAATCATCTCCCAAGTTTCACTGAAGTTAAATCCTCACAGGCTTAACTCTTAACGTGGTCTATCAAACAATTTCTAACTTTGGAGGTAATATGATGTTCAGTATGTGACAATGGACAGACATAATCTATTGACAGGGGGTTTCTAATAAAAAAGCGCTGAAGAAACCCTTAGAAAAGATATGTGGAGACATTCCATGTACTTCAACTTCCTTCAGCACACTTTCTGTATATGATGCTTTTTAAAATGTTTCATTTGCATTTTATCAGGGAAAAACCGATTTCCCTGAAGAATACCATTTCATATACCACTTTTGGCAGTGAACAAATGCTTCTTAAACCTTGGGGAAACCTACTTGCTATGAAATCTTCAAAATAAGTGAAAAACACAAAATAAAAAATATCAACTGGGTAAACATGGGTGACGGCAAGGATTATATATTTCAAAAGTTCCTTTTTGTTTTTTAACTCACTCCAATATTTCAAATTGTCTGATTCTTGTTTTAACCAAAAGGACATTTTTCTCCCAGTATCTGCATGAAAATTTCATCTCTATTTATTAATTTCTTCCTGTTTCCTGCGGTGTTGCAGACATACTAACAGGCAAGTACACTCTTTCTCCTACAGACATCATTCTCAGAGCATTGACTACCACAGTGGATTTCAATCTTTTGTGACTATGAAGCACACACAAGTACAAGTTCAAAGTTAAGTATTTGTCAGATTTATCTACACCTTAAAAGCTTTTTGGCTCTGGAGTTTGGCTAAGAAACCAAGCAGAAAATATACAGCTTTTATCCTGTAATGCTATGCTTCTTTGAATAGTAAATATAGTGCAATATCTTAGCAATATGAACAACTTAGATACATATATACTGTTCAATTATAACATAAGAATTAATCAATTGCACATCTCTCTCTCATCATCTTATTTATATTGTATACCTTCCCCTCACTGTCACTTTTTATTAGAACTTAAGAGAATTTAATAGCCATGCAAACATCCACAATAACTAGCTTTGCTCTGTCACTCACACTGTGACAACTGCAGAACCAGCCCTTACAGTTGCACTGTTCCCAGAGGAAGTGCACTGTCTGTCTGTCAGACAGGCTGGGGCTCCTCAGGAATGAGAACAAACCAGCAGCAGACATGGTCCAAAGGTCATGGAAGTCAGTAGCAAAATCTGCAGAATCTGAATTAAATCCACAGAGCAAAGCTGTGCAATGGCTCTAATATGGCAGCATAGTCACGCAAAATCTTATTTCTAGCTTTAATTGAGACTAAAGCCACCTCGCACAGATGAGTTCTTTGTTGATTCCATTGCAGTTTCACATATCTGGGTATTATTACCAGTTACTGAGACATAAGGGAGCTTGATTCATAAAGCACAGGTTTTATAAGTGTCTTCAAAATGAGTTTTGTTTTTAATGGGTGGAGAAGCTGGTTCATGTGAACCAGCTGTGTAATTAACATTCCCTGCAACTATTTTCAACATCTCTCAGCATCACCATTCAATGTCCCCTCCCACACACTTATAAGCCTTGACCTCTTTACTGACCCACTGTAATTAGCACGGGCTGAGTGTTTCCGAGGGACATGTGGCCCCAACAAACACGTTTATTACTACTTATAATAGCTCATTAGTTGAAGAAAGTTTGAAAACAGCATCATAACCACAGTTGAAGTAGAGTCACTGCTTGCCTGGTGACTCACTCAGTTAACATTAAAAGGTCAGCTGCAACTTTAAAGCATCAGTCAGGTCAGGACATCGTTATAAATAAAATATATGATTGAAAGAAGTCAAGTAGAGAATGCAAGAGGGATGAGACTGTGAGGTCTAGATTGTACAGAGACATGACACAAAAAATTAAGACAGGGAAATCCTTTTGATACTAGGAAATGGGTATGTGGATTATCAGCACTGAAGTGCAGAAGCCTCTCTTCCCCTTATGATAAGAACAGCATGAACACCCCTGCAGGGTAATGAGGAAAGATTGGACACAGAGACCTTCAATAAAATCAGATGGGAAACTCCTTGAAAAAAATGAGCTAATGTACCTGCCTTAAGACTACTTTTACACTTGTGTGAAGACATTCATGCTTTGTTTCCTTGATGAAACTAATACAGCTTAAAAGTACTAAGAAGGAAGCCAAGGAAAGAACATTTGTCAGCTACCAGCCAATTCACCTTGACTGCTTCCACGAGATGGAAGGAACACTGGCTGAAGGAGTGTTAGTAGATCATAAATTGTAGTGGTATGCTAGAGCAGGATACCCATTTCTGGTAGACTTGGGGCATTCAGATACCAATACAATGGAATGATCCCAGCCAAAGGATGAAACCACTCTTGAACTTTTTTCAGACACTCTGGTTTGAACTGACAGCCAGTGGTCCAGACAAGACAGCAGTATGTCACAGAAGGGTTGACTGAAGGAACACCTTCCTTACTTACAGCTAACATTTCCTCACTTTCTTCCTGTTCATATGCTTTGGAAAGAGGGGGAATCTGGACATCATAGATTGCACGAATACTCCTACAAAATGGAATGCAGGTAAACAAGGATTCAACATGCCATAGCTAGTTCACTGCCATCTTCTCTCTATAATGGATGTCATTAATAGGCAGCATAGACTGATCGGTATAGGGAAAAATGTTAGATTATGACTCAGAAAACTAGGGGAAGTGATCTGAAGAGTCTGCCTGAAATATGATTGCTGATTTAAAGTAATTTTCACAGAGGAGCATATATTTCCACCATGAATTCCCTCTTGATTTTGAAGCTGGTACTGTGTGGGGTGTCTGAAGAAGCTTTGTGAAAAAAGAAGAGGAAGAGGAGAAAAGTCTAGACAAATTAAAAATATAGTAAGAATTTATGAAAGGTTCTCTGAGCCAAAAAAGGAAAGACAAAAAGCAATCTCTTTGGACAAGCAAGCGGTGTTGAAAAAGAGAGCAATGACAAACCTACAAAAAAAAAAATCATAAATCACTCCCTGTCAAATACCAGCGGGTAGGGGTATTCTACTTATTGCTTTTAGACATGATGTCTTCAAGAAGGGCATCACTTGCTGCACAAGTCTGTAGACAAAAGAGAAGATGAGAGGCTAGAAGAGCCAGCACCCAAATGTGGAGTACTTGACATTTGAAACGAGCCCTGAGTGGAATCCAAGCATTGTGGTGCATGGCTCTTACAGAGTAATCCATTAAATTAAATGCAAATGCAAAGGAATTACAAATCTTCCCACCTCTCCTCTTTATAATTCACCTACTTTATGTAAATGCTGCCACTCCATGGCACTCTGGACCAATATGACATTATTCAGCAGTGTTAAGGGACCAATCAAACTTGAGATGATGACTGGCTTGCAGGTAACAAAGCAGTTAATGAACAAATCAGATAAAAGAGGCACAACGAGTAGTCAGCTGCCACTCTTACAAACCATGAGGCTGTCAGTTTAGATTGATGAGACTGCAAACACAGTAAAAATCATGGATTTGGCATGGAAATGTAGCTTCTATCCTGTCTACACAGACTAATTAAACAGATTCGTTATATATCAAAATGTTTAGTATGAGCAACTTGAGTATATTGAATATATGAGCTTTGGTAAAATGAACAGCAACATGAAAATATTTTAGTTCTCTGAACAAAATGAAAAATACAGGAAATCAGATCCACCTAAACAAACAAACAAAAACAAATCCTCTGATAAATTAAAATTAAAGATCATTAACGTTGTAAGATGAGTTTTGTACTACCCATTTCAATGTTAGGAAATTTGAAATGAATTTTTAAAAAATCTATCATTAAATTATAAAATTGAATTCAAGCAAATTTACAAAACTGCATTAAATTAAGTGACCATTTCGTGTAGGGAATGTTTACAAAGAACATTCTGATTTTCCCAAGAACAGTCTGATTTTTCACTCTGCTTACACTCTGTTTAGAGAGTCTATATTGAACTCAATGCTGTTAAATTTCAGGTATTTTAAACCTTTTTTTCACTATGTTTGTGAAAAACATTCCACTTGAATACCCTGAGAAGTAGACAGGTAGCTTTTGCATTTACCTCTCCTGTGCTGAGGTCAGATTCCATTATTAAACATTCCAAATAGTACTGAAGGTATTACAAGAAGTCAAAGAACACAGATGACCCCAACTGGAACATATTTCTGATTGAGCTTTGCCATGGCTATGGGGCCAACTGGGTCCCCCTTCTGTATTCTGAAATTCAGCCCACTGAAATTTCTCCTCTTGGACATCAGTAGCAATTACCAACTTAGCAACAGACCAGGTCCTAAAATTCACAGTTAAGAGTTATCACAACTCACAAACATATTTTACCACTTACTTTCTCACTGTTTGCAAAGGACCTTGACTGCGCCAGAGGAGGAGTTACCTAATAGAAGTGGGGTTTTGTCATCTGAGCTTTCATATCCCACCAGCAGGATGGGCCATACAGGTCTGACTTTGCTGCTGGAGTGAGTCCTTCTGTGCTACTGCTTGTTTGCATTCATTCTCTGTGAGACATTACTGATACAAATGCAGTCCCCAAGAGAACCTGTAGAATTGCAGTTATGGAGGGTCTTGACAGCTGGCCTACAGGTAAAGCTTTGTTAATAGAAGAAATAACAATTGATGATTTTCAAGTGTATCCATAGCAAAGAAAAACACAAGGCCATCAGCATAGAAACAGATTAGAAAAGATACATGAACATTTTTGTATGCTAAGCTACGTGCATAAGTAGATGTGTATACGTACCTTATTAAATTTCTGTAAAACTTTTGCCAATTATATTAACGTTAATTGCTTTACACCAATAAATATAATAAGTTATTGTGATGCAGTTAATGACTTAAGATCATGCTTTGTTGAAAGTATATAAGCTAGAAAACACGCAGAATAAAAACTTTTTCTTCTTGAACCCTGATCACGTGTGTGTATGTCACGTCCAACCCAACGATAACATGCAGTAAGGTTTAATTTGTGTCCAAATACCTCTTCTTATTGCAACTAGCTGGATGGAGACAAATTAATTTTTGAAGCACTGTAAACTGAATTGCTTTAGACTGATCTGGATGTTTTCACTTTGTGAACACTCTCTGTATGGGGAAGTGTGAGAGACTGACCAAATAACAGCAGCCAGTCTTCTTGTTTATACCAGCACAAAACTAGATCATGCTCAACACCTGTTAAGGGACACAGAAACTCAAATTTCTCTTTGGAAGCAAACTGATACCATTCCACACATCACTGCATCTGGCCTAACTTTGTAGTATCAGTTCTCTAATTGACTCTGAGATATTCCCAGTAAGTCTAATACCCACATAAAGACCCAAATCATACTGAGCAGGTGCAGTCACTTAATGGGGAACAAACAAAGTGGAAGGGATAAAGTCCACTTATATTCAGAGACAGGCAAACAAGTGGCATTTTTCTTTAAAAATGTTGAATGAAATTTCTCTTTGCAAAAGGGATTGACACTACACGGTGTTTTATCAGTACTTGAAAAAGAGTCATTTGGTGAGATGTGTTCTCAAATCTGTGGTCATGTAGAACATGCAAAGGAGCACAAATAACTGAAGATACAATGAAATGTTTGATTTCTTGTGTGCACCCAAGCACGCCACCATCCTCCTGACAACTCACTGCAGACAGTCCTCGCTGCATGGCTTGTATCCCAACAGGAGGCTACCAGGCTTCAATTGTTCTCTTTACCACTTTAATTAGCCTTTAACACTTTGTTTTTGAAAAAAGAGCAGTTACTGAAGCTGTGGAGAGACAGGGTTGAAGAAAGAGCTTGCTGTTGTGTAGAGCCCCGCTTTTTGCTGCACACCTGAGGGGCAGCAGGCACACAGGCAGAAGAGCCTTTACAGCAGAGGCAGTAGAGCCCCGCTTTTTGCTGCACACCTGAGGGGCAGCAGGCACACAGGCAGGAGAAGAGCCTTTACAGCAGAGGCGTGCGAAACGCGGCCGCGGCCCGGGCCGCTCTCCCCCGGGCTCGGTGTGCCATCTAGTGACCGCCACGGCTCCCGTCCTTCACCCGCCCGTTTCTGCCCGCTCCCTACACACTGGTGACAAACCACGCACGTGGAACAGGGATCAGAAAACCGAAACACCAACAGAAACCCCCCTAAGGGCTTTGTGCCTACAGGCATCGTGCGGTTCTTCTAGACACACGCGTACCGCTGTAGCGTTCTTTCACTGCTCGGTGAGTGTAACTCCCTGGCCGCAACTGGGGGCAAAAGGAGCAAGGAACAACAAGGGCAGCTGGTGGCACTCGGTGGCACAGGTATGGCTCACCGCCAGGAACCTGCCCGGCTCCAGCAAATCCAGGGCATGACACCGCAGCAGAGTCCTCCGAGACACCGACCCTCAGGCTCGTTCTCTTCCTCCCCACCCCATCACGATCCGTGCTGAAAAGGTTTTAAAGGGCTTAATATGGAGGGTAGAAGAGCAGGGCATGATGAGACAAAGCCCACTTTTAATGGACAGGACTCAAGTGTAAATAGCATTGCCACGTAAGAAAACTTCTGCCTCCAAGAGCTTGTAATCCTAACGCATGACGCCGAAGTGTGGTTACACAGTCCTATTGTTTCTGTTTGAGAGTGTGTGAGAGAAGGGACTGCTGCCAGCTGAGACTAAACAAAAGCTGGCCTCAGACAGGGCGCACTGAAAATGCCCTGCCGTTGATTTATACAGCTCTTCCTCAGGAGGCACCTGCTGGACTCCTGCGCTAAGTACGTCACCGGCTGCTCTGGTTAGGAGCGGGCCCGGCCTCGGAAGAGACACCGACACCGACACCGACACCGACCCCGACCCCGACACCGACACCGGCCCGGCCCTCCGCTTCCGCTTCCGCTCCCGCCCGCCATCGACAGCTCTGCGCTCCGCAGCCTCCCCGCGGTGCCGGACGAGCCCTCCTGTCCCCGCCCTTTCCTCTCATCGATGGCTCAGCGCTCGCGCCGCCCTCAGCCGCGCTCCGTCGCTGCCGGCAGCCGGGACAGGCCGCAGCCGCCCTGCTTTGGAGACGGTCACCGGCCGCCCGGGCGCTGAGGTAAGGCGGACCCTGCCCCGGGCTCTTCCCGGGCCGTCCCTGGGCTCTCGCTGGGCCGCGGACCCTCAGGCGGGCGGAGCAGCCCTCAGCGGCCTCTCCCCGGCGGGCGGTGCGCCTCGAGCCCCGCCCATCTCCCTGCGCGGCCTCTCTCCTGTCCCGGGCGGGGCTGCGCGGGGGCGCGGAGGGACCGGGCGGGGAGCGGGCGGGGAGCGCGGAGGGGCTCGCGTCCAGCCCGGGCCCCTGCGCCGCCGGTCGCACGGCCCTGCCCTGGTTCGTTTCAGGCAGTGTCTCGGGACGATGCGGCCCCCGCATCCCGGCAGCCGGTGAGGGCAGCACGCGCGGCCGCGATGGCGTCGGGCTGCCCGGCGGCCTTCGGGGACCCGACCGAAGTGCGCGAGGGCTTCCTGTGCCCGCTGTGCCTGAAGGATCTCCAGGCGTTCCGGCAGCTCCAGGCGCACTACGAGGAGCAGCACTCGGGCGAAGACCGGGACGTCAGGGCGCAGCTCCGAAGTAAGGGCGGCCGCGGTAAACGCGTTCGGTTTGGCCGTGGGAAGTCCCTGCTTGTGCTTCGAGTGCTCCCAAATGTCTGACAATAATAAAACATTAATTGAAGTGACTTACAGGCGAGGTATGCAGTTACATTCTTCTGTAAAACTCCTTGGGCCAAGCATAGTATTTACCTTCTCCCGATACTTTCCATAAATTGATTCTAAAGTAGGAACTAGTATTTGAAAAAGTCTTTATGTGTACAGGCACACTGAAATTGGTAGCTTGTGCAATAAGATAAGGATGTGTTGAACGTCCTTGAATCTGAAGAAAATAATAGAGAAATATGAGAATTAAGATAAAACTATATGATGCCCCATGCAGGGAGACAGGTCCCATAGTTTAAGACATGTTGCTGTTTTACAGTGAAGTCCGACAATGGAATGGTTTCATCTACTGTCTTGTCCTTAGGACCCCATGCTACTTTATGAGAGACAGCAGAGAGCGTTTTGTGTTATCTGTGGTGCTTGAACTGCATTTTTGTTCTAAGAATATTTTGAGGATAAATTTATCCACCAAAAAGATTTCTGCTAAAAGAAGAGGAATATTCTATACTGGCTTCACATGACAAATATTGGGTGATTACCTGATATGTTAGATAACTTGGGTTTATTTTTTTCAGATCTAGTCCAGAAGGCCAAAAGAGCAAAGAAGAAATTGCTGAAACAAGAAGATGATGACAGAACTGATTCTGGATCTCAGGAACGATATGAGTCATTCAGCTATGGTGGAGTAGATCCATACATGTGGGAGCCCCAGGAAGTAGGTAGGAGAGCTAGAAAGCAATACACAGTGGGGATAAGTTTTGATCTGAATTAGGAAAGTGCTACAGTATTGCTGAAGTGGCTTGGAATTGTGTCTGTGCTGCACTGGATTCGCTAGCAGGGGGTTATGGTTTGCACAGACTGAGCAGCCTATCTGCATTGTGTGGAATGTGGGGAAAACAACAATTAATGGGGAGAAGAAAAGACATGTATAGAATTAGTACCTAAACTACCCTTCAGGTAGCTGTTAGTCATGTCATTGTTGCTGTCCTGCTGAGATCTGCTTAATCTGTGTTTACCTCTGTGCAACTAGCTTCATCTTGTGACTTTACAAAACAGATAATCCACTAATTAAAAGCTAAGTTATAAGTATATAAAATCTCTTAGCTTTTGGGCTACACTTGAAGTAGTTTGTTAGTTTGCATGTTTGACAAAAAGATTACCCACCTATGTAAACTTTCAGCTTTTTCCTTTGAGGTGGCAATCACCTCTTATTAAAAGGGGGCCTACTTTAAAAAGACCAAGCTAGAAAAATCAACTAACAAACAAACTCCACTCCTCTAAATATAAATCTACATTTGTAGAATTTCAGTGATAAGCTGATTGAGCCCGTAATTATAAATACTGCTACTGGCAATTGCCTGTACCATAACTGAAATACTGTGGTTATTTTTGGAGAAGGAAGCAGCACCATCTTTTGTGGATCCTGGGAAAGTTTCCACTGTGGTGCTGACAGACTAGGACTGAGTCCTTTGGATCTGTGTTCTGTATATTTCTTTACTTTTGACTTTGTAACTGTTTGAGCAGCAATCATAGTGTAAATATTAGCTAAGAATAAATTTAGGGAGAAGGTTTATGAACATTAGTGGAGTGAAAACTGCCTTTTGGCATGTGATTTGATGGATCAGTGAAAGGGATTGTGTCTCCAAAGCAGTGGTTTAAATCAGTTACCCAGAGGGACTCTTCCACTACTATGAATGCATCTTTGGAGATTTTTGGTTACTTCATCAGCATGAGGAAATGAGATTCTCAGATTTACATAGGTTGCATCAAAAAGCAATATCTGATTTTGAGTTCTACCAGCTAGAAGAAAGATTTTTTTGTTGTTGTTGTTTTTGATTGGTTTGGGGTCTTTAGTTTTTTGTCTGTAACTTTGATTTTTAACACCTCACCCACCTTACTTGGAAAAGGAGTAATATTAAACCAGTGTTATCAACTATGAATTGTATGTGTCTTAGAGATGCTGTATAGTTCATTTAAATATTTGGTGGTCAGATTTCTGCAATTTAAACTGTCATCAAGGATTTGGTTCAGGCCCCTAAAAGTGTAGAGAGATCATCAGAAATCTGAAACAAAATTCTGCTGCATAGACGTCCAGTAATCCTTGGGCTTGCCTCTTCCCTTTGCCTAACATGTAGCCAGGAAACTAAAGGGAGTTGGTTTTGAGAGCACTACTAGTAGGTAACAGCTTACCAAATGTAACTGACAGATGAAGATGGAGAAAAAAAAATTGTTGCAGATTTTCTCTTTAACATAGTGCTGCTTGTTTTCTGTAGTAGAAGTAAAACACTGTTTATTGCTAGCCTGAATATTAGTCTTTAACCAGCATGTTTTATTTACAGCAACACTGTGAAAATGTAGGATTCCAATGTGTCTTTAAAATCAAATTTGAACATGAGAAATAAATGGTGAAATTCAAGTGGCATTTAAATCCATGTAGAGTACTTGGGTGACCAGGACAATTTTCTGTTATCCCTGCAGGTGCTGTGAGAAGCCATCTTTCTGAATTCAAGAAACACCGAGCAGCCAGGATTGATCACTATGTAGTTGAAGTCAATAAGTTAATAATCAGGTTAGAAAAGGTAAATTTGGTGCTTTTTAATATTCCAGCCTTCTAAATGTTTCCTAGATTAAAAAAAAAAAAGATATTTGCATATGAATTGTGTCCACTTATCTAGGAATACACTTCGTAAAAAATACTAAACTGTGACTCTCTATGGACATTAACTTGACAACTGTCATGATTTGACTCTGTGCCATAGGTATGATTTCTGGTTCTATGCACTATTTTCAAGCTGAAGATGGTACTTCCACATGCTTCAAGAGCCATCTGTTCTCCTGATTTATTTTTCCATGTTTTGCTTTACTAAATTGCTCCCCAATATTTTTGTCATGATTCTTCCAGCCTCGTGTTCTTCAAAATCTGCCAATGGTACACCTGCATTTTGGCTCAGATGCAGTAATGTTGGCTGTAATAAGGATTATGTCCAAAATGTGCTGATTTGTACAGGTTTGATAAATCATTGTTTAGCACTGGTATGAACATGGAATTAGAAAACAAACAGATAGTTGCATAAGTCTGGTGTAAAACCAGCTGAAACCACTCTCTTAAAAATATCAGGTTTCTTTTTCTTGTTGGGCTGAGTTGTGTTGAGTTTTTTCCTTGCAAAAGTATAATTCTCTTGAATATATTGTTTATCTTCAACCAGCTTACATCATTTGACAGAGCAAACACTGAGTCAGCTAAAATAAGAGGTTAGTGTGAGCCTACCTGAGACTATTTGCCCCTATAGTTAAACCAGCTGAGGAATCAATTGAACACTTACGTGGTGTGTATTCTTGCTCACAGCTATAGAGAAGTCTGTTGTGCCTTGGGTCAGTGATCAGGACGTTCCATTTTGCCCAGACTGTGGCAGTAAGTTCAGTATCCGAAACCGACGTCACCACTGCCGCCTTTGTGGGTCTATTATGTGCAAGAAGTGCATGGAATTTGTCAGTCTTCCTTTGGCAAGTATGTACTGCAGAGTTAATTCTTCATTTTCTTAGCTCACTTAGGGTGGATCCTGGCTTTCTGCCATTAGAAAAAAATATGCTGGTAATAGTCTGGCTCTGCAGAAAAATTCCATTCAGTTTCATGCAGACACTTGTCTGTGAAGCAGAATACAAGGAATTATTTCTCCATTCTTTTTCTCTGTTCCTTCTTCAGATTTGGAAGTGTTGCATAACACTGAAAAATTTACTAGCAGTAATAGTCATAATAGTAAATAAATACTAAGTAGTAAAAAAGTAGTAAGTCCTGGTAAATACAGGTATTCTACTGAGTACTATAATTATGGGGCTATTAACTTTAGGAACTGCCAAGATTCCTGACATTTGAAAATCTTGTGGATATTTCGAGTTTTGCCTGTTTTGTCCAAATGTTAGAACTTGAGACAACAACTTAGGGAAATTCATGTGTAGGTCTTTAAGAACGACTTTAAACTTTTTTTTTTCTCACCTGGTGCACTGGATAGGAGACTGTGTGTTCTGTGGAGATAAATGACATTAACTGTGCCATTTAGAGTGTGCAAGGACAGTGCCTGGAAGCCATTATCATACCTGTTTTACACATTGTTTTGATTGTGCAGGCTCAAACCTGAGAATGCTTCTAGGCATAAGCAATGTAGGTGATGCTCAGCAGTCTGCTCTTTGCAGTGAAGACCCAAATTCTGACTTGCAGTGGTGGTTGTTGTGCAATCCTTGCATGTCTTTCAGCAGACTCTTTCAGACTGTTTTTTTTAGTACCACCTGAATGTAAATTTTCTGTTAAAGGGCAGTTTGTTTGTGTTGTTAAAATCTGTTGGCTTCTCCAGTTACTGTAAAATTACCTGTGTATAACTTTCAGGCAAACTCACTAGTGCCAGCAAAGAAGCCTTGGGTTCTCATACAAGCCCGAACTCCTCACCCAGCAGTGTCCATGGCTCCCGCCGTGGTAGCATGAGCAGCATAAGCAGTGTGAGCTCTGTTCTGGATGAGAAGGATGATGAACGAATCCGTTGTTGTCAGCACTGCAAAGACACCCTGTTGAAAAGAGAGCAACAGATTGATGAGAAAGAATACACACCAGAGATTGTGAAACTCTATGAGGTAAGTCGAGCTCTGTGCTACAGCGTACGTGTCTGCAGTGGTCACTACTTGACTTTCAGCTTGTTACCTTATGTCTAAACTCTGTGACTTAATACTGACTTATGTTAGAAGAGACCATTGGGCGTTTATGCCATGTAGCAAAGACATACCTGAAATGTTGGAATCAGTTGCAATATAGTATTTACAGCCCATGTTAACTTCATGCATATTTTTAAAATACATCTTCATTCTCATCATCTGGAACTAGTAGTTCAGACATGCCTCTCTTAAAATTGTGAACTTGTTTAAACCAGTGAGTGTGATATGCTGTGCATTTGAGTGGTGGACTGCACTGGAACCATAGCACTCAATGTCACCACTGTTGCCATCAGTCTTTACACTGATGACAAATGCTTTTTTTGCACCATCTCTATCAACATTACATTCAAATGCTTCACAGCAGGTACTGATGATCACCAGATATCTTTTCAGTAGAGTCCACAAACTCCCCTGGTTTGTGTTAGTGGAAGTTTTTGTTGGTGCTGTTGTTGGTGAAGACATGTAAGGCTAGAAGTTGTCCAATTCAGCCATTCAAACAGCTTCAAGATTCAAAGTCGACCTTGTAGTGGTACAGTGAGTCTTTGTCTGTTCCTGACAATGCCATATGTGTTCTGGAGATAACTGGAGAGTCTTTTCATCCTGAACAGTTAAAGTGCTTTTCATCATGGTTAACTTCAAATCTGCACCAGCAACATAAAAAGATTCAACATGTCAACATGTTCTTGCATTAGTGTTTTAATGTCAGTTCTTTTTTTATACATTTTGTTTTAATATTACAACAAGAAACTCAGACTCTGCATGGAGAAGGTTGACCAGAAGGCACCAGAATACATAAAGATGGCAGAATCACTAAAGTAAGTCCCATTGCTGGCTGTGTAATGAATACGTGTATTTGTCCTCTAGGTGTGAGAAGTAGTAAGGAAGTGGTGTACTAAGGCTGCAAGATTGTGTAAATTTAAAGAAAAATCAGTGCTTCATTATCTGTTGTCTTCTAGATGCTTTTCAAACAAAGTGTACTGAATTAATTATTAATGGTAACATACAGAGGAGTTCAATTTGTTAATTTTTTAAAGCCACTTCCCAGTGAGGTATTACTGTCATACTTCGACACATCATCTTTCCAAAAAAAGGAAGTACAAGGGTACAGTTCTTGTGTAAATGAGACTCTTCAAAACAGCTGCAGTAAGCTGTTGCTGTCAGCTGGGATGCTCTGGCTTCCAAGGAGTGCCGGCAGAAGCAGATGATTAGAACGCTTCTGTTCTGTGTGAAGCACCTTTACTTGGCAGTTGTTCTGAGTGTAGCTGGGTACCCTGTGCTGCAGTGGATAAGCAACAATCTCGTATTTCAGTTTTGTGTATAATTTCTTGCGGTAGTATTCTCTCACTGGGGCAACTTAAGTCTCTCCAACTCTCTCTGCAGGAGGTTGCCAGATATACTTTTGGCTCGTATAGTAAGAGAAATACACACATTGGTGTTTGACTTTTCCTTTTGAAAAGTTAAAGTTAATAAATATTGCTATACCTGTCCTTTAGATCTATTGGTTGTAGAAAAATTAAGAACGAAAGTGCTTTGTAAAAACACTCCTTGCAATAGGAAGAAGTACAGAAAGTGAAAAGCCTGCTAAGATCTTACTGCTTTTTCTCACGAATTTATGAAAGATTGGGTTGTGGCTTGGTAGCTGGAGAAAAGTAAAAACACAGATGTCCTAGATAATGGAAGTAAATGTCAGAAAACAACAGGCTTGTTATGGATGAAATTAAAGATTTCTTACTAGTAGTGTGTCCTGGAAATTGGAATCCTATGGACAGTGAAGTTGCTTTTGAGAAAGTGATTCTTATTATTTATATTTGAAATACAAAAGGACAGGGAAGCTAAAAACTTGTGAAGAGTTTTCTCCACTAAGTCCTAATTTATTTTATCAATAAAGAGGAGACTCTAGTAAAGTGCCTGTAATGATTGTGTCCCCATGTGGGCAGTCATTTACTGGCATTTCAAATACTACACCCTGTTCAGCATAGTATTTTGCTTTAATGGTGTAGTTAGTTACTCAGAGATTTTTCCCACCAAGTTGTCTCAAAAGAAATCCCCACAAAATAGAGACATTTGCTAAGTATATATATATATATATATATTTTAGATATTGCCTATAGAATGGCATTTTTGTGTTAGAATACAGTTTCTCATAGAGTGGAAAGTAATAATATATAAGTAACAATAATGATATATATATATGTATATGATTAAATAATTGTATTAAATCATAATTAGTTATCTTCTGTGAAGTGTTCATGTTCACAAAATTATTGTAATTTTCCACTTCTGTCACAAGAAAAGGTTTTTTAAACATGAGCTTGAAATAAAATCATTCAGCCCTTTAGTGTTAGCAGTTCTTACCATTGTTGAATCTTGGTCATCTTGGAATAACTAGTGGTGTTGTACATGTTGTTAACTGGATGCATGGCTTACAGTAAATTTCTGTTTATTCTTTAGTGCTGGAGAGTCAGCCTACAACCTTGATCATGCTAATGACTTGAGGGTGGAGATTCAAAAAATGTATGAGTTTATAGATTCATTAAGGTAAAAGATTCTCTCTCCCTTTTCCCCCCAGCATGTATGTATCTCTGTTATGACTTAACTGATTATATGGATGATCAATTTGTCTGCTCAGTTGTAAAGAGCATTTGAAAAGGTAGATGCTGTTCCTGTACACTAACAATTTCTACTTTCCTCTCCAGCCTTAAAATTCATGCATTCCTCTGCAGTAGGAATAAGTAAGCATAGAGGAAACAAGTAGCAGCACCATTGAGGGGAAAGGAATTGTTTGTTTGGGGTTTCTTTGTTTTTCTAAGGCTGAGAGTGGAAAGTGTTGCAAATTTTAATGTCCAAAACTGTTTATCTAAAGGAACATCAGAAGTCTTTAATCCAGTATTGTCTCTCCACTTCTGTGGCATTTTCCCCGATTTTGGTTTTGAACTGATGAGGCTGTATGTTTTCTTTGATTCAGTAAGAAGATTTTGAGTCTTGGCTTGCACGAAGATCCTCAACCTCATCCTAAAATACTACAACTTCAGCGAATGATAAGATATTCAGCTACACTTTTTGTTCAGGTAAGTAGAGCATATGCTGCGAGATGAATGTTCATTTTAGATATTGTTCTCTTCTTTTCCAGGCCTCCCTGTGGTTTGAAACTATTTTGACAGGGGCCTTAGTTCTATACGTTTTCTGCATTTTTTTGTAGCTCCCCTAATGACTTATGATAGCCTTAAACAAGGTGTCTTGAACACAGATCTTTCATTCATAGCAGCATTGGGTCTGGGGAACCCAAGAGGTGTGTGAGCCTTGGCTCTTCCTCTTGCTGAGGTATGAGCCCATCCAGCAGTGCAGTTGTGGCAGCAGAGGTGCATGGAGACCTGCAGCAGGGACTGCATATAGAAGCATTTTAAATGTGTTTGTGGGGTTTCTGCTGGTAGCATCTCTCTTCTCAAGGACTTGAAAAATGGGCTGAATACCTGCAAGCAATATTGTAAATATTTCAATTTTTGCCAGGAAAAATTGCTTGGCCTAATGTCGCTGCCAACTAAGGATCAGTATGAAGAACTGAAGAAGAGAAGACTGCATATGGTAAGACAGGTTGGGATCTGTTACATCTTGCATCAGGCTTTCTCATAGATATAAGCCTGGGAGCTGCGTGGGCATGTGCGTAGCTGCCTTCAATACTGGATTTCAGTTTGTTATTTTTTCGTCCATGTCGTCCCACCCCCTTTTCCAGGGATTTGCCTAACTGCTGCTTTGTTCTGCCCAGAAGAGAAGTAGGTGGGCACAAAGCTGGACACTTCTAGAAAGCAGCAGGAAGTTGGGTGCACGGACTGTTTCTGCTGCAGTGCATGCAGAGCAAGCCCTGAAGTGAGTGTGTTAGTTTGCACTGACTTCGAAATTGTGTTCAGGAATTCACTCACATAAGTAGAATTTGGAAACTTCTTTTGTTGGTGGGAAAGGACATACTAGAATAAGGATGCCCCTGCAGGGAGAGAGGCTTTTTTTTTCGTTTAGGAGGGAGGATATCTTTAATTATAAACTAAAGCCAACTTCATCTTGAGGTATAAGTTGAGAAATAAGAATAATCCCACTCCAAAAGCCAGTGATATTAGTGACCTTAAACATTGATGTGTTCTATGTGATACGATTGATGTCCAAATCAATCTAGATCACTCTTTGCACAGCTGCATTAGGCATTTTTTTTTCCTCTATAAAGAGAATTATTGCTCCTACTTTCCCTCAAGTTTGCAGATGCAGATGTCATCAATTTTTCATCAGTATCATCACAAACTCAAGGGAGAAAAGGAATGGTATGAAAGTAAGAATCTTCTGCAAAGTAACCAAAATGGCAGCTGATCCCTTTAAGCATCAGCCAACAATGTCTTAAGATCAGCTAACTTGTACTTATGGATACTTAGAATGAAAATTTTCAAGCTTGTGGTGTTTTCTTACTACATGTTTTTCGGTTTAGGTCACTCTTGAAACACAGGGAAAACAAGAGGAAAAGCAGGAGTTTGTCTCCATATCTGCATCTGCAGTTAATGGTGATGAAACTCACGTAAAAAAAGGAACAGTCAAAAAATCTGAAGGCTGGTTACCCACATCTAGCATTTCGAGAGAGTGCGAGAGAGCAGACCCACTTCTTCAGCAGATTGACAATATCACATCCTTTATTAAGCAAGCAAAGGCAGCTAATAGGATAGATGAGGTTCATACATTGCAAGAGAACCTGATGCAGCTTCAGGATGAATATGATCAACAACAAACTCTGAAAGCTATTGAGCTTTCTAAAAAACAGGCAGAAGAGGAGGAGATACAGAGGGAGGAACTTCAGGTCCTTCGTGAAAAAGAGTGGGAAAGAGAGCACCATAAATTCACATCTCAGCATTCAAGGACGCGCTCCTTAGACTTCAGAGAAGTCAAACAGCATTTGGATGTTACTTGGATCAAAGGGGACACGAGTTTTGAAACTCCTGCTGTTGAGCAGCTGCCAGCAAAAGAGCACTCGACCTTCACACTCAAACCCCAGAATGTCCCACAGCGTGACAAAGACTGCAATCAGCCAGCCTGTCTAAACCCCTTTGAGGATGAAGCAGATATCCCTCAAGTAGAAGAAGATCCTGCTAATCCATTTGCCAAAGACACCTCTCCAGTGGTTTCTTTCTGTAACACACCTCAGCAAAGGGATAAAAAAGAATATAATCCATTTGAAAGTGAGGAGGAGGATGAACAAAGTAATGGAGCACCTGGCAGTACTTCAAACCCCTTTGAAGAGGATGAAAATACATTTGAAAAGCCTGGGGGCAGTTGGAATTCAGGGAATCCATTTGAAGAGGGATCCTCTATGAATCCCTTTGAAGTGGAGGATGGCAGTGATATCTCTGGAGAGGACGCTATAGAGGAAGAGCTGCTTCTCCAACAGATAGATAATATTAAAGCTTACATATTTGATGCCAAACATAGTGGACGACTGGATGAGGTGGAGGTACTGACAGAGAACTTAAAGGAACTGAAACACACATTAGCAAAGCAGAAGGAGAAATCTAACTGCTGAAGCAGCAATAGGGCAGTGTAATAATTCAGTCTGCTGTTGAATGTGGGAAGGTAAAGCAGATACTTACAGACAGGAGTACAGCTCACAAGAGGGAATTGGGAGAATCCTGACTTTAAAGCACTTTCATTTATATTGCCACTACTACACAGTCTTGAAGAAAGAATTACTGAGGAATGCTGCTGGTCTCAAAAGCTTGGAGTAAGAAATTTTAAAATAACTTCTTACAGCACTTTTTAATTCTAACTGGTCTTACTGAATGCTTATTTTGGTCCAGGGGTTAAGTGCTAATAGGGAACTATGATGTGGAAGTGGTTGGAATGTTGGTTTGCCCTCTTTCCTGCTTTCTGCTGTAGTGTTGGTCTTTCAAGTGTGGCTTTGAATAAAGAGAGATGAAAACTTTTCCAAAACTTCTTCATCCTCTCCTGACCCAGGGTAATTGAACAGCTAATGGTGTTCTGGCAATGTGCTGTTAAAGAGCTGCTGTGATTCTCTGGGGTGCTGAATGTACAGGCTCGCAGATCAAGTTTATGCAATGCTAATAAATACATAAAAGGGATCTTAAGACTGAGAAAAACTTTCTAACTGATCTTAGTATGAGTAACTTTTTAGTGTCTGTATAAAGATTCCCAAGTAAAATTTGGATGCTTCTTTTCATCAGTTCCGGTTTCCCATTTGCTCTGAGCGCAATTGTGTCATAGCATCATGCTGGCTTCAGACCTGCTCATGAGGAAGCAAGCATTTGCTCATTTCCAGGGAAAGGAGCATCAGGCCAACTTCTATCTGCAATATAAAAGGTGAAGCTCCAATTGCTAATTACATTATGGAATCTACACATTCCTTTAAATCCTCTGGGTGACAGAATGATCATGTTTGTTGTGTTTGTGAGACTGGAATATTTTGTAGCACCCAAGCAACAGAAAAAATTGTTTATAATGGAAAGCTGAGATGCCACTGGAATTTTGTGAAAGCTGGAAGACAATTTAGCTGCAATAGTGCCAAATGGCAATTCTCTCTCATGTTAGATTCCCCTCAGTTTTTATGAGAATCAGGCATACCTGTTTTAAATAAGGAACTTCAGATTGAAGACCTCTTGTGATCTTGTGGCCTAGGGGACGACCAGGTGACAGCCAGTACCTGTGATGCAGGAGGCCTACAGCTGGGCAAATGCAGGGTTCTTGAGAAAGATGAAATCTAACTGCATTGATTTTTATCTGTGAGAGGCACAGATCCATCAGCAGGAATCACTGTTTGCAGGAGTGGTGGTGGTGAGTTAATCTTAAAAGGTTTTTTTTTAAACTGAAGTAGAGGAAAATCAGATCACACTGTATAGCACTAACAACAGTGGGCTTACTCAGAAGTGTGAAGTTCTGTGGAATGGGACTTATCTTTCAACTATGTCTCTGATATTGGCAGAGCTGTAAACCCAACGCTGCTTAAAATTTTAGAGACAAATAATTCTGTTACCTAAAGAGCAGGAACTCAGGTTCCTAGCTGTAAGTGGAGGTAGGGACTTGTGGAACTGTTGTTTAAAAAGACCAAGCCACCTATATCCTCACTTAATACCACTAGCAAAGGGTTGAAGTAACTCAGACCAGCCAGTCAAGGATACCTGATGGTCTGCCTGGTGTAGCCTAATTCTGGGTTTCAAAGGTGTGCAGAAAAGGGTAGTTAAGACCGTGAAGTTCTTATACTGATGTTTTATTAGAGCTGATTTAATCTCCAAGTGTTATTTTGCACCAAGCAGAAGAACACAGGATTCTGAAAGGTCTTGACAGAACATAGGTGCTTGGCACCAGATTCATGAAGGCAAAATTTGTTGATAGCTAAGCAGAATCCCTGGAATTATTTAAGAGATAGTATAAGGTTGTTATTTAGGACATACTTGGTTGCTAGTCAGGAGGATTGCACTCTAACCTAATGCTTTTTTAAGTATCAACATGAAAAAATGTTTCAGTGGCTTCAGCTTTCACATTAAAAAGTGTTCTTTTCCTTGTTGCAACTATCCTGCCTTGTTTATATTTTCTGGCTAATACACTAAAACCTGAAGTATTCCTATTGTATATGTAATACATTATTTTTACAAGCAGATAACAGACTAGGATACCTCATGATCTTTGTCAGTGTTAACTGTGATAGACTAGACAGCTAATACTAAAATTGTCTCTAATATGAAGACCTTTGTTGGTATAGGTACTGCTGTAAGGCTTGCAAGGCACAAGGGAATGAAGATGTCTTAAGCATAAAGCTCAATAACTAATTAGCATAATTAGCATGGACTTTTGTTACAACTGCATGCACTACTCCATATGAAAACTTTGTAAAAGAGATTAAATAAAACAACATGTTTATTTTGTGTTGTGTTTGTCCTTGACAGTTTGTACAGGGTGCTTGCATCAGTGTGAAATTTTGTATTCAATTGTGAATTCAGAAGTGCTGCAGTACAGTTCTACAGTGACTCGATAAACCTGACATAAAGGTCTGTACAGTAGAGTACAATGTATCACATTTATACATATTACAGGGATGGTGTCATTGTTTGGTGAGGCAGAAACTGTGATGATTTAGGAGGGGGTTTTTTTATAATTGTAAAACTTACCTTTCATATACCATTCTTCTTTCCTGCTGATGTTCCTGACTTGATCAGTGCTTCTCAGAGCTGCTGTATCAACTGCAAAAGTTGTATCTTGCTGGAAATGAAACTCTGAACTGTTTCTAATTGGTAACTACATAAATTAGGAAAATTCAATTGAGACTGGAGTTCTATTATAATTTGGCTGTTGTCAGTTGGTACAATACAGACTTTTGCACCACTTTCTACAAATTACAGAATTCTGCTCTACTTCTAAGATTGAACTTTTTAGTCTAGCCTCTATCCCAAAGAAAACATGATCTTGGTTTTGCCATAATTTGTTACCTGCAGGCACGAATAAGAAATAAGACAATATTAATTTTGTTTTCCAGTGTTGACTTGCAATACTTTGTAGAACCACAGCTTTTTTTGTGCCAGTTTTAACTTTTATTTATTTTTCACTTTATTCTAGTTGCAGATGTAAGAAGGCTTATGAGGCAGAGTTGTCTGTATTGAATGAACTTGCTTGTTCCTGTTCCCAGGAACTGTTGGCTCTTCTCTCACTGAAGCACTTTCATTGTCCAGCCCTGAGGAAAAACAGCTGCATGACTTGACATGTTGAAATATCAGGCTCATGCCTCAGTTTTCACAGCAGCTTTGTATTTTCCTCTCATCTCTTTGGGCAATGGTACAAAAGCAGGGCAGGGAACTTGGCCTTCAATCTCACACATGCATTCTCGCAGATGATACTTCTTGGGCCCGAAGGTTGCTGGATGTGATAGTTTTTTCCTTTCTCTTTCTTCTTTGTCAAGCATTTCTCTAGAAAAGAGATCTATTTGTTACTATCAGAAGTCTGACTTGCAATACTTCCTCTCCCTTCCCTGGACCCAGGTTATCAGAAAGATGGGTTTATAGTTCCTACCTTATGGACTTTACCTTGCTTGTGTCACTTTTATCCAGGAAATGTGGTATTTCCTTCTGTATTCCACAAAAGTTTGTAATATGTGTGGTAGATGATGTCTGCTTACTGTGTGCTACTTACTTGCTTTTCCCCAGGATTTTTTTGACATGCTCTGTTATCTCTTTGTTTGTTTTATCTTCCACATCAACCAAAACTTGTTCTCCACTGTCTGTCAAGAAAAATTCATAATAGTGTATCAAAGGATACCACTTCCTCCTGCATGCTGTTTAGAGAGGCTTTAAACGCACAGAAATGAAGGATCTACCTCCCTTCGGCGGTTAATGTGTAATGCAATATTTTTAGTAGAAAAACAAAATCTCTATGAGGATGAGTCTAGGGGCGCTGCTAACGGCTAAAGCTCTTTTCCGATCAAGCAGCTTCTTTCCCCACAGCAGCCAGGCAGGGCCGAGCGAGCGCGACACGAAGGGGCGGTAACGACGCTGCCGGTGCGGCCCAGCGGGCCCCGCGGCGGGCGGGACTCACCCAGGTAGAACCGGAGGAAGGGCGAGGGAGTCATGTTCCTGAACAGCATGATCTGCACCCAGGGGTTCTTGTACTGGATCTGGGGGATGTTGAAAAACACGAACTTTCTGGAAAGAAAGAAAAGCACACGAGGGCTGGCCCGTTGTCGGTGCGGAGGGCGCGTCCCGCGCAAGCCCTGGTGTGTTTGCAGGGGCAGCCCGCGCTCCCGCCGCGCCCTGCGCTCACCTTGCGCCTTCGCTCAGCTCTCCCGCCGTGTTGTAGTTCACGGTCATCACCTTCACCGAGCTCTTGAACACGATGTCGCCCTGGTTGAGGTACTGCAGGGTCCGGCGCACCGGGAAGCGGCCCTTCATCGGCATCGCGGCGGCGGCCGGAAGGGCGGGCAGCGCTCCCGCGCGCCCCCTGGCGGAGGCTCCGCCCATCCCGTTCGCGGCAGTGCCCGCGGAGGGCGCGCGCTGTGCCCGGGCCCGGCCGCGCGGGGGCCGGGAGGGGACGTGAGGGGCTCGTGAGGGGCCGTGAGGGGCTCGTGAGGGGCCGTGGGCGCCCGTGAGGGGCCGTGGGCGCCCGTGAGGGGGCTGTGAGGGCCCGTGAGGGGCCCCGCGCACAGCGGCGACAGCTTTGGGGCCACCCAAAGCTTATCTGTTCACGATGAATTAAAAACTTAGGAAAAGCTCTGTCTCCTCCTAGAGAAGCTTCTTGGAGTCAGTAAGGTAATGGAATTTCTTTTCTATACCAGACCCCGTTAAATCTCTCCTAAGATAATCACTGTGGTGAAGGCAAAATTATGTTTCTCCCTAAAAGATAGTAAATTATGTCTTTGGCTTAGGCAGCTCCTGTTCATGAGGAACTTAAATGAACTTCAAAATAAAACTCAAGAATGCAATTACATTTGTAATTCACTTTAATGGTAGAAACCTCATTTAGCTACTAGTATTAACTGCAACAATATAATGTCACAACAGCATTTAATAAAATGCATAAGCTAAATCATGCACTGCAATACTCTATATACAAACACGACAATGCAAATTCCTCTTTGTGACTGAAAACATTGTTTGGATATAAAATTTAGTTTAAAAAAAGAACATGCTATTATTTTTAAATGCTATCACACACAACAATACCGATTTCAGAAAAGAAGCTGTGAGAAATTAGAAATTTTTGCAGTTTTCGTTTTCTAAATTATAAGGAATACAGACTTCCAGAAAATACCCCAAGGAACTGAAAGCAGATACTTCCTTTTTTAAAAAATTTGCTGTTTTTTAGGAGCTCAGCACTCCATAGTATGCCAATGCAGATACAACTGTGCAGTTTTCAGTTAGGAAACTATGAACACTGGCTTCCAGTGTATTTCAGAGTACAGATTAATTACTAAAAATATTCCAACATTTGATCTTGATTCCATATACAGAAAATTTAACATATACCGGCTGTAAGTAAAATGTTTTCTTCTTAAAGACTGTGCTTTTTGTTTCAAATTTATTAAGTCCTATTTTAACCCACAGTCATGAAAATACTGTAAAATGGACCTGTGTTGTATTATTGCAGAGCCTTTATTGCCACTAAATTTGAGCACATTTTGTCCTTCAGAATGCAAACAATTCAAATGTGGATATAACACATTTGGTTCACTGAACTTTGCATTTTTTTTTCCTGAATTCACAGTTGAGTTTTTAAACATATTCAGTCTTGCATTAATGCCCCAATTGGCATCCTAAACTTTAAAAGTGTTCCTGCAGTACAGTGACTTTAACAGACTTTCAGGTTTCTGTTTACCTTTAGAGAGGAAAGCAAGCATTCAAACACCACCAATTGTCCAGACACCATCGAAGGAACATCTGTCACAGAAATTCCTGACATTAATTTACATATTTTTCCTGCTGAAAATCACAGAAATAAGGTTTTGAAATGCTATAGGTTTATTCCTGTATTTGAAATAAAAGCTTACAAATGCTCACTAACCAATATACTAAGAAAGAGCATTCTCAGCATTTTCCATAGCAAACTTTCCTCAGACTTGTGGTTCACTTTAAGCATGCACAAAGTTCATGCTGTTTTGATTAGTGTCTTAGTATCGGATTAAGCATACACAAGTCTTTGTCACAGTGAGCACAAAAGGTGGAAATAAATGCCCAGAAAATTCTGTTTCACCTTTTTAATGACTGAAACAAGACTTGCCGAACTACAGCACTGCATGGTCTGCGAAATGGTTTTTTAAAAACCCACAGTTAACAAACATATTTACTTTATGAAGGCTTCCTTTTTAACTTCATCTAAAGGGAAGAAGAACAAGCCTTGATAATGTAAATGTTTGAGTCCTCATTATGAATAAGAAATTGTCTTTCTCCACATCTCATTTCCCAACTGTGTGCACAGGTCCCACATGGACAGTGGCACTGTCACAGGCAGTGCAGGAGCTGCACAGATTGCAGACCCAGGAGAGGACAGAATGTGGAAAGGGACATTAGTCTGACAACTAAATTAAGAAACTAGCTATGTTCAGTTTAGGTTGGAAAATAAAAACTTTGGAAAGTAAATATACAATTGAAACGCATTGTGAAAATCCTGAAGATGTCTTGATGCTTGCTAAGAAATAAACAACCTGCAATGTCCCTACTATTTAATTACCATTATACCAGAGCTGCTGTTTCACTGACCAGAGCACACAGTCTCTAACTCACAGGTTGATTTCATGAGATTGCTATGACAATAGGACTACTGATTTATTAAACAGCATCTGTCACCTCCTGTTCTGTGTGCTGCAGTTCAGTGATAACTGGCAAATTGGTTTACTTTCAATTAGCCATAGATGAAGACTTAAAACCAAAAAATCAGTCTCTTACCAAGCTTCACAAAAAATACAACTTTACAAAAGTATCTCAGGAGGGCTGGAAAAGAATGAGTATATAATGAGCAGGGAAGCATTTTCTATGACTATAGTTATTTATTCATTATTTTTAAAAGGCATTATACGCTTAATATTGACTATTGATGAGCAGACCTCTATAGGTCAAATGAGAAAAGGTAAAGAGAATAATATAAAAGCAAGAAAATTCATGGAATATATGTGTCAGTTCTGAACAGCAAATAGTGGATTCAGACTGCTTTAGAAAAAAGGTGCAAAGCTCTGAAATTTGTGAGGATTCACCAAATTAGGATGCTCTTGATTAGCAAATGAATAAAAAACTTTAGCACACAGAATAGATGAATAATGGCTCCATATCTGTACATATATACATACACTACACATTTCCTATACACTGTACAGAATATATTTAGACAGGTATAAACATATACATTCATACACACATACATACAGCTATGTACATATGCATCAGCTGCTCGAGTGAGTTCTAGAACTGAACATGCAGAAATGCACCATGGTGGGAGGCACAAAACAGACATGTATAACTCTATCAAACCCCTTAAAAAGAAAGGCAGGAATTTTCCAATAATAAGCCATTTTCATAAAGCATTCACGTAACTCAGAGGATTGAACAGATTGTGGGCATTAATGGAACATTACAACAGTATTACCTGTGATGAACTTAGCTTGACTTCACAATAAAAAACATCTAAACTTTAGATGCTTAAACTTAGAGCATCTAAACTTTACAAAGAATTTTACTTTAACTTGTAACCCCAGTATAAAGAACTTTCTATTTTTTTTTTTTTTCACAAATAATTTCCCATATGTTGATAACACTGATTGCAGCTGAAGTAGGGTTGGAGCATTATCTAACAAGGGCTAATGGCATCAAACAATAAGCCTGAACTTAATTCAGGAGTATTTACTATTAAAATGACTCAGCAACTTTAGAATTAAAAGGTGCAAAAAGTAAATGCTTTCGTTTTCTCTCCTTTTCCATCCCCTCTTGATAATTTTTCATATAAAGCTGTTTCTAAACTAAGTTCCTGTCATTCAAGATCCAGTAGATGCTGGCAACTTGTCCTTCCTCTAGCCCTCACTTTCCTCTCTAGGGTGACCATGCGCTCATTTGGCTGTTTCGTCCTGGATGTTTGGAGCTGTTAGGACTGCACACTGTTGTGTGCTGTTGTCAGCTGGCCCATGCTTATCACCAAAGCCAACTCCTGCAAAAGTTCTTCTGTTGCTGTGTGGCCAATGTGGCAAACCCTGGGAACAGGGGGGAATCTGCCTGTGTTTTCTGGCGTTTATTCTTTTCCTCTTATGGACAAGAGTAGGTGAAAAAAAAACCCAACATGCCCTGGTTTTGCACTATTAAGAGTAACTGGGGAGGAAGAGAGGGATCTCAAATAGAAAATCAACATTTTTGTTCTTTCCAGGATGGTATCATCCAATAGGTATGTGTTGGTACACCTGTGTGTCTGACTGATCTGCCAGTTCTACTGCTCACTTCTCCTGTTTCAAACAGGACCCTGACTGGTGCTGTTAGTGCAGGAAGCTGCTTTGTCACTGATTGAGCAGTACCCTCAGCCCATTCATTTCCAGTTCTGTCTTCCTGGTTAATCTATATTCCTGAAACCCTTTCCTAGTCATGCTATTTGGTGCTATTTATTTAAAATTGTCTTTTACTAATTAAACAGCAGGTAATCAGGAAAGAATCCTAACTACTCTCTGAACTTTAATGGGCAGGAAAATCTACTGACACCTGCAGTATCCTGAATGAAATAATTCATTCAAGAATGAGTTCTGTGTACTATACAGAACAATAAAAAAACCACACAAGTGTTTTACAGTCTCTGCCAAAGGAGAAACAAGAGTCAGGAAACTGATTTCACCTACTTCAGTCAGCTTCAGCCCTGACTTGGCTTCTCTATGGCAGCCTCAGAATGTGCCCTTTGCCAAAGGGAACTGTAATGGTGATGCAGAGCTGCTGGATTCTGCGCACAGATCTGGAACCAGAGCTCCTCACCAGAGGCGTCGTGGCTGTCTGGGGGGCCATGGGCTTCAGAAGATGGTGAAAGGAGACTTGGCCAATGACGCCAGCTAATCAGTGGAGAGCAACCATAGTTTCTTGCCACAGTGTGCTCTGAAAACTAAGCCTTCTTAATGATCTAACATTTTAAGGCAGCTAAAAGAAAGCTTTGTATGACTTCTTAGAAGGATCTCTCCCTGGAGATTTTTTCCTCTTCTACCAGTTTCATGCCAGAGTAACTTCACAGACACCAAAGCATTGCAGCCAATTCATAAGCAATGTAAATACGCTGAGAAAGATTACTTTTGTACATGATGTTAGTTCTGACTCTACAGTCCCATGTAAGTAAATAAAAGGAAGAAAAGAGTATACCTACATTTGTCACAAATGCGATTAAAATCATATGGGACAAAGCTAGTCCCAAGTGCTTTTTATCTACAAGATTCAAATCCAGTTCCTTTGCAAAAGAGTTGGAAAACAAATGAAGCACAGTGGACATTACTGCCTCATTATCATTCCCTACATTGCCTCATTATCATGCCCCAGTCTCAGTCAGCATAGAATTCTAACAATTCTGATGGAATTGTGACTAGTATACACATTTGCTCAGGTTCAGATAAATCAGATAATTTATTACTGTATGTCTGTCAAGTTAAAATATTTTCATTTCAAGAGCAGCAGAAATAGAACCTCAGAAGTTCTGAAGAGAATAAACATTGGCACGAAGTAGAGCTTCAGTGAGATGAACTTTTCCTGGAATCACTTTGTGACTGTGATAATTTGACTCCAAATCTCTGTAAGGATACTGGACTCTGTAATACCCTTCTGAGAAAAGAAGATTCTGAATGTGCTAAAAATAGTAACAGTAGAAGACTTTAATGCATCTAGAAGCTAAAATTAAATTGTCTTTTGTGTCACAGTAAGTGCTACAAATGTCAGCCTCCTAACAAGCATGAAGTATACAAGCTCTTTTTGTTACTTTAGAAGCCTCATCTAAAGCTGCTTAAGGTCTTCTGGCTACAATTCAGACTCTGAAAAGTCACAAACACCAACCTAGTTGATGTTTCTAAATAAGTATCAATAACAGAAGAAAAACCAAAGTGCTGAACTTACCATTAGATAAGTTTTGTCACATAAATCTACTAAAGTACGAATGCCTCTAACACACAAATAATTAAAATAATTAATGCATCTAATGTGCCAGGATCAGATGAAGGTATTAATTGCTATGACTTAAAAAACCCTACTGATTTTAAAATAGTGAACAGCCATAATAGTAAATTATACTAAAATGAAACCTATGCTAGCAGCTAGTAGCAAACATGATGATGGCTCATCACCCGAGACAATTAAAAAGTAGTTCATTTAATACCTCCATGGTGCATCAATCATCAACTGCAATTGTACATGAGTGAGAGTAAATCCTAACTATATTTTGGTTTCATACTGAGTGACAGGAAAGTTGAGAACACTGCAAAACTGGGAGGGCTCCGTGAAGGAGGGAGCGAGAGATAAAAGTGAGAGAGCTTTGTAATAAACTCATGCTGACAACCAGAGGTTCTACACATTTCAGGTCTTAAATTGTACCCTGTGGCCACATTATGAGGGTGCTCAGAGTACAGAGAGGAGGAGTAAATTTGGAGCATACAAAGAGCACACTCAAAGAGCATCACACCGCTCTATTTGAAAATTACCGCTCTTCCAGTTAATGACTGCTTTTCCCCAAAGTCGAAAGGCTGCTTCTTAGAATAACATTTGGCATGATTGTGTTTGTCTGAATAAACACTTTAAGGAACCTGCATATTTAATCATTATTGTGACAAACACTTTTTTTTCTCTAGCGTGGGGAATTCCTGTAGCACATAATAGTCACTATGACTGCACTGTACCATGTATTACAACTGCACTAATTTAACAGATATAGTTTCATATAATGTGGATATCTGATTTAAGGACCCACATTAATATTTCATGCATAACATAACAGCAAGTGACTTTCTGTAGATTAAATGATTGTCTTCTTTAGCATTCTACATTTTTACAAAAATCACTAGCATTTTGACTAAGGACATATGCATTTTTTTCATTTTCCATACTCATAAGCAGGATGTTGATGATGCTGTTGCTCTGACAAGAAGTGATTACAAAGTGCTAGTATTATACCCTGGCATTTGCTAGACATTCATTCCAAGGATATTTTTAAATATATACATACTGTTCTTTTTACTTTTAAAGTAATTTTATTACTACTCTGATATTATAAAACTCTTTTTAACCACTGATAGTTTCTAAATACAAAGCATGTGAAAAGTATGTTCAGTAATCTACGGCCTTTTAAATGAAAGGCATCAAAAATATTCCTTGTGGCAGGAAAGGTCCTATAGTAGGTGTTTTAATAGCTGCTTTAAATTTTGTCAACATCAGAAAAAGACAAGGAGAAATCTGTCAGGAAACTGATAACAAGTTGGAATTATCTGCACATACCAAAACACTACTGTTTTAACTTTGTAATTATACAGTTTTTGTGAAAATTACTTCAATCCCTCATATGACATTGTTCCCTCTATGCAGACGTGCCAGTTATTTGACCATTATATTCTGCTGTTTCCATTTTGAGAATGTAGGGGATTATGCTGTCAATGGGAACATTTCCAATGAGACCTGTGAAAAACAGTTCCTCGGTGATGCTAGAGCTCATCAGCCTTAGTGCTGGCAGGCGAACTAGGATCCGGGCTAGCCTGAAAAAGAAGTTCAGTGGATTATAAATACATGTAAGACCAGTTTAAGACTCTATGGCTAAAGAGCTGGATCTGCCTTTATTATTACCATAATTCATGAATAGGCATAAAGAGGAAATTAAAGCTAATTTGGCTATGTGACAAAAAGAACGGTTGCTGTTCTATCCTGCAAGCAAAATGAAAGCCAAGTAGCTTTGTAGTTTTCCAATGAAAGGGACATGTTAATGCCTTTTGTAGATAGAACATGTATGTACAAGCACACAGTTTTCTTGGCCTGCTTTTGAAATTCCCAGCTCTGGACAAACAATGCTGGGACTAATAATATTCATGTTGATTGGTGTGAACATTTGTACCATTTTAAGAGTACAATGCTTAATTAAAATTTCAGCCATAAACAGCATAGTCCTCAGTTGCCTAGCAACTTCATGCCAAATGAGATAGCAGGAAGGGGACTGGATGTGTAGAAACAGAAAAAAAGAGAATCTGCTTCTAATGAGAGAAGGAATTTGGGGGAATGTACTGTTAAGCATAAATATTCCCAAATTGCCTTGGTGTTTTATTTACTACTATGTTAACAGATATCCAGTACAATTAAGTGACTATTGAAATGCTAGACTTCCCATTACTATGAAATTTAGGACAGTGATGAAAGCATTTTGCTGCCATTCATATGGCAGATGTGCATCACAAATGCTAAACCAAATAAATTTTCTGAACCAGAACCTTGTAATAGGAAACACCTCAGGTAGGACTGACCACAGGTGCTCTGGAAAATGCTTGAATATTTATGGAGAAAATATCTATGTTCCATTCTGCTAACATACCATACCTTGTAAACTTCAAGGCAAAAATATTAAAACTATGCTGTTGTTTTTATGAAAATTGTAACACTTGTCCCCCATCTCAGTTGCTCAGAAATAATCAGATTTGTTCTGTAAACTTGTCTATGGGTGAGCATGGAGATGGAGACACTATTTACTTAAAATACAAGACACTGCTTGGGGAATGCAACTCTGATTTTCTTCTCTGAGACACTATTATGAGAAGTAAGTATATGGAACAAATTTTATATTTAGTTTTATGGTAGATATTCAGCTCTCACTAATCAAACCAGAACGCCTCAACTGTACATGGAAGAATGTGGGATCTGAGGATATTTCTGAGGCAGAGAATCCTATTTTCATGGCACCACAGTGTTAATTCTGTAAGATCAGTGCAGAAAACAGAGATGGGAAAAACTCTCTTTTTCAGACAGTTTTTTTTCTCCTTTTTAGTTATTCTACCCCCAGACAGTGCTTAAGTGTTTGGGATTTCTTCTTTACATGAGGATGCCTTTCACAGTAAAAAAAAGAACATGTTCTAGTATATCTTGCAGACAGAGGTAAGAAGTTCCCTGATAGTGCAGAAAATAATTTTGTTGATGAATTTTACATTTTAATGGAGATTGTTAGAAAATACAGTAATTGTTTCTAGCACATAACAAACAGAATAGTTGAGAAGTGAAAAGAGCAAGCTAGATAATTTCAGAGAAGTCCTTAGAAATTACAAAAACAAACCAAACAAACCCAGAGGACAAAATAACTAGGATGTGGGAATTTCTTACAAACAGAAGTTTGAGCAGTGGTTATTGTTCCTTGTTATATGTAATTGTTGTTTTTCCAAGGGCTATAACTGACAGTTCTAACATTTTTCTGCATATGCAACTTGAAAAACATTTCAAGGATGATAATCATCTTTTAGTTGTCAGAGAGACTTTAAAATAATAACTTGAAAAAAGAAGCAGTGTGAATTAGTCAGTTGAAGCAGTTGTCCCCCAAACTTCTAAAAAAATAAGTAAGTAAGTAAGTCTGTTTACTTTTCTAAACACAACTATGAGAGTCTCAAAAACCCACTCAAAAACCAAGAAAGTACTAATAAATTCAATTTACATGGAGGAAGTTAGACAGCTGTTCTTGTTTCTACATATTTTTAAACAAACCTGCTTGCTTTTACAAATTAGGTTTTAGTTCTTTCTCATCCACAGTCAGAAAAAAACCCAAACCCCAGATGTCAAAAACATTGATTACATTATTTTGTAGTTCTGTTAGTTACAGCCCACAACATTACTTTGGGTACTTTAGACAATAAATACCTATAAGTGTCTTCTGGATAGGTTTTTTGTACATAGTCCTGCAATTCCATCTGTGCCTTCTCCTGGAATTTTTCTATTTGGGTTGAACTGGTCAGACCAGGGTGATCTAAAGAAACAAAACATTTCTGTATGTCGATTGTTTCCCTATACATTGTGAAATAGATGTATTTATAAGACTCTCACATTTAATTTCAATGAAATATTTCTCTGGTATTGTGATGTTTAACATGCTAGCTGTATAAAGGTAAGCGTTTACTTCCTGGCTTCAGAATTAGTTTGTTCACTTTTCTCTCTAGAGCTGTGTGGGTCCATAAGAAAGTGGACAAAGATTAAGCCTGTATGTGTGTACCAGGCAATGACACGGCATTTGTTTTTAACTTTGCCTGTTTACATGTAAACATGTTTGCCTCTGTTATTTTTTCTAACTAGGCTGGCTAAGCAGTATCTAAGGTTATTTTTTTGATAGATCAGTGTCTTAATCTTCTTTAGTCTGTCTCATGTTTTAATTCCAGCTGCCTCAGCTCCTCAGACAGCCACATGATCAGAGCAAAAAAAAAGCAAACCCACAAAATATCACCTCTCTTTGTATGCCAAAATATCTTCACTCTTGTGTCCAAACTGCTTGTCCCTTGAAATAGGAAAGGCTACCTTGAGCTTGGGTAGTGTGTCTTGCTTTTCCAACTCAAATAAAACCCCTAATAAACCTAACTCTAATGGGACAATCTCCCCAGAAAAATTCAAAAGAACATTTCAGGACACCACAATCTTCTAATTAAGTTTTATTACAAAGAGAAAAATAGTTATCAATGCAAAAAAAAAACCCAAGCAAACACACCAATAACAATATATCCTTTTACTTTGTATTCTATTAAATACAAAGTGGTAAATACCTTCAAATTAAAATAAATAATATGCATTTCAGAGCAAAACTTTCCCTTTTACTCAGCCTGTCAGCAGTTGTAGATTAACCTTTGTGTGTCCTAGAAACATTTGCCATCTCTGCTGAAAAGACTGCCACTTCCAGTTTCTTTAATGTCCTTACCTAATCATTCCAGAAAATTTCAAGTATCTTCTTTGAGTAAATTTCCGTATTTCAGAAACACTTGACTCTGCTTTAGCTATCTGCTGTCATTTTTTCAAAACAAATGGAAGACAGCCTGTTTACATTCAATCTTTGAGATTTTGAGGAAGTTTCATATAAAATAGGTATTTCTGCTCATATTTCAGCTATTCCTCTTAAAAGTATATTAAAAATACTAAAACTGAAGCAAATTTCTTTTTGTCACTCAGAGAATGCATTTCTTCTAATCCTTCTCACCATTTACCTCACTAATATTGCTAGTACACATTCCAGATACCTTCAGCTGAGAATCTATGAGTAATAAAGTAACTTGAGAATCTAATCTTCTAGGATGGATGTACAGGAAACACCTCATAGATTGGAACTGTAAATAACATGGATATGTTGCCCTGAAGTTATTTTAAAACATATTGTGATGAACATTATGAAACAGTAATTTTATCTGCAACTAAACAGATGAGTCTCATCTCAAGATACTAGTTTCATTTAAAAATGTAAAGAATTGACATATTAAGGATTATTATTTAAAAAGATATGGTTACTAAATTCCTTACCAGGGCTAAAAAGGACTATAGCTTTAAGGTATGCATATTCATATCCATCAATATCAAGCTTGGCCATGCTGTTACAGAACTCCTGAAGTTTCCAGATGTGTTCCATGACTTGCTTTATTCTGTCGCCAGAAAGTTTATCTACAAAAAGATATTGCTTACTATTTCATCTGAGCTCAAGTATTTCTAATATATTAACAAAGTTTTATAAACCAAGTCAAGTGATATTTGCAAGTCTTTTGTTGTCTTAGAACCACTTAACATGTAAGGGTGGCCTGAATTATTATGAAAGCAAAGTGAATTTATAAAGTTGAGTCAGACCCAGAGCTAGCAAACAGAACGTTAAGAACATTCTAGGAACAGAATGTTATCCTGTTGCCAGGATAGCATAATCTGCCACACCAAACTTTTTCCAGTGATATACTGTTCTGAACAGAGATTCTGAAATTATGGTGCATTCTTCTACAAATAGCTAGAGTGATTCTGGGAATGAACAGAAGCACAAAGGAAGTGCTAACATGCAACCCTAATTTTAAATTCAAACATTATTGAATCAGCCTTTCCAAAAGTGAACGCAAGAACAGTAATGACAGTGCTATTTTCTCCTCTATCTACACTTTCTGGAGTGAACTTTTCATTAGCTATGGTAAATAGTCTTTTTCGTGTCCGATAGGGTAAATTCACTGAAATGCACATACACAGATTCTTCTATAATTTGAAAGATCACATTCTTTATATTGGGTTCATAAGCTATCTTAAAATTTCAATTTAAAATTTTATTTTATTTATAGATCTGTTACAAGTGAGTGGTATTAGCTGCTAAACTAGGAAGGGAGAGATTTCTGTTTTGGTAAATAGAAATCCTTACATTGGACTGCCTATCTACAAACTAGTCAAGGAATAAAAACATTAGATAATACATGAAGACAAACTTTTGAATATATAATTGCTATTATCAAACTTCAGAAGTAAGTCAGTTTACAAGGGATAAAACCTTTCCTTGAAAAACACATTAGAATTTTATTCCTGCCATAATCTCCAATGCTAGTATTTAATATAATTTGAATATTTTATTTTTCTCTCTACAGCTAATAGTGCATAGGATTGCTTAGACCCCATGTAGCTTAAACAGAATCTTTGACATAGTTTATTACTATTTGATCTATTTTCTGAAACTGCAATAAGAAGATTCAATGAATGGAAGAACCATTTTTTGCAGAGTCTTGAAATAAGAATGAAAGCATAATCTACATTTCTTAAAACATTGTGTGTAATTTTTAGTTACTGAAGATGGATGAAGATAGACATAATGTAATAATTTTATTCCTGTATTAAGTGGGAAAATATGGCCCAGAAAAACTCAGGCAAAGCAAACTAGAATTCCAGAGTCTCTACGTAGCTTCATCACTAATAAATAAATGAAGTTCTGAAATTTCTTCACTTTGTTTTGAATTTTGAAGGTATAATACACAATATAACATGATAACTTTGCAGAATAGATAAATAACACTAATGATCCGCTTTTATTGGCTGGTCTCAGCTAACACAGTATGAGTGCAAGTACAGGTTATAGAAAAAATATTTTTACAAAATTGATGCATAAGAACAGAAGTGGAAACAGCTGCAATAGCCCTGCCACTTACTCCTCTCCACTGCTTGGAACGAAGGTGGAATAGACAGCTCTTTGTATTCTGAAATAGATATAAAGCCTAACTTTGCATAGAACATCCAATATGCAGGTTTTCCTATTGATCATTTCAAATTTTGCCCCTCTGTGCAGGAAAGGAGCAGCACTCTGTTGTATTTTGGGACTGTCCAGGCTCTCTTGAGAAAATGAGAAAACAAACCAAAACAAAAAAAAAAAACAACCAACAAAAAAAACCCTCAAAACCAAAACAAGAAAAAACTCTATATTCATTATTTGGAGTAAGTAGTAAAGCATACTGTCCATTAAAGAATCAAATTTCAGTCTAATTTACTTTATCATGATGAAGCTAATAAAGTAGATTAAAACTTGATTGTAGAACTATAAAATATATAAAGAAGATAGCTGGAAAAATATTTAATATCCTTCAGCTGTAGAAAAATACATCTGTTTTACTCTCCTCAGTAAAAACCTATTTTCAGATTTTTGCTGTGTGCACAATAATGATACTATACAAAAGTTATTAAAAAATGGTACCATAAAAAATTGGTACCAAATAGTATTCTATAAGTGCTTTTAGTGAACATGTAAATTTAAAGTAGCTTTCATTTTTTATGCTGTGTTTGCAGAGTTTAAAACTGCTAGTATTGTTTTCTTCCTCCTTTTAAAAATGAATATTATTTTCATGCTAATCAATCCTATTGATTGGAAGGGTCTTGAAAGAATAAAAAAAAGTAAATATAACAGATTTTCATCCATTCTAGATATAATCATCATTGTCAACAGACCAACATTGAATTAAAAAATAAAATCACATACATCTTGTTAAGAATGTCAAGAAATTAGGTTGCTTAATGCTTCAAGAGCACTTCAAAATACATTAATCATTATTGCATTACAGTATTATCCAAAACCATTGTACATACAAGAATATGCTTGTTGTGATAATTGGCAAATGCTGTGTTTTTACACCACAAAGAGGAGAAGGAAAGTTCTAGAAGGAAAAAGTCTGGTGTGGTTTGAAAGAGGATCTAATTTTTCTAAGAGGAAAAAACATACATCTGGATGGGAAGAAAACTCTGAGCACATCCAAGGAGTAGTTTAGGATGTACTGTCTTTCCAGTCATGCATAGAAGAGCCCCTTGCCTCTATGAACACTTCTGTCCCACAGACATCTCTGTGAGGAGAGTGCAACACAACTGTAGATCTCCAGGGGAAAGATAATTATGCAAGAGAAAGCTTCACCTTCTCCTGGTTCCTGGTAAACAATTCTGCTACTGATGGGGAAACACCTTGTGAGCAATGTTATCCAAACATCCCTGTATTGTTAGCAGTACTGGTAACATACCTTCTTGTATGCTGTTCTGGAGGTGGTTGACAATCGCTCCCAGGATAGTCGACAGGTTCATCACCTGTGCACACTGTGCCAGCCCTAAGGTAAACAGTTCGTTCCAACAGGCACGCACAAGGCTCGTATTACAGTCCTGCCTATAAACAGCAGAAAATCAAACAATGCTAGGTAGTTTGCATATCAGCTTGGTATTGCCCTATGTATAATTATGTTATGTATAGCAATTCATAATAAGGATTAATCTATTGCAAAACTTTTTGGTAACAGGCATATATTAGCAAATTACAAGTACTTCAAGAAGCAGAAAGAAATTATAGACTATGGGAAATCATTTCAGGTTATCTGTGAAATGGTGCTTGTCAATTCTTTAGCAAGATATCAAAAGCAAGCATTTAATTTCTACAAATTAATGCTTGTTTTTGATTTGGCTTTAGTTTCTGTAACCACAGTAACATCGAATATTGTAATTACCCTCCCCTCTGCCTCTTCTATTTTATTCTTCAAAACAGGGAATGTTGCATAGTCTTCCCACATTTTAAATTATTAATTAAAAATTAAACAATATTGTAAATAAAAAAGTTCAAAATAGCTGGGAAATTTTCAGATCAGTGCTTAAATTCATTCAAAAGCAAACCATTCAAATGGAGTATGTCCATTTACCCAAGAGCTTGAAATGCAGGTATGGACCTAGCCCAGTGCATAGAGAGGAAAAGGAGTCGTGATGCTGACTCACAGATGTAGTGTACATTAAGGTACTCTGGCATCGGACTGGGCATTGTGAGCTGCAAAATATAAAAGTACAGTACAACACATATAGTTCAGACACAAACCAGTTTTTATCATCATGAAATAACTAGCAAAAACATTCAAACTCTCATAGTCCATCACAATCAACAGTGCGACAAGTTGTCAAAGGAAAATTGTACTAAATAACTCATTACTACTGGCAAGGAATGCAAATTGGGAATACAAGACAAGAAATTATGTAGGAGCTCATACATGTTAAGCATTAGTTTTTTTAATATGACATTTAAAGAAGCACATACCTTAAATGTGACATGTGTATCTGTAAGTAGGGGTCCTTCCACTTCAATAATTGGTGTTGACTGATCTCTACTGATTACATGAATATTCCCTCCTCCTGTAGGATCCATCCCATCTGCCAAGTTATGAGCTGTTGTACCATCTGTAGTATTAAGTGCCTTAGCCAAAGTATCAAATGCCCTAAAAAATAAAAAATTAGTAAACAATTAAAGAGTGCTTCCTTAGATGTTAAAAATTTCATAGTACTCAAATTAAATGCTGTAAAATATTTCCACTTAGAGGCAACATACGCAAGAATTCTTTAGGATGACACAAGGTCAGACTTTTCATTACAAGTTGGTCCCTCTTGTACTCTTTGGGCATTAGTAAAACAAATATATGTGCCCATCTATTACTGGTAAAAGATCTCCCTGTAAGGGAAGGAGTTCATACTGTAAATCCTGCTGATAGATTTATCCTAGTATTTGTACTAGTAAAGGGGCCTTGTGCTGTGCTGGTTGTGGCTGGGATAGGGTTCATTTCTTCACTTAAAGAAGGTAGTATGGGTCTACATTTTGGATTTGTACTGAAAACAACGTTGATAATGTGGAGATGTTTTTGTTATGCACAGCAGTGCTTGCACAGTGTAAAGACCTTTTCTGCTTCTTGTCCTCCCTTCAGTGAGGAAGCTGGGCGTGCGTAAGAAGTTTGGAGGTGACACATCCAGGACAGCTGACCCCAGCTGATACAAGGATTATTCCATACTTTGTGATGTCACGCATATAAAGGGGTGAGAAAGAGGAAGTGGGGGGATCTTTGGAGTGATAACATTTGTCTTTGGAAGTAACTGTTACACATAGTGGAGCCCTGCTGTCCTGGAGGTGGCTGAACACCTGAGTACCCATGGAAGGTAGTGAATTAATTCCTTTGCTTGTGTGTGTGGCTTTTGCGTCACCTATTAAACTGTCTTTATCTCAAGCCATGCGTTTTCACTTCTGCCCTTCTGATTCTATCACCAGTCCCACTGAGGCATAAATCTCAACAGTCCTCTTGCACTTAGTATTTACTATCCTCCTTCTCACAGATTCGGTGAGGGCTACAGACCAGATGTATTCTGAAGAAAAAAGTCCCTGTCCTTGTCCCCATCCTTGATCTTCAGCTTTTAGGAACAGTGGAGAACAGTGTGGTTTTCTTCTAGACAATATGCCTGAATTTCCTTTCCCTTAAGATGAAATATGGGCAGGCACTCCTGATCTCCCAGTATACATAGAGCCTTAAAAGTCTTATGACAGTAACACAAGACAGACTGGTCCCGGTCTTCTTTATATTCAAGCTGTTGCTGGATCATTACCCAAACAGATCACTGTAAATTCTCTCTGGATTAACAGAGCTTAAATGTAAAGAAGAATTTTGTGTTCCAATTTCATACCAGTGGACAGTATTATGGTATAGTGCTTCTTTGCCATTTTTTTGTCAAGATTTTTTTGAGGAGAGATATTTTTATAAGTTTTTTTCAGTTTTAAAGAAGGAATAAGAGGTTGATGTAAGCTGACATTGCAGTGTTAAGTATTTAAAAATATTAATTCACTTCACTTGAAGAGTTCAAATTAAAGACTTAACAGCCTTACTTAATGGAAATAAAGAAACATTTTCCTTCTCTGGGTACAGTATCTTGTTTTTCTCATGTGTGGAACAACCCATTATACTTCCTTTAAATGCAGCCAGCCCAGATGGACATTAACTAATGTCCTCCTCACTCTCACGCTCTCTCTTCTCTCTCCCCCCAGAGAGGTGTTTTCCAGTCAGTGTAGTGGGCAGACTGTCTGGTATTTGTTTATTGTCAGGGGCTTTTCTGTGTAAATAATTTTTCTTACACCTTTTGTTATTAATGTGGTTGCTATTACTGTTTCATTTTGCTGTTACTGTTTGTTTGCTAGTCTCATTGCTGTTTCCAGTAAATTGCTCCTATTTCAACCTATGATCTTTGCCTTTTGTGCCTCTGACTGGAGATGGAGGGGAAAGTAAGTGGCAGCATAGTTTAAATGTGAACATTACATTTAAATGTAATACCATTCTTAAACCATGACAGTTAAGCTCCTCCTAAAAATCTTCTTTTTGAGAAACAGTGGAGAGTTCTAAGTCCAAGTATTAACCTATACTGCTAAATACAACCAACCTGCCTCCCTCCCACAAATAACACAACCAAAAGCATCCAACAAAAAAAATCCCAACCTTGCAAATCTCAAGGAAATTTTAATATTCCATGCTCCTTTTTCATATATTTTTCATTAAGAAAAGAAAGATTTCAAACTCTAAATCTACATTACCATGAGACTTTATGGCAGCACAATCTCAAAAATAAATCTGCAGTAATGCAGACTCCTAAAGAGCAGGGCTTAGGGCACAAGCATTGCACAGGAGAAGCTTACATAAAACACACCTGTGAAATAAAATGGCACTGAAATGTTGCTATTCTCAGAGTCTTTCAAGGTCAAAAACTAGTAATTTATTATGTTTTTGAGAACCTAATCTGGTCTAGCTTTAAAATGCTACATTTGTAACACAGGAGACAGTTCTTCACAAAACTGATTTCTAAAGAACTGGTATTTTGTTTCAAAGTAGGGGCAATCTGGCAATCTATACTGTGTCTGGTGTAATAATGCCAAATTCCTTTAGTGAATGAGTGCAAGGATACACCACATAGAACACAAATTACTAAATAAGGTGTAAATATAAACGCATACCGTGTAATCTCACTTGCAGATTGCTCTTCTTGTTGAATTTCAGAAGTATCTCCATTATTTAGTGACTCACTGAGATTAGCGAGAGATGTTACAACATTTGCCAGTGTTCCTAAGGCACCCTGGCTTGTTTCAGCCTAAAAAGGAAACACTGTACTAGTGAATCAAAATTATAGTTACTATATCACATATAATTTCCCCCATTTTCAATCTTTTTGTTCTTTTTCCCCTGTGCACCTTCTCCTTCTTCCTGAATGCCAGGAAGAACAATGGCCGTCAATTATCTTTAAATCCTATTCTAATTATCAATCCTAGTCCCAGATGAGACATCATATTGAGAACTACCTGTGGCTGACCTTTTGCAGAAATATACTTGCCAAAAGAAACCACAATCCTATTGATCAATTTATTACATCCATTCATGTGGTTCTTCACACTTATCATAACCTTATCTTCCAAAGAGCAATAACTATGTGAGACTATGTGCAATAGATACAAGTAATCTGAACAAATTAATAGATATCTCAGAACTGAAGTGAGCCAGTAATACCTTGGAATCAGCAGTTAGGAGGACTGTACCATCATCCCTGATCAAAGGCTGCTGAATATTCACGAGCATTCCCGGATCAAGAAGACCGGCTGACCTGTTCAAAAGCATAAGGCATCTGATGATCAATAGTATTTTCCATTAATCAGAAGAATGTGTAACAACTTATGAGAGCATAAAAGCAATTACCAGTTTTTAAATAAACAATTTAGTGAAGCTTACAGTTTATTTAACAGGACTTAAGTCTTTCTGAAACAGTTCCCAAAAAGTAGCCTGAAAGACAGAAAGATCTTATAATTTCCAGTGCGAAACAACGACAACTTCCCAAATGTGTGTCTTCTCATTTGCTTTTTATTCTGTTTAGTCTGCTTTAAGGAAAGCTGTTTTATTCTCATGTTCTCGGAAGTCACCTAGTAGCTCTAGTTTTTATATTAGACTTTGGAGGAAAGCATAGCTCTGTATTCCAAGCAAGACACTGGCCAGCACTGAATAAAAGTAATAAAAATATTTTTTGCATTCCAAAATATAGTCATAAACAGTTATGTAATCAAAGCCTGCATAAAATTTCTGCTGCCTTTACTTTTGCTGCTTGTTGACCAAACATCCTTCCCCTCTCCTGTATCTAATTTAGGGAGACAGTGGAAAGTCTTTGCAGTCAGCAAGAAGCTTACTTGCTACTTAGGTGATGCTCCTAATGTTCATAACATGGTACCAGTGCACATAACACAGGTGCAAGGCTGCAGGACATTACAGTACAAGGGGTCTGACACTAACAGCTATCATTGTGAACAAGCACAGGCAGCAAATTATCATGCATTATGCAAATCTGAATCCTACATAAATAACAGAGTGGTTCTTAATGAGTATAGTAGTGTTTATAGGTCTGTAATGGATCTGTAGCTCAAGGAAATTTTTAAGAAGCAAATGTTTCTGTGAGTACTTCTTTCAAACAAGAACACTGAAAAACAATTCTCCAAGAAACCTGCAGCCCAAACTTCCTAACTGCAGTGTCATTTGTTCAATAAGGAATATGTATATAAAAAATATAACACACACACTTCCTCCCATATGAAAACTGAAGAATAAATTTTTTACGTAGTTCTCAACCATTCATAAACTACAGTTTTTAAAATGTCATATTTAACCTAGACTTTTTTTAGTCTATTCAGAAAAAAAAAAGAAATCTTGCCTTTGTTTGTAATGATGTTCATTTTCACAACCATTGCCTAAGGAGATATCTGAGAATGCAGGAACTGCGTGGCGGCAGGGTACAGGAACCACCTCTTCCATATAGTAAAAGGAAGCTGCTGTTTTGCTGCTGCTGAAACCAGTCTCTTGGGATGTGAATCAGCAGCCACTGAGTCTCACTAACTATTGCCTTTAGGAGAAGGAAGCCTGATTGTGCCATTTGCAGATCTGATTTCAGAGAAGTGCTAATTCAAATGTATCACAGCATTAGCCTACATGCTTTCTGCTTGAATATCATTCACTTGCTCTGCATTGCTCTGACCTGGACAAGAGCCAGCTCTGAACTGAAAACCACATACCTGTATCAAAGCACAGGCAACCCCCAACGAAGGGGAGAGAAAATGATGCATCTGACTCCATCATCAGAAGGCTAAATAATTACTTCAGTATGCTATACTATATATATTGCATGGAAACTGAATCTGCCTTGCACTCACCCTTGCTCACAACTGCACAGAACTGCACTTATCCCTTGACCCTCTCGTGACTGTCTCGTGACAGTCCAACACACACACTCTTCTTGGCCCTGATAGGCCGAGGGAACAAAACATCCTCACTCTGGATAAACAATCTCCATTTTGCATTCCACCTTAGCACAACACAGGCACAGCAAGAGAGATAAGAATTATGTTTTCCTTCTTCTCTGCTTGTCTCACAGCTTCTCTCTGTTCAGAGGGCATGTGAATACCACATACCTGTATGCAGACATAAAAACTTTCATGAGAAGCAGAACCTACATTGGCCTTAGTAATGGAAACAGATGATGTGTGCATTAGAGTTCTTTTCTGTTCCCTCTGAGAGCAGAGGGGAGAAAGAATATAGATGTGACTGCAAAGTAATATGCACAAATAATGTGAAAGAAGATGCATGGAATTGAGGTACTCACCGTGTCCCATCTTTATCTGCCACAAATGTTGGAGTTGCTATTAGAGGGCTTCGAAGATCTTTTCTTATATAGATTTTTTCAGTAGAAGCTGCACAGTTGGTTGGTTTTTCACGTTGCACATCAAAAGGCTTTCTTTCACTTTGAACCGCTACATAAAGATAGAAATATACAGATTTTAAAGGAAATAATTCAAACGAAAAATACAACAAGTAAATAAAATTCCTGCACTTATGATAGTGTACCAGCTCAGTTCAAAACTGGAAATTTAATACCAAGAGTGAAGAAACACAGGCTGCAATGTTACTATATCTGTGAGTATGTGTATTTTTATATATACTTTTAACTAAGAAAGTCACAGATTGCTATTTTGCTTCAAGTTTTGCTGATCTGGAATAAAATATTGCTCTTTTTTCTGCATTTGATAAGATGAAAGATTCTACAGACTGTGTTTTCAATTTGTTTATATATTTTTTTATGGGCACAGCTATATCTAAATGTTAGGCACATTCCTATTCTGGATGACACAAAACAATGCGAACCCTAAAAGGAACCCTGAAAAAGTCAAGAGAGGCAAGTTACCTAAGAGATGCAGGTTAATTCCTTGAGAGGATACTCTCTGCATGACATACACTTCACTCACAGCCATCAATTCCTCCCAGTTAGGAAAGAGTGTTCCAAAACTAACCCGTTCATAATCTACATTTATACTTGAGAATTGAAGCAAACTAAAGTTCAGTCACTGAAGTGCGAACAAGCGTAGCAAATTTTTTAATAAAAAAAGCAAGCAGCAGTTACTTTTAAACTTTTAAAGAAAACTAAAAGTGCATCTTTATATTCTTAAACATATTACAGAACGTTATCCTCATAACCAGCAAGAGTTACTTAGTTCCTGATTTTATTTTTGCTATTGTTGTTACTATTAGCAAAATTTAGGGGCTTCATAGTTGGCATATCAAATTTATTGGCTTAGTGAACACATATAAATTAATCAGAGGCCTGACCCAAAGCCAGTGAAGTCAATAAACATATACCATAATCATATTGGAATAAGAAAGGTTTACTTTCTGGAACTGCAGCAGTTTCTCTTGTACAAATGTCTCATATTCAGCACATTGTGTGCAAAGCAACAGAATCATCACAAGAGGTCTGGCATTTCAGAGTGCAAATATAACAATTATGTTCCTATTTACAGCTTAAAGTTCTGCCTCCCTTGAACTCAGTGGCTGGAACTTACCCTGCTTAGATCAGATCACAAAACAGCCTTGTAATGTTTCACATAGTGCTAAATTGAAGAACACGTGATATAAACTGAAAACAAAAATATATTGAAACAAGTGTTTGGCTGCTAGCACTGGAAATGTATGAGGTACTACATACAAACATGAAAGCATATTTTAAAACATATGACAGTTTATACAATGCCTCATAAAATACTAGTTACAAATTATCAAATTAACATAAAAACTTAAAAAGAGGAAAAAAAAGACTAACTATTTTCTATCACTGGCTGAAAAAGTCGCACAAATAAACTGGAAGGAAAGCAGATTCTCAAAACAGAATATTAGACTCAGATTCATGTCAATCCATGTCAAAAAATTTTCTATTATAAACATACACTGTGTTTGGAACATGCATTTTAAGTGAGGCTGTAACTGGGCTCCTCAAAGACAACAGCCCTTGGAGACATAGTTCAAAACAATCCACTACTGCACCTGAGCTATAAAATGATGATGAAAGAAAGGTGCACTAGATGCTGCCAAAATGTTCTATTTCCTTCAAACAACATATACCAAAACAGAACACACTAACAAGTGGTAGTCCACATAATTGTTAATTGGTAGGCACAATATCACAATGGGTACTTAACACTCACATTCCATTTTCATGCCCATCTCTAGACATTTCTTAAGCCTACAAAACTGGCATCGATTCCGATGGTGTTTATTGATGATACAGTCTTGGTTGCTACGACAACTGTAGGTCAAATTCTTCCTTACACTCCTTTTAAAGAAACCTTTGCATCCCTCACAACTGACAGCACCATAATGACGACCTAGGAAACATATATATTATCAGGTGGGAATTACTTATATTTTAGCATAGAAATACACATTTTAACCAAGTAAAACACTGTAAGTCAACCTTTATATTTCTTTTCAATTCGTGCCAGCATTTGGGACCATGAAAGCATTACTACAGTCTCACAAGATATTTTTGATTTAGCTATTGTCAGGGGTTTTGATGAGAGAGTGGAGAGAAGAGAGGAAGGCTCAGGCTATATCTGAATGTGCAGTTGATGAAGGTGTAGTTCCCACTCTGAGTAAGTACAGATACAATTCTATCTGCTGTTACAGACTATATGATACATTTAGAGAATCTATCAGCTAAGAACTCTAGTAATTTCAGAAAACAAGTAATTTTACACCAAAATTTAAAACGCAATCTTAATTTAAGTTTTCTGTCCATATTAATTCTGGTATTGTTTTAATTTCATAAACTTTCATTAAAGAAGTAAAAGAAAGTGAGAAAAAGAGACAGAAGGGTGTCCTCTCTGAGATGAAAGCACAGAACACTCCCTTGACTAATATAAAAATTTTATCTTAAGATTTCTTGTTACTGCATGGATCTGAAGCACTGAGGATTCACGTAATCTCTGCTTGCCTTGTTTTGTGATAGTAGAAGAACAAAATCTACCAGGATTAAGATTGTTAGAGAGCACTAAGAAGCATTTTCTTGGAGTAGACAATTTTAGGTGACATGTTTATTTCATGGTTGCACATCACTGTGAGGAACTTGACTACGTGCTTCAAGCAGTCATTCTCAATTACCAGGAGCAATTTAATCATTATTTTATCTTTAAGCCAATTTATCATATGCTTCAGTTCAAGGAGAAAACCTAATATTCTTCCAAGCAGAGTTTAGCTATTTTTTGTGTATAGATACAGAGTACATTTTTCCATTTAAAAACTCAATTGCTATTCCATGATTATAACTAAAATCAGTTAAAGCACATGAAAAATCCTATCTTCATCCCAGTCCTCCTTTCAAGCAAGTTTCTTTAATACCACTTTGTAGGCTTCCTTACCTGATGCTTTATCACCACAGACTACACAATATTCTACTACCTGGGGCCGCTGAACATCAGTTTTTCCTAGCAGGCGTTCCACTGAAGCAGAGTCTGTCACTATCTAAAGCAAAATTCCAGAACAAAAAGATGTAATTAGCCAGATATAAAGGTAAGGAGTCTTGCCTGTAGAACAAGATTGGTGTATCAGCTAAGAGGGGACTGAATTTATGAATAAATATGGCATGTGGAATGAAATTAAGTAGTATAAAATGCAATTTTATGAGAGTTCTTACTGATAATAGAGAGACTTTTGAAACAGTCACTTCAAAACAAATTGCAAATAATTGCTAGCTTTGTTTATTACAAATGTTTCCTCACTTGTGCAATCAATAGTATTTTTCCCTTCTTGCAAATAGTCTCAAGCAGCTGCTATATTTTAGCCAAAGACAGTTGGCTTTCAGATGCTGTTCCCATCTACCTCTTCTCTAGCTATTAGGGATGTGTGGTTCAGAGGGGATAGCCTGGAGCTCAGATCTACCATAGAAAAAACTTTAGCTTCTAAAGGCCTTGGATTCCAAAACTTCTGTTCTGAACAATCCATTTAACCAAGAAAAACTAAAAAACCCAATTTCTCTGTAATGTCAGATACTCTATTTAGCATGGAAAAATTAATTTTAGAATACTTTTAATAACATTTAAAAATATTCATGTAAAAGTTACTCTTCTTCCTGCAAAATACTCTCCATTGTAACAGTAACAAGAGAGATCAGGCACTTTCTCATGTGTTTTATTCTTTTTTTTAAGACTGCTAGGAAGAAATCTGAAATTTCTTGAGAGGTGGTAGATTATTAGTTACATCATTGGCTTTGTAAAGCTTCTGTTCATGTAGATTATGCTCAAGACCCACAAAAAACATAACAGAGCTTTTTTGCAATGTCTGAATGTAAAGTGCTAATGTAAAGTGTCTGCAATACTGAATGTAAAGTACAAACTCATATAAATTTGCTCAGGTACGTTGTATCTCTGTATATCAGTGAATCTTACACTGAGAAATCCTGGCACTTCTCACAAGCACTGTCTTAAGGATTTCCTTATGTCTTTGTAACCTGAATGAGAACACACAACGAGGGACGATGAGTGCAATGGAATACATGAGGTAGGTGAAGACTGAAGGACTTATGATTGAAAAATGAAGCTTAAAATTATGTCTGATCCATGTCATGAGAAAACTACTGCAATTGGTCTTAAAGCAATTTAGACTTAATTTAGAAACAAAAAAACAAAAACCAAAAAAACCCAACAACAACAACAAAAAAAAACCACCCCAAAAAAAAACCCCACCACTAAAATTCCATTATTTACCTAAATTATTGTATTTACCTGAATTCTGCCTGGCACAATGTTGTCTGTGGTGGTAAAGATAAGCTGCTTGGCATTAGATGTTTCAGGTGCTGCCAAGATCACCTTTCCTGCACCAGTTCCATCTGGACTAGCTAAAATGAACTGTTGCTTTGGAGACACAGCTGAATCCACTGCTGTCACTATTTGAATTTTCTGACCTGTTTGCTGATCTGTCACAATCTGTAAAACATTTAAGAAATTAGTCACCACAGTAAATATTATGTTTTAAAATCTTTCATTCTATCTCAGAATTATATCAGTGAAAAATTACGAAGAAGCTCTCTCAAATTTTTCTTTATAAATGGCACTAAGGAGATGTTCCCCAATTAACATTTACCAATGCATTTTCTACCTACGTATTTTATGTAAGATATTACTCCCTAAAGTTATCAACAAAAGATGGAATCAGGCAGCCTTATGGTTTCACATGCTGATTCTCAAGATTCTGTTATGATGGAAGGTTTCTATTTCTGATACAGTTGTCTGGTAGCATGATCTCTATTTTGCCTGGTAGAATAACTGTACCAACATGCACTAGTATTTCATTAAAATTTAGTAAGTCCTATATAATTTGCCATTGAATACATTCTGATACATTCGTGACATTTTTATTGTTTACCAGTAACAAAGTCCCACTGTGCATCATTCCCATAGGCCAACTTTGTGCTAAATAGATTAATCTCCTACTGGCTCCTAAATAAGTGGGAAGAGGAATGCACTTGGAGATGACCTCAGATTTCTGTTGACAATATCTCACCCTTTGTTATGGCCAGGGCTCAGGAAATCAGCTTGTGTAGGCAAGGTTTAATCTGTGTTAATACTCTTCACTGGCTAACCATTATATACAGCCATCTAGTCAGCACCAATACTGAGGGAAAAAGAATTTTAGTTTTCACTAAAAAATTATCTGACCTCACAAGACTTAAAGGAAGTATTCCATAGTCTTTAGCATGCTTTTTTTTTACAAAAGCAGGAGGAGAAGAAAAAAAGAAAATATATAATAGTTGGTTAATTAATGGATTTTTACCTGAATGCGTTGTGGTGAAGCTACAGAGGAGTCTGTGGAAATTATCTGGATACGCTGGGAAGGGCTGGTCATCACTGGAGATTCAGATAGCGAAGTCTGAACAGTCGGCACCTGTAAATAACATACAGAATTTTAATTCAGTGTTAAGGTATTGAACACTTTAAAAAATACCTATATTTATAAAAGATCAGGTAGCTCTATAGTTTAGAAACTAAATTTACTGGAAAGGTTACAGTCATTTAACCAACTTGGATTGGCTTTCAATGAATTATCAGAATATTTTCTTTTTCTGGAAATTGAGTGAACCTGACAAAACCAAACCACAACTACCACCACCACTCTGCTCAAATGAATCACTGGATAGGTACAGTATGATCCTTTAGCTTCCTGAAATGCAGAAATACTTTTTTCAACTTTCAATTATACACGTATCTCATTTTTTTCTTCTGAAAGCAAAATGTAAAGTAGTTCCCCTTTTAATAATTTCAAAGTACTTTTGAATGACAGAGATTAACTTTCACACTGCTTCTGAAAACTATTGTTTCCTGTCCTATTCCATACCCTTCCAGACTACCAAACTATAATGCAAATTTAGTTCTGAATACTTAGCCTGAAAAATACCCCTTGCAAAGCTGTTTTCAGAGCAAAAATGTTAAATAGGGAATTAAACATAGAGGATAACATTTAGATTGTATATTGGGAAGAATTTCTTCCCTGGGAGGGTGGTGAGGCCCTGGTACAGGGTGCCTAGAGAAGCTGTGGCTGCCCAAGTGTCCAAGACTGGACTGGACAGGGCTTGGAGCACCCTGGGATAGTGGAAGTCCAACTCCCTGCCACAGGGACAATCTGAAGGTCTCATCCAACCCAAACCATTCTATGAACCTGTTATCTGCAGTAATGTGTCCAAAACCAGGATGGTCACAAGTTTTTTTTAACAAATCCTCTGCTAAACAATCTTGGAATTATATCAAAATTTTTACAGCTGGACAACAGGGCAGTTTCAATTTTAGCTTGCTTTGAAAAATCTTTGTCTAATATACAGAAAAGTTAATTTATGAAGTCAAGAAAAAACAGTTCAGATAGCAAGGAACATGGCCTACAGTCTCTTTGGGGAAGCAGAGGTATTAAAATACACAAGACTTAATGAAAACATACCATTTACTCCCCTATTGCCTGTACGATAAGTAGTTCCACATACTGTAAAAGTGTAATCTAAATTAAACATACAATCTCCAATTATCTTTAATACACAGGTCACAAAAGTTGCACACTAAATGAGGAAGACAGACAGGAGAGATGTAGAAATAAGAGGCATCTTCTAATTATTGGATGATTCAAAGTTTTCAGCTGCAGAAAACAAGATACTTAGGTGAGAAAAAAGACTCCCAAAAATCTAGACTCTTAGCAGACACATTTAATGGATGATCTTCTTGCCTTCCATGCCAAATTATTAACAAAGTTCTGTGCTCTTCAAAAGATCTAAATTAGAGCAAGAAGGTATTTTAAAACTGTTTTACAGTTGTTCAGTTGTAGAGTCCTTAGCCTTTCATTGATGCATCTTCAAACCTTATACCATAATGTACCGCAGGCATCTTGGAAAAAAAGGAATAGAACAATTCTTCTATATTGTTCAAGGAGAAAGACAGACAGGTAGACATAAGGTACCTGCATGGAAATTCTTTAAACATTTTGGAACTGAACAGCGACGTCATTTTCTGGGTGTGCAAAGCATGTTTAACCTGAACCCCATGTGGCACAATTTTGTCCCCCACCTGACTCCACCCTCCTGTCAGGGATTTGTAGAGATTGAAAAGGTCCCTCCTGATCCTTTTCTTCTCTGGGCCTAACAAACCCAGCTCCCTCAGCCACTCCTCAATGACTGACTCTTCAGACCCTTTTCCAGCTCCTTTGCTCTTTTCTGGAGACACTTCCGCCCCTCAATGTCTTTTTTGCACTGCAGAGCCCAGAACTGACTCCAAGATCTGAGGTGTGGCATCACCAGTGGCCAGTAGTGAGCAACAGTCACTACCCTGGTCCTGCTGGCCATGCTGTTCTTGATCCAAGCCAGGATGCCATTGGCCTTCTTGTGTGACCTGGGCACAGGTCGACCACTGTTCAGCCACTGTCGACCAGCACCTGCAGGTCCTTTCCTATTGAGTGGCTTTCCAACCACCCTGCCCAAAGCCTGGAGTGCTGTGTAGGTTGTGGTGACCCAACCCATGGCCTTGCTGAACCTCACATTGTTGGCCTTGGCCTCAATCCCCTCATCCAGGTCATTCATAAAGATATTAAAGAGAACTGGACCCAAAACAACCCTGAGGAGCCCCACTAGTGACTGAATAGTGGATGTGGCACCACGCCCCAGTCCCAGTCACCCAGCCAGTTCTTAACCCCACAAACGTCCACCTGTCCAAGTCATGCGCCACAGCCTTTCTGGGACAGTGCTGGGAGACTGTATCAAAGGCTTTGCTGAAATACAGGTAGGCACATCCACAGCCTTTACTTCATCCATGAGGTGGGTCACCTCATGATAAAACAAGACCAAGGTTGGTCAGGCAGGACCTGCCTTTCCTAAACCCACACTAGCTGGGCCTGATCCCCTGGCCCTGTGTGCCATGTGATCTCACTTGGGAAAATTAATTTAAAATTAGCAAAATTGAAAGGAAATTCCATCAGATTTCCTATAGAGCATCTTTAGCTTTAAAAACTCATTCCACAACAAAACATTTTTATGAGGCTGCAGTGAAAGCTGAGAAACAGATGAAAACAGAAAATATTTTTAAGATTTTCCAAAGTTAAATTTGTTAAAGTTATGGTACACGAAGCTTTGAGAAAGTGACCATGTACTTGACAGATTTTACAACAATAAACTTATTAACAACAATAAACAACGAAATCCAGTGGACTTCCACTACAAAAGCTTCTGCAGCAAATGAATAACGTAGATGTCTAAGTAGCATTAGTATTTTCTTCTAATTTCAATGACTCCATAGGACAGAAATATGCTCACTATTGAAATTAAACACTTTACTTGACAGAAAACACAATCATCTATTGTACATCTCTCTAAAAATAGTATACATATGTAATTACCTAAGGGAGTGTATTTACAGTAGGGGTACACCATAAATGTTAGGTCAACTGACTGTGTTCTAGTGCAGAAGAAAGTATTACTACTATCTAGAATATACTTGCTTGGGCTCTCAAATCAGTACGTACCACTAGCAATAATTTCATATGCTGAAGTTTATAGAAATTAATAATGATTTGCCTTAAGTGACATAGAAAATCTGCACAAAGCTCAAGAAATACAAAAATACACTTAAACACATATGAATCTACCTTTTTCATCATTAAACTAAAAACAAGTAGTTGGCAATTAGGTACATTTTGAAGGCTGGCAAAATTAAATTTGGTTTCTTCTGTTTAAATTATTAATATTTTCCCCCTTTTAAAATATAAATATATATAATTGTATATTTACCTTATTTTTTCCTACTTTTTTCAGTTTCTAAATTGAAATCATATTAAACTTCCAGTAGATGGGTGTGTATATATAAAATATATACTTAGATATAAAATCAGTAGTTTGAAGCTAAGTTTCTCCAAACATTTCATAATTTTATGTCACTAGAAATAAATAAGGTTTTTCATAGGCATATAGTCGTGTTTATACAGTAATTTACTGATTTGCCCATCATGTACATAGGCATCTATGTATGTTTGTGTGAGCATATGTACATATATAATACATATTTGTCCTGACTAACCAAATTTTCAATACTTTCTGTAGCTTATTTCCCCCTACCACACTGATTATAAAAGCAGTATTTGAGAAATAAATTGAAGGAATAATCCATTGGCCAATTGAGAGAAATTTTTAAAGCCTCTAATATTTTCTAACTTAAGCAGAAAAACATTTTCTCTATTTTCTCCAGTAAAAGCCACAGTAATTGTATTGCTTGAATACATTATGTGTAAACCAATTTCAGAGACAATAATTTTTATTCTCTTTCTTATATTAATTAAAGCATAATTAAGCAATCACAGACCAAATATTTTTAACTGCACCCATAAAACAACTGAAGGATTTCAATGAAAAATATGGTACCAACTTTTATACCTGCAACTCAAATCAAATCAGAAAGACCTATTTTTCCATAGATATTTTTCCTAATGAGTATCTTTAGCTATTAAATTAATAATAGGTTTTTACTAAAAATGTATATCCAAATATATTTCTTTCACAGATGTAAGACACATCTAAAAAATGTTTCAGTTATTCTTCTTGGAATTAGCTTTCCTGACCTCTGCCAAGTGGTCCTTTGTAGGATGGCTGAGAAAAGTCGAATTCACCACTAGAAGAACTCTACTTTAAACTGCCCTAATAGGATGCCATTGCAAGATCTTGCATAGCACATTAAAAGGCAACAATCACGGAAGAAACTGCAATTGCCACATCTGCATGCTAAAGAAAATCTCAGACCAGCTCTTATGGAACACCTCACACTTCTATTACACCAGCAGCTATGCCACATCTGACAACACTCCTCAGTTCAAATGCTGCCAAACTGCCTAAACCAGACACGGTCTCCTTACTCCCATTTGCACTTTCTGTGAGATACCTCTCAGGCTCATGATATGTCTAGGTCTTTTACCATTAACAGGAACTTGAGAAAAGCTGTATTTGAACCAAAAAATTGTTTAAGAAGACTTTGCATCAAAACTCCACTTTGAAAAATCATCAGAAATGAGCAAGTGGCCAATGATGGCAATAAAATATTAAATATAAAGGGTCTTATGTCACACTTCATTAATTCTTAAAACAAAGTAAAAACTTGTTCCATCAGAACAACAGTGTTTCCATTCTCCTTTTCCAGCACACTGTCTTCATCTGGACCAAAACCCGTGACAAAGATATCTAATATTTTTTGAGCTCCATGGGAAAACATATTTTCCAAAAGGCTCCAGACTTTGATTGTTTCCTATCAGGACACTGAGGGAACTGAAAGCAACTGAAAATTCTCCAGCAATGCAGCTGTCATAAACAAGATCCAGGAAGAACAGCGCTCAACAGTCACCTCATGTGACTCTCTCCCTGTAGCCTCTGACAGGAAAAAGGATGCACCGGGAATAGTTTCTGGCTGCCAGCGAGCTGGCCAAGGACAGTTTTAGCAACTACTAAAAATTATTCCTGGTTACACCAGAGCTGCTGTGGGAAAGATGAAGTAGCCCTTATTTCCACCACCAAACATTCCCTCCCCTTCCTCCCCCCTCCCGCCCACGACAGCTCTGTTTAAAATTTTTTTAAATTTTGCAGTAAAATCACAGGTAGTGCACAGGGAATGCACCTCCACTTTAAAAACAAACACATTTTTCTTAAACAGCATTCAAGTCAGATCTAAGTTGCTGCTGGGACTGCACCTAGGCCACTTGCATATTGCACAGTGACAGCACTAAATATATACTTCAGAAAAGCAGCAGTAATTATTTTTCCATTAAGGCTTATGTATTTTTGCTGCTTTTCAAAAGCTGCTGAGGATAAGGAGAAACTGCTGAAATTCCCTCCAAATCCCCTAGCTGCTCTCTGTTCTTCAGTTTCATGAACTGTAAGTAATGGCAACTTCAAACACTAAAAACAGAATTCTCCTCCAATCTGTTCAGAAAGGCACAACTGGAAAAAAAATTAAACAAGCGACACTATATAAAGCAGAAGCAAGCAAAAGCAGTGAAACCATCTGAAACCATTAAAAGAACAATTTTTTTTTAAGTCCTAAAAATAGAATAAGTACAAAAATACATGCAACACTGGAGCACACTCAGCACCTTCTGTGAAACATTCTGTTTCATGAAAAAACTGAAGAACTATTGCTCAAGAAAGAGAAACAATGTAGCCTACTTCCATGACTGCCTGATTTAGTGCTTGGCATAGCAGTTCTCAATAAACCCATGCACTACATATGTGGCAGTTATGTTGAAAAAGTGACGGTGATACAGGTAAAGCTGCTAATATTTGCATTAGGTTATCCAGTTGCAACTTGTCTCTCACAGTTCATAACCTGAAATTCAGTGCATTGTCAATGACCCTCTTCCATTTAATTTTTTTAGATAAAAAATATGACATTCCAAAAGTCTCTCAGTGCCAAGTTTGATTCTACATTTTCTCTAAGATATGGTGAGTACAAATATAGAATTTTAGGATATTTAAAGAAAACTAGTTATGTATTTACCTGTATAAAAACTATATGACAGAAGACACAAATAGCAGGCAGCCAGCCATTCATAAAGAAATTATTCAATATTAACATGGTCATAGTATTACTGAATTCCTAACAAGATAATGCTGCTTACAACTGGTTTTCCATGAACAAAGTTTTCATGGTGTTACACAGTGGACAGGCATATCATTTAAGCAGCAGCTGAATGCTATAAAGAGATGAAGCCCTCTATTTACCCACCGGCCAGGAAGAAATCACAGAGCTTCATACACTCTTGAGATGGAGCGATCTCTCCAGTGGCAAGATACAACCATCACACTATGTTACCACGGTGCATTTCCTGCACGAGGAATTACAAACGTCACATATTTTATGTGCTTTAGATGTTATTACAGCACCCAACCTCTACCAAAATACTATAAAGTTTGTCAGTATTTCCATTACAGGTTTCTCTTACCAAATATATTTGTAATTGTTTTTTAAAAATGCAGCTTGCCAAATTCATACCTGGTACAGAAAACTACAGTGAAAAATCTCTTGTTGGTTTTCACTGTGAAACTTACGAAGTTTTTTGAAACTATTCCATAGATGTTAATTCCAGGACACTCACTAGGCCATTTTCCATGCTAAAAAGAATGAAATTTCTTTTTAAAAAATGTACTTCTAAGTAGGAAATCTCAAATCCACTTCTAAAAAGAGAACTAAACTTACATTTTCTTCTTATATAGGACTTCTTCTTGAACTAAAAATATTTATAATATACAGGTGTAATCTTAGCTCAATAGGTGAAAGAAAACTCCACACTAATGTCTGAAAAGTGGCCTTATCTACAGAGGTCTCTCAGCCCATTTGCCCTTTATTATTTATTAAATCCCTTAATTATGTAACCATATGAAAAATCACAGTAAACTTCAAGGATACTAAACCAAATAATTTTAATCAGACAAAAGATCCAGCTTATTTTTTGACTGAAGTTTGCATAGCGAAGGAGATAAATTATTTTCTATGGCCATGAACACTTGCAGTTTATGAGTTGATTTAAACTTTTTAGCTGTTGAACATCCAAGCTTCAGTGAATATGCATCAAGACATCACTTAATATCATTTTAAGTAGGTTTTGCGCTTTTTTTCTTTTAAGCGTAGGCACAAAATATAAAAACTGATTTAAGTTAACCACCTTGCTGTAAATTCAGTACAGCGCATAAGTAAAACAAGTAACTTCAAACACGGTGGTGGATCTAGATTACAATTCCAATTAGGTGCAGAAGCTTTCCATGTCCCAAATGGTCAATCTAATGATCAAATGACAAGATATTTTGTTGTATTAAGTTTTTAAACAATTCGTAATACAGCCAAGTTTCTCTAGAACTCATGTTGAACTTTCTACTTGCATTCTTAATATGGGGACCACCAGAACAAAGTAGGGTGAACAAAACATGTCCCAGTTGCACTGGTTTCCTGCTTGTCCCCAAGTGTAAAGCAGTACTTTTCTTTAAAGATCTTCTGTTCCATTTATGCTTAATTGTAAACAGCAGGGACACCCTAATAAGATTTTAACTTCAAAATCTCATATACCAACTGTTGTGATATCATCTGGCACTCACCTCAGCCACCTGCTGAGTCTCCACTACCTGCTGAGCCAGCACCTCCATATTGGTTGCCATGGTGAGACAAGACCATTAGAGAACCTGTTCGGAAAGATGCCAGCAACTTCCATCAGGCACAAAAGTTTGGGTTTTTTCTTAGTATTAAAGAAAGCTCTGCTACAAATTTTTTGAAAATTTACAATTCTGCTTGAAATATCTGGCAAATAAGAGAAGGTGCCATTGACGTCTGTGTGTGCGCACATACATACACACACATATATACATATATGGGACATGCATACTGGAACCATGCTGATCAAACTGCTGAGGTACAGTTATTCTTTTACTTTATTAAGCCTCTAATACACTCTTTCTAGTCTATTATTCAAGCTGTACAGAAGAGATGTTAATTTCATAAATGAGAAAGGACTACTTTCAAAGTCAAGTATTAATGCAGCTTGTGGAATTCATTGATCTCAAAGGCACTTTCCTCAGCTCAGGTAGGAGAAACCCTGCCATTAAACTGCTTCCACACTACATGCTAAACCAGGGAGCAGCAAGCTAAGAATGCAGTTTGGCATAAATTTTCATTGAGTCGTTCTGTCAAACCACCACGTTCATCCATATTCTTAAGAATAATCTTACCCTAGAAGGGAAATAAACAGTTACATCTAAAATGTACCTTCCATTATTTAAACTATTTTTTTTATTATAATGTGATACTATTATCACAATGAGAAGAAAATACTGCAGAATCATTTCATCCTATTCCAAGTAACTCCAACCTTAGGGGTTAAAAAAAATACAAAGAAATCAAAGACAAAGAAACAATAAAAAACCACTTCCAATGTATTTTTCATTATCATTATTAGGGGTGTATTTCTTCCAAGGTAAATTTAATTAAGATTTCCAATTAATGCATTCATTTTTTAATTGTGACTTGCTAATTACAGGGCTAGTCTTTAGATTCTGATTTGTTGTTGTAGGTAATAAAAAAAGCATTCCTGAATGCTGGCTTGTTCAATGTTTCACTGGAAACCTCTGATTAAAATTGCAAAGCCATTTGCAATTAATTAATTTAATATAAAATTTAAAAATACAGCAAACACAGGTAACAGAAAAATGTATGCATGTCTCTAACACCCATTCAAATGTAACTTCTACAAAGCTAACATTGTTAAATATGTCAAAATTCATTAAATTAAATGGATTCACTTATATTGTGACATATGTGAAAGTAATTTCTTATATGTCAAGTAAAGATTATTTGTAACAATGCATAATCAAACTTGAGACATCCCCATGGAAATTGTATTTATGCTAGGTTCTCCTACAGTTTGTCATTATTTTATTGAAGTATTGCACTTGATTACGACTATGAACCATTTCCACCAAATTCATCTCATGGATGGTTTCTCAGTTGTTCAATGACTCCTTTTCAGTGTTTCCTCTTTTTTTTTTTTTTTTATATTCAGAAGAAGCACCAGAAGCATAATCATATGCTCATAATATGTTGTTTTCTCAGTGCTTCATGATGACAGAAGCCCTTCCGATTAGATATCTTGTCCATAACAGTACCTTTCTGAAACACAAAACACAAGTGTTTGCTGTAGAATGAGTCCGAGAGATTTGTCGTTGTTGGTGTTATCACCAAGGCTTTTTGTACTTTTGACCTTCACAAAAGAACCTTAAGCTGAGGCTATCTGATCAAACCCAGCTGAAGCACAGAGACCATATACAGCCACACCAAGCTTCTTAATGGTGTCAACTCCCAGAAGGCAAAATCAGCTTCCTAGCAAAAGCCCTGAGCAACAGTTTGTAAGGCAACACAACAAAACCCGCCAAACCAACACAAGAAGTGAAATTTAAAAACCAGGAAGAGCCACCTGGAGCACCAGGAAATTATTTTGAGCATAACAGGGTGGCAGCCAGCTCGGTATACGCTGTCCAAAACACAGTGTAGAATCACTAATCTTTCCCTAAGCTGCAGTGAAACTTCAGAGACAAGTCATAAATTCCACCTGAGAGGTTCTAAAGGTATGGCGCTACTGACAAGACATGGCAAAAGGCCGAATTCAAACGTATTGAAATGTGTTCCTTTGTCTTAATGAAACGAAGTTCTTTGCGCTGTGAGCTCGACTCGGCTGCACCGAGCGGCCCCCCGCAGGCCGCCACGGGCGGGAGCGGGCCCGGGCCCGCCGGCAGCCCCCGCTCCGCCGTCCCGGCGGCAG
>NW_024374367.1:17163356-17271538 GCF_014805655.1 Passer montanus
TCCGCCGCCCGCCCTCATTGGCTGCGCCACGCCCCGTCCGCTGCTGAGGGGCCTCCGACGGCTCCCCGCCGCGCGCCGCCGAGCCACGCCCCCGGCCCGCCCCCAGGCCCGACCTCGCGACAGGCGCAGCGCTCCCCGCAGATCGCCCATTGGCCGAGGCACCCGCTTGTAATGGCGGCGGTACCGCCCCTCCGGCACAGGGAGAGCCCCCCGGGGAGTCACTGAGCACAAGATGGCGGCGCTGGCCGCCCGCCAGAGCTCAGGCGGGGCTGCTGCCGCCGCCATTAGGCCCCTTCCCCTCCCCTCCGGTACAGCCTTGTGTCCGCCTAGAGGAGGCCCGGGCATGGCAGTGAGGAAGCGGCCGGTAAGATGGCGGCGGTTTCAGCCCCGTATGCAAAGTACCCGCCGCCCCCTCCCCTCCGCCCTCCCGGTGGCAAAGGTAAAAGGGTCGGGTTCAAGCCGCCGCCTCCGCCCGCTCAGACTCCATCTTCTGTCTCTGTGTGTGTCCCGCGCTCGTCATCGCCGCGAACATCGCCCTACACCCCTTGGACAGCAGACTTTGCTCACCGCGACCGGACCAGCTCCGACCTCAGCCGGCCCACGCTGCAACCAGCGGCTCCGGCACGGGACTGCCCCGCCGATCGACCCAGTACGCCACAATGGTCGTTTCCTCTGCAGGAGCTGTAGACCAGGCCAGACCACGGCCGGTGCTCGCTTACCAGACAAATACCGGAGCCGTGCAATCCCCCTCCCCTAAACCCACCGTCACCCCACCCCTCCCCTCGCGGGGGTGTCCAGAGTAGGGCCCGCTGCCGCCTCCCCGCGCCCCCTCCCTCGTCCGAGCCCCCACGAGACAAACCCACCAGGCCGCTTCAATTTTAAAAAATAGTTTTTACCTCAGGAATGGGCGCCAAAGGTGCAGTGGCGGTGACCCGACCGGGCCCGGGCAGGCCGGTGCCCAGCAGCGGCCCTCCCTCCCCCCGCGGGGGCTGCAAGGGGCTGTGGGGCCCGCGGAGGGGAGGGGGCCGGGGCTGTGTTGGGGCCGGGGGTGTTTTGTTGTGTGTGCCGTGCCCTGTGACAGGTCAGAGTTCGTGACCCCACCGCCGCCGCCCGGTAGCGCGTCCCCGCTTCCTCTTCCAGCGCCAGCCCGGCCGCGGCCCCTCCATCCCCCGCGGGGCGGGGCCGGCGGCGGGGAGGGGCTACCGGGCTACCTGGGCCTCCGAGCCCGCCGGGCCTCCGAGCCCGCGCCGCTCGGCCGGGCCGCGCCGGGAGCAGCCCGGCCTCTGCGCGGCTGGGGGAAGCGCGTTCACCGCCCTGCTGCCTCTCGCTCGGGAGGCTCCTCGGGAGCCGGAAGGCCGAGGTAGCGGGTTGGCGGTGGCTGTCCAGAGCGCTGATGGTATTGATGTTCCAGGTGTATCTTGGTGCTCGCTGGCGATGCAGTAAAAAGTGGGCTCACAGTTGAGCAAGCTCACAAACGCTGCCGCCAGAGTGTCGAGTTTTTATTTAATTTTGTGAAGTCAATGTCATTGATTAGGGCTCTTACGGCAAAGCTGGTTGTGAGGTATGTTGTGCCTTGAAACACACAATAATAGGCATGAAACAGGTTTGGGTGTAGCTGAGGTGGTTTAAGAGTTTACCACCTTTCAGTGCTTGTCTTCTCACAGGCTATCAGATGTTCACCACCTGTCATAACTAGCTATTTCTTAACCTACTCATATTAAAATGTTCTTAATGCTTCTAGTAAGTTTCCCTTGAGTCTAATTTTTACAGAAGCTAATTTAAGGAGCAGTTAGATGAATAAGGTAACACCTGAAAGAAAACATATGGAAGAGATAGCAGTTGAATGCAACAGTCACAGAAACAAGAGGTTGCTGTTGACTGAATAGTTACACAGTATGCTGATATTTTTTTGTTGGATTTTTCTTCAGAAGGTTGTTTGTAGTTTTTGTTTAGAACTGGCTCCTTGGAGTGAGGGTATGATTAATATACCCAGACCTATGCATAACAGCCTTACTTTCACAGAACAGAAATTAATAAAGCATGTGATGTGTAGATGTGTTTGCAATACACAAATAAAGGAAAATGTTTCAAAAATGTCTTGGGTGTTTACTCCTGTAATGTTAAATATATGAAGAAATTTCAAATTCTCAAAATATGGACATGTGCATAGCTTTAGAAGCAGATATTTCTTGTAACTTCATAAAATATACTATAAAGATGTGACCGAATGAAAGGAAAAATGGAAAATGCTAAAGCCGAATATGAATGGCTGCTTGCCCCCCTCAGTGTTTCCTGATGGGCGAATTGAGGAAAGGTTTAGAAGGCAGGAGGGTTTGTCTCTTCCATCTTCCTCGTTTCTGCCTCTAGGGGAAAGCATTACAGCAGTTTTGCTCTGAGCTCTGGTGGAGAGCAATCATAATTGCTGTACAGTTCCACCATACATGCTAAGGTTGAGGAAAGCTGCATTAACATTGTGTTAAATTTCACTGTGGTTTTTGCAACAATTTCAATGAAGTGTAGTACAGCATATGCCCTTATTTAATAAGCAAGACTGTATTAGATAATGCTGAAATTTGCTAAATTTATATGCACAGACATATAAAGGAATGTTAGTAAAAGCTGCTTTTTTGGCCTTAGCTATGACTGTAGAGAAATTAACAGAAAATGCCACAGGTGAAAAACCTCAAAGAGAACTGAGATTACAAGTCAAGGTTAATAACTAGACTGGCAGCAAAGAAAATAGTTCTATCTATCTACCACACTGTGGTGAGCTGACTGTACATTGCAGCCACATGATAATCCAGTCACTCACTTTCCCCTCCTCTTCTGTAGCAGGATGGGGAGAAGATGACATGAAAAAGCTCATAGGTCAAGATAAAGACCGAGCCATTACTTAACAATTACTGTCGTGAGCAAAGCAGACTTGGGGGAAATGTATCTGACTGCCAGTTAAAATGGATGTGGATGGTGAGAAAGCAGTGGCTAGAGAAGGTGGTATTTTAATTTTTGGTTTTCTGCCAAGTGTGATTTCACTCCGTCTCCGATCCGGCACCCATCAGCTCCTGCCTGCCCTTCTGCTGCTCACGGAGAGCGCGAGCAACACCGAGGGCTGCTCTCCTCAGGCAGCACGGGCTGGCCCGAGGAGACTTCTCCGGCTGCAGGTCCTGCCCGGAAAGAGTGAACTGCTCCCAGCCTTAGCTGAGAAAGGATTTTAGCGGTGGACAGTTGCAAACGCCCCTGTTGGTAATAGGATTTTAGCGGTGGACAGTTGCAAACGCACCTGTTGGTAATAGGATTTTAGTGGTGGACAGTTGCAAACGCACCTGTTGGTAATAGGATTTTAGTGGTGGACAGTTGCAAACGCACCTGCTGATAGCAAGTAGGTTTTAGCTCCTCCCATTAAGCAGGATAGTTTCCTCAGAAGAAAAAATGTGCTAGAAAGCTGCCATGTAAAAAGAGAAGGGAAGAAACCCCGTGGAAATTATTCCCTGCCCGGGACAACAGACTAAATTCCCTACAGGACTGAGGTAAGACGTGCATACTTTTGCGGAGGGAAGGAGGCACTAGGTGTGGAAGGAGAGAACCTCTGCAGTGAACATGTGGGCTGCGAGAGGTCAAAGCTCTCTCTCCGGCTATGATGGTGGCAGAAAAAGTACATAATGGACTAAGAGGGATCAAAACTCGGCACATGCCAAGTAGTATAAAATGCAAATGGGGTTTGAAGTTGTTAATGTGTTTTGAGTGTTTGTTATAGACAGTACTGTACAGCTCAGTTGTTTGGGGTTTTTATTAAGTTCTCATTTCAGTTGCCTAAAATTTTATGGGAACTTTCAAGGCAAATTGTCAGAGCAGAGTCAACAATTACAAATGACTGACAAGGTTTTAACAGAGTTGTTTGGTCTTGTTAATGCTACCTTCAATTTCAATCTCTCTTTTAAGTGTTAGAAATTATTTTTAAAGTATGAGTCCTCATGCCTTTCATTTGGGTTTGTATGTGGCTGGGCAGTGCAGAGGGAAGCTGGTGACCTCCGTCAAGTCGGAGGTTTGCCCTCATTTCTCCATGTGTGTCTCTTAGTAAAAGTGAGTTTGGTGCCTGCTATAGGCTTTGTTGCTGCAGAAAAATATCACTATATAAAATCATTAAGGGTGGGAAAGACCTTCATGATCATCAAGTTCTACCTTTGACCTCATACCACAATGCCCTGGAGTCTAGAAACTTTCTTGTCAAAACTTGATGAAAAGTGATGTCACCAGTGTTACCCAGGCTGAAGAATCACAGTGCTTTTAATACACAGAAGTTTGTATGTTATGTTCCTAAGTTACTTGTGGAGTTAGACTAGTGTTTTTTCCCTTAGTATTAATACCTTTTCGCCTCACTGAATTTTGTCTCTTTCTTTCACCTTCATATGCAGTGATATTCACTTAATGTTGTTACAGCCTACATAGTTTTTACTGCTTTTGTATCAAAGCAGCATGCAAATAGGCAAGCCTGGCTGGTGTTCATAGATGTGTGGTAAAAGCAGCAGAGAACCAGCTCAGGAAGGGTAGGAGTACAAAGTCTTGACCAGCAGTGCTTGTGTAAGTGGTATAGGATCTTGTCATGTTGGTATTCTCAATCTCCAAATGACTTGTACTTTGATTCGGAAGAAAAATTTAATAACTGTTTAAAAAACAGATTTTAACTAGGCATATACCATAAAATAGGTCTAAATATTATTTGTAGATAATAACTAATAACCTTAATGCTTTTTAATAAATCAATTAATAAACGGAAAAAACTCTGAAACAACAAATGGGAGAAGCTTGATCCTGGGTGTTGGCTGAGCAGCTCGTACATTGTGACTCACTACTACATTTGTTAATAATATTTGTGAAGACATGGAACAAAATTTTTGTTTTGAAGGAGTAATAATAGCTATAAATTAGTAAGTAAAAGCTGTGTAAGTAAATGTCAGGTAGTAAACTGAGTGTATGCCTCTATTTTAATATGTTAGCATTTTCTAAAAGGCGATTACTGGGTGAATTCTGAAATTAAAATTTCTGCCTCTGGTGCTTAGCTTTGCTCAAAATCAGTAGGACTGAAATTGTGAGGACATTTTCTTTTTTTTCCTCTTTATGCTGCATTGAGACCATTTATATCTATAGCTGAAGTCAAGATGAAGTAACGTAGGTGGGCTTTACAGAAGATAAATCAGTGTGATTGAAGCACGTCATCATACCAATTAGGTCTAAATCCTGTTTCTGCCAGAAGGCCTCCAGTACCATCATCTGATTTGATGCTTTTCCTTATTTGTCAGAGAACAGTTTAATAGGCAAGTGTCTGTTAACAGTAACTGGAACTGCAAAGCTGGAATTAAAGAAGGTGATAATAGTGTAAAGGAAAAGCCTGTGGAACTGCAGTTATGTTTTGCTCTTTTATTTCTCTACATTACTTAAACAAATGTTTAATAGCACTGTATCTTATTTTTTACAACAAAATATTTTCATGTTCATTTCCTGCTTCTAACTGAAAGCTTCATACAATAGTCATTACATGTCAGCACCTAAGTCTTCATAATATTGTCATTCTGTAGTGCAGCTTTGTTTTGTTTCAGACCATGGCTAGAGATCTTGCTCCGTATTCAATGTTGTTTTATTTTTCTTGTCGGTGCAAAGTATTTTCAAGGGGGGATAAACATTTATAGTGTATTGGTAGCAAGGCCAGGGCTCTTATATGAAACAAAGTTAACCTTGCTGTTCATTCTTTAACTAAAGAACACAAAAGTTTTATTTTTCTCATTCTTGTTTTCTGTTTGCACATGATAATATATGCTTAATGGACTGGTCAGACTCAAATGTATTAAAAAAAAGCCCCCAAATGACCTTTTTATTTAGTGGTAGATGTGTATTTGTTTCTTTAAGCTTGTTTATCCAGGTGATAAACTGATCTACCTTACCATTTGGATACATATTATGAACCTTTAAAGATATGGACAATTCTAAGAAATTTGTTAGGGTCAAAAATTCAGATCTCCATTAAGTTTCTTGAAGAAAGGAAAAAATAAAAGGAATAAAAAATTCCCACCAATATAATTTAATGTAAGTAAATTCTTGAGCATGTTATTTTTATACAAAGATATATTTTAATCACAGATGTCATTCTGTTCCTCAGTTAAATATTATGACTGAGGACAAAACCACTGCATTGCAATGATTGGAACATCGCTTCTCAATCTTCTTTATAAAAACTCCCACCCAAAACACTAAAAATCCCCACCGCAACAATAACCAAAACAACGAAACAAACAAAAAACCCCAAACCAAAACAAAAAAAAAACCCCACAGAACAAAAAAACCCAAACCAAACAAAAAACCCCACCCCCAAACTCCAGAGATCTATACCCTCAGCTGGTGTAAAACACCACAGCAGTCTGACATAGGACAGGTGTGGCCACAGGAGTTCCAAATTACTCCAGCAGAGCAGGTTCAGACAAGTGCATTTCAGTCCAGCCAGCATATTTCAAATGCTGTGCTGGTTATGTGGATTAATTTTTTGATGGCATTTTTCATAACAAGAACAGCAGAAACAACAGGAATTTTTGAAAATAAAGATACAGTATTTAAATAGGTTATAAAAGTCTTAACGCTACTCGGTAGATGTGTTAAATAAAAACTGTCTGTAGTTTAATAATAAATTAAAAATAACCTTTGGGTTTGTGTCTGAAGTATTTAGAGAGAGATAATTCAGCATCTGGCTCTATAGAGCTACTGGAGTGCATTTCAAAGTACTGCAGTGATATGAAACTACACCTTTAACATAAATTATACGGTGATTTGTGTAAAATTATAAATTGATAGTAAGTAACTTTGTTGGACCATAGTTACTGTGAAGTGTTGGTAGATCAGGTAAATTGAAGGTGTTTTTCCCTCATTTTCTGTGGAAGAAATTTAGCATATGCAGGGCATAACTTCATGCTGGCACCTGTTAATGGACAAGTAATAAATCAGGCCACAGAACTCCTTAGAAACATGAAGAAAATGAAGCTGTAATTCAATAAAAATGATAAAGTGCTTTAAATGATAATTTGTTGATTACTGCATTGTTTCTGGTGTCACGGTAGACATCAAAACCAACCCAATGAAATATGATAGTTCTCTGGAATAGGTAAAACTGAGTCTGTTACTTACTCTAGTCAATATTTCCATGTATTTTCTGGTCTTGATGTTAGACTTAGTTTACTGTGGGATCAGAGGAGAAGCTTATAGTACAGGCTGAACTTGCACAGACATCAAGATCACCATAAATAATCTCTTATGTTGAAATTTTCATTTGCAACAATGTGTATGTAAGAAGAAGGAAAAAAAAAAAAAGAGCAAGCTGGAAACGGTTCAGATCCAGTGTGTGTGGCCAGTGGGCCTGAAATACATTGTTCAGTTTTGTAAGTCAGAAGAGGGTTGCTGGAAATGTATAGAAATCTGAGAATTTATTCCAAGTTCATTGAGTGAAAGCTGCTATAATATGGATGCTTCTTCCATGGCTTCAATCCACCTAAAAAGTAGAGGAAAGAAAAATGGTACATATAATTTTTTTTCCATTTTAACAAAAAAAAGTACTTTAAGAACACAAAGCATGAAGAAGACTGTATTTTCCATCCCAGCTCTAATGAGGAACAATAGTTCTGTGATTAAAGCAGGGAGCTGAGTACTGGGACTCTTGCTTTCTAGTACAATCTTGACCAGTAATTTATTGTAAAATCTCAAAGTTAGTGTTTTCTTAGAATAGGGAAGATGAATCTGGTGAAGTATGATTTAAAGCAATCAAACCTCCTATAAATACTAATTTCTGTATGTCTTGGGGTGCTGGATTTTTATTACAAATTTTGTGACTATCTTACTATGTGAAAGCAGTAGCATTAGAATGGGAAATCCAAACAATTATTTGTGGATGAGAAAACTAAGAAATGGATAAATTTAACATATAAACTAGATGTTTTTCTACAGTAATTGCCTTTGACAGACTCCTAGCTATGACTCTTGAGACTCAGTCTCTTCTTTACCTACAGAAGGGGGCAAATTCTCCTTCTTGAAGGAACTTAAAAGCACCAGGTAGATGTTTAATGTCAGACAGTCCAGTCACATGCAATCTGGCTTAATCAAAATTCTGAAAGCTGTTTGTTTCATCTGTTACAAAGGCGTTTGGAAGTGAAAGAGGGAAAAATCCCTACATAAGCTCACTGTCCGATGTGGAAGTCTATCCACATACCTGTGTGCTGAATTGTTATCCTCTGCTCGGAAGCTATAAAAGAGTGTCTGCTTGTGATAGAGATGAAAAACTGTATCCGTGCTTCCTTCCTCCTTTTCTGGGGCAATGGTGAAACCCAACAAAGGCAAACTTTCTGTAGCAACTTTGTCCTGAAAGCGAAGAAGTGAACCAAAATGTAGAGAGAAGGCTTGTAACAGTTTGAGGGCTCTTTCTGAAAAGCAAATGATACAACCCCTCTGTGACAGTTCTGCAAAAGCAGTAGTGTGGATCTTCTGCTGGACACATGGCTTTTAACCCAAACAGGAGCAGTGCCTGTGTACTGCACATGTTTTATCTAGTCTGAGTCTTGAACACCAGCTCTCAAAGTCCAGTTCTTCATGATCATCCATATGGCCATGAAGGTCAAATTAGCCATTACTTTGATGGCTGCCTTTGACATTATGTTCCAGGAGGCAAACTTGAAAGTACTAAGAGTACAGCAGCAGTTCTGAAAGCCTGAGACTCACTTCCAGTTATGTTTCTTTAAATCATTTTTATTTGCTGGCTGCAAGTAGTGGTCCTTTTGGTAACTTGTCATTTCTATTCACACCACTAGTGACTTTTTTAGAAATTTGCTCTTTCTCAAACAGCACACATGCTTTCCAAAAGGCTGCTTGGAAATTTCCTAGTTAATAATGAAATTAATCGTTAATTTACTCCCAAGAAACTTCCATGAATTTTGCTTGGCAGACACAGTTTTGTACAAGTTAAAGAAAACAATAAGCCTTAATGAATTGCAGTTTAGCTGTTACTGATAGCTGCAGTTTTGGTCACTATGTTTAGGTAGATTATATGTGCATATTGCCTTTGCCTCTGCTTTTAGAAGGTAAATTGCAGACTAGGAATGTAAAGTAACACATTGTTGCTTTTTTTGCTATTGCTGAACCATAAATATTGATTTCTAAGGTTGAAAGAGATAAGGTAAATGTGCTGGATACAGAATTTGATGCTAACGGTCTGAACTGCTGGCTAAACCATGAATCCTTTTGTGACTCAATCTCCTCATCTGTTTAAAGGGGATAACATTGCTTCATGTAACCATCACATGGGTGATGGTGATGCAAGTTTAACTATCTGATGTTTGCAAAGCATTCTAAAGGCTTAAAGTACCAAGCATTGCTTTGACAGATTTTTGCATTCTGTCTCCTTTATTTGAGCAAAATGAATTTTTATGGTTTTGCTTACAGAATCTATCCATTATAACCAAACTTTATATCACACTTCAATTTTATCTGTATTACAGCTATTAAAAAATAAGAAGAGAGATAAAATACATTAAAATGATCTAGCTAATACCCAGACTCCTTGACTGTAAGGAAGAGCTTGCAGGCCAACAGAAAAGACATTTTTCTCACTTCTGCAGACTGCCTCCTTCCTTTCCCTGTTGGTGCTAGTTCAACAGGCATGTCTTATTATATTTGCCAAACTACAAGATTCTCCTCCCCACCAGAAATGGATCATAGTAGTTTCTATCTGCAAAAATATGTGACAGTAACTGCACCAGAGAACGCCAGAGGATCTCGATGTCTTTAGCTGTAAATATGTATGTTGAGGTTTCCAGTGGTTGACAATTTGTAATTGTATGAATAAGAAATCAAATAATGAAGGGCCAGCGAATAGAGACAGGTCCAGCTAGGACTGGCTGAGTCAGTCTGTTAGCACCAGGTCTCAGAAACAGGTAGCGGGAATGACTACTGTTTACACCTTTCCCATTTACTGGTCTTCTGCCTGTAGGGAGTAAAGAAGGAGTCTCAAATAGAAAACTATTTCAAGATAGATTGCACAGTACCTCATTTGCTATGTAGGTGTAGAGGACTTTGCCTTTGATAACAAACCAGCGTTTCTTCCAGTGTCTTTTGCCTCCCTTACATCTGCTGAGGTAACCACTGATGGTAGCTCCCTCTCCTGAGGCTGCCACCTGGAGCATGGTAGGAGAAATCAGGATTTGTAACAGTAAAGTTTTTTTACCTCCTGATTATGCACATTTGCATCACACCAACCACTAAGTGAAACCTTAAAAGTATTGATACAGAAAAAATATAAGCATGGTATTATGGTTCTTTTTAACTGTTTGAACATTTATAGTTAAACTTAATTCTCAGTAACTCTAATGGAAAATATATAGTTGAGTTATTCTTGAGGTCAGTAAGATTACAGTTGTGTTCTGAAAAGCCAAACTTGCCCCTTTTCCCACATCTGGTGTTTTTTGGGAGCTTTTCATATTTTAAAAGTACAGTCTTCCAGAAGTGAATTAGAGTCTTGTGGCTGAACACTTTTGAGATGTAGGTATATATAGTGCCTTGCTGTGTTTTTATATTAATTTATGTTAATCACTTTGATAATGACTTGGTTTCATTTTTGAAATAACATTTCTGAGAAGACTTGCTCCTCTCATAGAAATATTTTGAGATATAAGTGCTTAATGTTCTCAAAAATCCAGGTTTTGAGTAGATGGAATTATGCACACAGAATGCAGTGAACATCATTAGTTACAGCAGTAAACTGTAGTAGTATTGGATTTGGAAACAAAGGGCAGAGATTCAAAACCAGCTTTTGTAACACTGATAGAAGAGATGACTGAGAATTAATATAGCAGTGTTTTGCAGCAGAACAGAAATGTTCCAGGACGTGGAGTAATGCTATTATGAGACAGTTCATGTTAATAAAGATGTGCTGCTTCCCTATGGATAGAAAGGTGATGCTTTCTTCCTCATGGGGTTGAAATTCTGCCTGCTAGCTCTTTTAGTACTCAATTTGTGTGTTTGTATTACAAGCTTATGTGTTTGGCACGGTTTCATTTCTCAAGAAATTTGTTTCTTTCCCTAGTCTCTTTAATACAATGATAAATGCCTGCAGAATGGGAGTACCTTACTGTACTCAAGTTCAGTGGGAAGTTAGCTGCCTAGAATCAATCATCAACATGATTGGCAGCTTGTTTCTGGAAAGAAAACAAACACAATTGGAGAAGTCATGGCCTCATTGAAATTGGTGGGAATTTTGTTTACATTGGTGAAATCAAGGTTTACCCATTTGATTTGAAATAGTTTTGTTTGAGCTGGAGGTAAAGTGCCTGGTGAAACATGTATGCTCTCGAATTGACTGCCAAGGACTACTCAATAAGTCTATTTCCTAAGTAAGTGTTATTTTATTTCTCTTGTAATCAAAGTAAGATTTCAGAAGTAAGGGTTTTGTTAAGAAAGGTAACTGATGAACAGAATATCGTGCTCTGTTAATCTGTCCTCTTGTTCTGTCTAGCACTTTTAAAGTGTTTCAGTTTTTTCAAGACTTCATAGGAGTGGGCTCAAGACACTTCTGTGGTACTTTTAGAGCTCACAGTATTTTTGTGAACACTACTGGGAAAAAAAAAATTGCATGATGAAAGTAAACCAAGGCTTGTGCTGAGTGAGCCCACTGCACACAGTATAAATTAAAATCATAGCTGCTGAAATATGAGCACACAGTTTTCTTCAGTTCCTTGCCTTTGTCAGGCAGTTTGGTTCCTACCTCCATGAGAGCTGAAGGGATTTTCTTCTGTTTCTTGAAAGATGAATAATGAATATTGTGGAAAACAGAGGAGAAGGCACTGCTTGAACACCTGGATGAAGTTGGAGGGAAGCTCACACTTAGTGGCCGCTCTGCAAGATTAAGGAAATTCAGAAATGGAAGGGGGAGAATGATTAAGTTGGTATATATCAGGCTAGGGTAGACACATGATAGACTAATACAAATAACTAAAGAACATGCAATGCTGCCTCCACACACACAGTTTTTATTTTAGCCTTTCTTTCAAATCACCTTTTTAAGTCTGATTAGTGGGTTCCATGGCACCCTCAGTTAGTACCATTAACGTAAAGTTTCTTGAAAAGGCCTGCAAGAAAGCTAATAAAGCACAAAACACAGCTTGTGTTCTTATTTAAAATGAGCATTAAGTATACGGCTTTGACATCTTCCTCCTCTATATTCTGTAACACATTTTCAGGATAGATTCACTAATGCAACATTCTTTCTGTATGAACTATTTGAGACAGTTATTTTGTATCTGAAAATTTCCATTAGGCCCACATGTCTGAGTTCATATCTTCATGATTTCACTTCTGGTAACACATTATTTGAAAGTCCTTAGTAAAGCACAGCAACAGTTTACCACAAATCTCAGTTACTATTTCTGGACACACATTGGCTCGGGGATGATTTTTTGGCTGTTGTGACAGCATCTGTTTATGTGATTTCTTGGCTAGTGTGAATTTCTTTAATCAGGAGGAGAAAATGAAACTTCATCTGTCCGTGCCTTTTTTTTCTGAGCAATGTAGTAAGCTTAGAGACTGTTCACTCTCTGTCCCTATACTTGTAACCCCTCTCCCCCTTTTGTCTTTTATTTGGATGTGTACTTAAATCAGAAGAAACTTATATAGTAGGATAATAATACAAAGTTCTAGATAGGCAGTAACTCTTCTGCTTTGAATTCACACTTTCATCTGTAACTAGACAACCTCACCCTGTAGAACAGCTCTAGTGACTCTGCACTTAGCCTCAGTGTTTCTTTTTGTAAAAGCTACAACATGGATGAGGACAGTGAAGAACCACAAAGACACTGTTTTATTTTAATGGCTAATTAATTAGAAATGACAGAGAATAGTTATCACCTATAATTACATCACAGAATAAAATAGTTCAGTTAGGAAGAACCTGCAACAATCTAGTCCACTTACTTTACCAGTTAAGGGTTGCCCAAACACTAAAACGTTATTAAGGGCATTGTTTAAGTGTCTCCTAAACACTGAGAAGCAGGGGATATAGACCACCTCTCTAGAAAGCCTGTTCCAATGTTTGGTCACCCTCTGTTCCTCATGTCACTGCTGAAGTGTTGAACCTTTCTCATGTGTCTTGTCACTGGATCAGAGGAGAAGATATGAGGACCACTGTTTCCATGTCCTCTCCTCAGGAAGCTGCAGAGAGCACTGAGGTCACCTTTCAGACTCCTTATCTTCAAAGGAGGCAAACTCAATCCTCAGCTCTTCCTCGTAGGACATTTTTTTTTTCATTATTGTGGTTTATCCAAAGGCCAGGGGAGCTCTCAGAATTGGCTTATAATCATAGAATCCCAGAATGGTTTGAGTTGGAACAGACCTTAAACTTGATCTCATTCCCTCCCCTGCAATGGGCAGGGATGCCTTTCACTAGGCCACTCCAAGGTCTGTCCAAACTGGCCTGGGACACTTCCAAAGGACAGGGCAGCTGCAGCTTCTCCAGGAAACCTGTGACAGTGCCTCATCGCCCTCTGAGCAAAGAATTTCTTTTGTATAGCTAACCTAAGTTTCCCCTTTCCAGTCTAAAAAAAGAGTTCGCTAAACTTGATTTTATGGCTCGCTAAACAGTTTTAGCTTCTATATAGCCTGGCTCTCCCAGCACCTCAATACACACACCTCAAACTTGAAATGAGGAGTAAAAATTTAACAAAACACAATATAGATGGCAGATCCTAAATCTTCCTCATTATACAATCAGGAAATCAATTTGTCTGTTTTGCCAAGAATGAAGGAATCTTACCTCTTTTTTTAAGTTCCATATAGCAGTTATCACAGACTTTGGCTGCTTGATCTTTGAGGTACTTCATAGGGTACTTGTTTCTTGAGCAATTTCGACATACAATCTGTTTCAGAATGAGAGGCACATAAATACAATATAATTTTATAGATATGCATATACAAAACAAATCCCCTGAGCTGGCTGGGAGAGGTCGTTGGATAGTGGACCAGACATGACTCTTTCCTGAATCTGTGGCAATCCAGAAAAGCTTGCTGATTGAAATGTGATTGCTGTAGCTTTACACTGTTGTAAGCCAAGCAGAACTGGTCACTGTATTTGGTTGCACACCATTGCTGTGTCATTCTCTCCAGGAATTTATATCTTCCCTACCACTGAATCACAGAAAGACCACTTTAATACTATCTGGTTATGTAGCTTTGTTAGTAACATTGTTTTCTTAAATAAGCCTTTGTGTTCCTCCAAATCCTGTATATGAACAGACTGATTTTTCTCAGTGGGATTAGGAAAAAAGATTAAGTTAAATGCTTTTATATCCTGTCAAAAATTGCTAATAGTTTTATTAAAATAAATTTTAAAATCAGGTTAAAAGACAGGTGTGGTTTAAAACAGGACTGCAAGTTTATGTATACAGGAAAATCTCTATAGTCAGAAGTTAAGGGACAAAACCAAGAAAGCTTATGGATCCCCTGAGCTTTAGGGCAAAAGGCAACAGCTCTTTGGAGCACAGAATAAACCTTCCTTTTAGTCAGTGAGCAAACCATGCTCTGCTCCTGAGTTTCTTCACTTTCCTTGTAAGATCATTTTGCTAGCTGTTATTAGGGACAGGACATGGAGTAGTTGTGCTACTGCTCTGTTCCAGAACAGAGCCTGTATTTTTAGTGTATTTCCTCATTGTCTCTAGAGCTAGCTGTGTGTTAGATATAAGGTGGCACTCAATAAGGATTACTCTGTCAGCTTCTAACCACTAGCCTTTGGGAGGTAATTTGACCTTAAGGCAAGGTTACTGTTATTCCTACTAGTAACATTAGAAACCTACCTAGCTAATTTAGCAAGTGCTCACTGGTTCTAGAGGAAGTTGAATTCTGATCTTGATGTTGCTACAAATTTTCAGCTTACAGCAATGGCCGCCAGTGTCCTAGAGGTGTGAATAAAACTCCCCTGAGGAGCTTGCACAGCTCTTACCTTCCCGCAGGCATGGCAATGATGTCGCCTCAAAGTGAGGGTAAAGTCACAGCCACAGTTCATGCACATCATGACATGGGACACGGGCACCAGTGTAGGAGGCCTCTCACCCAAGGGTATTCCAAGCCTTTCCCTTAGCTTAAAATCAAAAAGAATAAATGAAGAAGCATCCACACTTCCTAAGTCCACTTAGTCAGCCCTGTTGCAATACATACAAGTCTCTCATTTCAGTCTACCTTCACCTGCTAAGATCCCCAAATTTTCTCATTCCTAATGCACTTATGTAAGTGACATACAGCTTCTTCAGCATTGAAAGATTGGTACACACTGCTGCTAAAGCTAGTCAAAAAAAGTAAAAATCCACATAAATCTATTTTTGGTCAGGCCCTGACGCTCTTCCACATCAGTTAAGTATCTGACTAATTGCATACGAAAATTGCAGGAAGGAACATGATTTAAAAGCATCTTTTTGTTAGCAGCTTTTGAAATAATATCCTTAAAAAGCTCTACAACTTTCAATTGAAAAAGCACCTGAGCTCTTTTTCATTACACCTTGGGATGGCTGTGTGATAAGGGAAGGGAGAATAAAGAAAACAGTAGAACCAAAGATGAATTTACCCCACTCCAAATCTGATCCATGCTTTCTGGTTGATCTCAATATATGTAAGCAGCTTTAGAAAATGTATTTGCTGTTCCTAGTTCTTGAAATGCACCACATGGCAGTGATGTTCAGTGATGTTTGCTCCAAGCCCAGGGAGCCACGATCACTGCAGAACTGAATGCAAGCTAATAAGGTGAGCTACTTCAGGTTCAGCACCAAAGTATTATGAGTGCCCCATTGTCAGTTCACAGCAGTTCAGCACAAGTATGACAAACTTTTGTGCTTTTGAAGGATTGTTTCCTGTGTGGAAATTAGACTTCCTGACACACAGGATCTAAACACAGACAAATCAAATTCCTCCAAGTTTCTCCATGTGCACATTCAAGTTTATACCAGAGGCAGAAATGCAAAATAAATTATTGTTTCATTTGTTGAAAAAGGATTTGGTTTAGATTACTAAACTGACTTATTTCATTTTTTTTCTGTTAAGTATTTAAAAGTAGATTAGATACAGGCCAGAAAAAATCGCCTGGTTTTGAATTTATTTTTTACTTTCTGAGGTCCTAGAAAATTAATTTATAGAATGGTTGAATTTGGAAAGGAACTCTGAAGGTCACCTGGTTCAACCAGTCTGCCCAGGCAAAGCCACATAGTGGCAGTTGGCAAGAACTGTGTCCGGGTGTCTTCTGAACATCTCCAAGGATGGAGACTCCACAACCTGCTCAGGCAACCCTGTGTGCCAGTGCTCAGTCTCCCTCAGGGTGAAAAAGTCTTTGCTGCTGTTTGAAGAAATTTCCTGTGTTTCAGTTTGTGGCCACTGCCTCTAGTCCTTTCACTGGACACCACTGAGAAGAGGCTGGCTTCTTTGTACCCTCCAGGTATTCATATAGTAGATGCTCCCTGAGCCTTCTCTTCTCCTGGCTGAACAGTCCCAGCTTTCTCAGCCTTTTCTCCTATCTGAGGTGCTCCAGTCCCTTATCAGCTTTGCTGCCCTTTGTTGACACTTCCCAATATTTCCATGCGTCATACTGAGGACCCCAGCATTAGACACAACATTCCAGATGTGGCCTCACCAGCACTCTTTCTTATTTAGTAAAACTGGGGCTCTACATAATCTAAAATAGCTTTTTTACTTTTTATCAGATGCAGGTTTTGCCTCCTTAACTGGGAGTAGAATAACTGAAAATAATGAGATAATAATATGCATAATTGCACTGGTACAGTTTCAATATCACTGGTGGAGTTTGCACTGATAGGGACTTTATTGTGTATATGATATTAGTGTAATTAATGGGTAGCTTGCTGGTTTGTTTTTTTTTTTTTAATCTATGAAGTTGTAGCCATTTTCAATTAATCCAAAATAACTACTTGTTTGTAATTTAGGACAGAACAATCTTCCTCCAGAAGAACTAAGTAAAGGCCACAGAGTATGATGTGTGATTAATATTTCAGAGATAGCCCATGAGCTGTGATGAGTTTCATTGTTCAAGCTTGGCATGCTTGTTTAAATGAAAATGGAATGTCTGGATACTAGGAACACTAAATTGTATAACCCTCCTCCTTTCCTCTCTCTTTCTCTCTCTCTCTTTCTCTCCCTTCCCTTTTCAAGCATTGAAAGATTTGGCCTCCTTTTACCTCCACGCTACTGTGGAAAGTCGAAGTCTTGTGAGTTTTGCAGTCATCTGGGATGTATTTGGTGATGCAGCTGTACCAGTCATCCCTTTCTGAGCAAGAGCTGGGGAATGAAATACAGCAGAACAGTCAATGCCATGTACAGCAGGGACTGAAACAAACTGATCAGAGGAGAAAAGTTTCACTTCATGAATGTTTGCTTTTCCCCACTACTGCATTGAACTTATAATTTTCTGACCAGGAACAAAACAGACTGTTGGACATATTCAGAGTGATGATTAGTGTAGCTCCATGCTTAGGACTGTGACTGAGAAGGAACTAAATACCCAGAAAATTTTTCAAAGTAGTGTCTGGCTTTGCTATAAGCTGCTCAATCCTAGATCACACAGGACAATATGAAGTGTCTCTTTTTGTCCTGTCTTTTTGTCTGCCCTATCTTTTAGGCACTCTAGTACATAGAGTGTTGGCATATGTGGGTTGCTCAAAGCAAGCGTGTTTATGCTTATCTCCACAGTGGGCTGCTTAGGTGAATTGCATGTTGGGAAATGCAGAAGTGTATCACCCACGGTAGAGATGTGAATGATTCAATTTTCCTTAAGCTTCTTCACAGACAACATCCAGTCTCCTGGCTCAGAAGAAGCCAGCAATTAATGAAGGAGTTGCAGCTACCCAGTGGTAGTACTGGTGGCCAGTAATTCTCCAGACTGGCCCCTAGATGCCCCCTGTGCACAAGGCAAACCACTTAGCACTTTGTATTTCCCTGCTAGTCCAGCTGTTTCCAAAAACCAGCAGGGTGGGTGCCTGTTATTTCACAGATGCAATTGCTCTGTTACAGCCGTGAGGTATCCTGCCTGTTTTAGCTGTTTTTTTCTGCTGTGACTTCAAACTGTGCACTTCCTGTTCATGTGAAACTGCACAGCTCTAGCGGTTTCTAGCTTCAGTCATAGGAGAGAATGCAACTCAGTGTGGTCTCCCCTCTCCAGATCATACCAGCCACTCACATTAAAGGTACTCACTAGACTTTGTTGTAAAGACTAACAGTGGCATCATTGCCAGCTGCTGTTCAGCTGTGATTTCCTCACACTATCCTCATGAAGACCACCAAACAAGACATCTGAGAACAATTTGTGTTTTGTGGTCTTAAAAAAAAAAGGCACAAAAAGAGAGGAAATGTCAGACTTTCTTGATGATCTTTGACTTGGCATCCCTCTGCACTATAAGCATAAGCCCTTGTCTGACAAGCATCAGCCTGTGCAAAATTCAACGAGCTTGGTTGGAGCAGAACTCTGAGCTAGTGCATGTACTACAAATTCAGTAGCTTCCTCTGAAAGCCAAGGAGCTATGTTCCAGGAGATCACCTCTGTCAAGAGTCATACTAGTAATCACAGAATCCCAGAATGGTTTTGGTTGGAAGAGACCTTAAAGATCATCTCATGCCATGGGCCTACCATGAGCAGGGACACCTTTCCCTAGACCAGGTTGCTCAGAGCTCTATTTAGCCTAGTTGCTCCTTATTACTACCAAAGTTATCACCTATCAAATTACACTTTCTAAGAAATCTGAAGATGCCTGTATCTTCCAGACAAATCATGTCCACTGCCTAGAAAACAATAAAAGAAGTCCTGATTTTCCTGATTTAAACATTTGTCTTGCTAATTGTTTAATGGAAATTCTTTTCACTTGAGAATTAAGATATGATTTAAAAAAACCCAAAAGAAACACAAAGGAAATTGTGGCCCATAGAGTGGTGGAAATTAAAGCCACTTTAGGAAAGACAGGTAAGAAGGACAACAAGCTAGCAAAAGTCTGATATCTAACTGGCCCCTTAAGCCTCTTTTCTACTCAACTAAAAATATCTAGGAAGTAATTGCAGGTTTTTAGTCACTAAATGTGGGAATAACACCCATATGCTGATGAGTAAGATCAATTATGTCAATTTGCATAGGCCTGTTCTTAATTAGATATTTGGTTGCATGAAGGCTCAGTGGAATTTTTGCTGTACCTCTGACACTCAGAGAAGCTCAGCCCTTGATCCACCATTGCCACATTTGGGCCTTGTAGGACTTTTGGGATGCATCTTCTGTGCTGAGCTATCAGTTATCCATGTTAGCTCATGTATTCATCATTAAGCAAATAGAAAGAGGGGGTCAAGTTGTCACTGCATTTCACTAGACAGCACGGGACATCCACAGAACAAAGAAATTGGACCAGGATGGGATTTTGTCAGAGTGCTACCACTATCACTCTAAATTAGCCTTTCAAGAGGTAATATTAACTGTGTTATCCTAATATTTTCTCTGGTATCTTATATAAGCACCACAGAGTTACACCTGTGCCCAAGACTAATATTTTTGAAGTGCAAATAAAGATATAAGAGTATATGAGCCTTCACCATAAAGGTGCTGTGCTCAAATCTGTTAGCAGCTAAACCAATAACATGGCTCTTCAGGTGAATGAATTTTCAGCAGGAAATGGAAAGACTTTACAGTGCCATCTACTCATAGAGCCAGGCTGACTTCTGAGCTTTGGTCATCCTTGGTCTACTGCCTTTAGTCCCTGGCACTCATGCTGTATTTACTCAGTTCACTCACCTTGTCTCATAAAAATATAAAGGCTTTGAGGTTTGCACTTTGGTTGTTAACCACTCGCCTTTAGTGCAGCTTGCAGCCCCTCAGTGTGAGCAGTAAAATACACAGTCTTTAGGGATACCTGAAGCCTTCTGCACTTTTCTGTCTTTGGCACTTCTTTTGGTGAGTGTAACAGGCCAAGGACATTGTGCAATGGAGTTAGGAGAGCATGCTGGCTGCTGGCTCACTTGTATCTCATTAGCTCTGCCAGCCAGTACAAAAAGGAGGAGGAATAACTGTTCTTGGGTGACTTATGGCAGATTGGTCACAGAATGAGTAGCACAAGAAGAGGGAAGGGGCTCTATCCCAGCCTCTGTCTGTCTGTTATCAGAAGGGTAACCTTAGTCTCAGGTCCTGGTTCTATCTACAAATAAACACAGCTCACAGTTGCCTCACTTACTTTGTTTATCCTAATTAAGCATGGACTTCATATGAGTACAAAAGGCAAAGAAACATCCTAATAATGCAAGCAGTGCATCCCAAGCTGCTCACTAGGGATGACAACTTCAGTTGGTCTGGGGAAAGGGGACATGCAAGAGAATTTCCCCTCTACAATACAGAAGATGTACACGTCTTTTATAACTGGCAGGTAATTCATAATTACTGTGAGTATATTTTGAGGATTGTGAAGAGTGTGGAGGTCTATGGAAATCTCAGATATGGTTATAAAAGGACATGAACCAAAAGACTTTGACTGGTAGCTGAGCACTCCCCACAAATGGTAAGTGCTCTGGGAAGGATGAGAGCTCCAAATTCTGATTCTGAGTAAGAAAGTGCCATCCCTGTCTTTCTCTGGTACTTTGTAATTTAGGAAGTTGGCTGTTTTTCTAGGATTCTGTTGCACACTGTAGTTGCAGACTGATGGTGGGAAAGTCAGGACTTAAAAGCACTGAAGACCTTGTTATTTTGAAGAATTAATTTTAATAGCACTGTAGTGTGCTATATCTTTTGTAATAAACTACATGTGGAAAAAAACCCCAGTTATCTTTCTGCTATAGCTGTATGTAAATTAGCAGGATAGTTTTGGGCTAGAACCATGAAAAATACAGTACACTGCTATTTTCTGATCAGAAACTGATCTACAATCTCTTTTTGGCACTACCTTGGGATCCTAGGATGGAGATCTTGACTCCCAGTTGACATCAATACGAGCAGTACACAAGCTCATTAATGAAATTCCTTTTATTAGAAAAACCCATGAGGTTGCCAGTAAGGTTTGATTTTGACTTTGATGCTTAAGCACTATTAAATACTTTTATATCTGTTGCCTAATTACTGTATTCTCCAGGAGTTTTACAGCCCTAGAGGTATGAGGTAACAGGGGAACTTACAAAAGGGAGATATAACAGACTCCTAGTGTCACAGGGAGGGAAATAATGTGAAAGATAATAGAAAGTACCCAGGTTTCTTTCCTGTTTCTTTAAGACGTTATTAAGACCCAACTTCTAGTCTTTAGGGAGTACATTAGTTGAATTAGTTACAGTTTATGAGCCTTGCATTTATAATGAATGTTGATTGTGCAATCAAGTACTCAGCCATTGTCTGTCACCAATAGCAGAATGAAAAACACTAGTTAAAAAAGAATTAAACACCATTTCAGTCTTGGGTACTGGTTAGACTAACCCGGAGATACAGCTCTAGAATATAATACCCTCTGCCATGAACATTTGGAAACAGTACCTTGCTGACAGGGTCAGGCAATGTTCACCATATTCAATCTTCAAGATGTTTTGGGCTTTCTCTATCACTGGGCGAGTGACCTAGAAACAAATGCCATGACCATGAATGTGGACATGAGTTAAACTGTCTATAACCAGCACACCACACAAATCTCAAAGCATATGACTTCTTATATCCCAACCATCTGTTTCATATTTCAATGCAAAAAAGATGGGCATTAGGGTTTTCTGTATTGCTGTTGTAATGAGGTACAATCTCTATTTCAATAGGATGGTGTACTGAAGGGAAAAAATCATGTAATCCAGCCTGTAAGAATGAAGTTTCTATGAGGGTTCAGTTTTAATATGACAAACTTAGGAGATGTTTAGTCTGCCAAGTGTCAGAGCATTTTGGTCTATGCTTGTAATTAATAGAAATCACTTTTTTCTGACATACAGGCGCTATACAGTGAAGTACTTCAGTTCAGCGAATGCCTGTCTGCAGCATGGCTCTTAAACAGAAAAACAACAAAAAGAAACAAAAAAACCCCCAAAAACAAACAAAAAACCCAAAACAAACAAAACAAAACCCCAAAAACCCCACAAAAACAAACAAAAAAAAAGCAAAAAATAAAGCCAACTTAAAAGCTACAGCTCAGCTAAAATCTTTTCCCTACCATGGAGTATATTAGTAGCCTGCTAATAGCAACAGCCAGTGAGGAGAAACATAGGTTTATGGTTTCATACATTTTTATGAACGAGCATAATTATGTTAGTGACTCAGTGTTTCAAATGTACCTTAGTAAGAACTTTCCCTATAACTCCTTTTCACTAAACAGTAGAATATTTTGGCAATGCCTAGGAATTTCTGGGATCCCTGAGTCAGTTTTAAACTCTCAGGTCCCTGGGGTGATCAACCACTGCACCTTTTCATAACACCTTAAATTTCCTATGTCATTCCACTGAAATTAATGATTAGTAATTCTCATCTTGTGTGTTTTCTAGATCATCAGACTCTTGACTTGTCACTTCAAATCCTGTTTCACATAAATACAACTTGGAATATTAGTTATGGAACATTTATGAAGGTCCAATAGACCTCTTTGGTCCGATATTTCCTCTTGCATATATTCTGGTACCAATGAGTACTTTGGGAAAGAGTGTGAGGACAGCTTAATTGTGTTTGCAATTTATAAATTTATTGAAGAAAAAACTGGGTTTGTATCACTGTGTGAAATTGTTCCCAATAGACCTTTTCCCCATAAAGTTGGCTAATTGCTTTTTGATCCATTAATGTTTTTGATGAAAACAGTTAAAAGGCACATGAAAACCAGCCATGTGTAAATTTTGAGTAGCAGGAGTTTAAAACCAGGCAGACTAAGCTCTAGTGACTATATTTAAGAGAACAAGAATGCATTAGCTGGAGACAAAATGGGATAATAAATATTTTCTGTTTCCTGTTTCATGATCAGAGGTAAATGATTTTGGCTTGTATTATTTATACAGTCTGAATAAGGCTGTCATACTAAGTCAAGACTTAGAGATAATCTTTTTATGTTTGTTTTCTGCCATTTTTCCTGTAAGACACAAGGGAATGCCCTGATAACAGGCCCATCCCCTCTTTCCCCCTGCTGGATATGAGACATAAACCAGCAAAGTACCAGCAGTTCTATAAAACTTTAATTCAAGCTTTTAATACAGATGAAGCATTACCTTCATTCCTGACACAGTCCAAGTGTTTTTCAGTCGGTATTTGCCATCCTTCTGGGGATATGTGTACAGCAGAACATCATTCATCTATATGAAAAAACAGACAAAATCAATAATTTGAAATATGGCTTGCAGGCTTGCCTGCCCATTTTCCTGGGGGGTATACCTGGAACAAGCTGTAACTTGATGAACTTCTGGGACTGTTACCTAACCCTAACCCTTTCCTCATAAACAGCCTAATCCTCTCCTGACAGCTTTATGCTGTTCCCTTGTATCCTGTCACAGAGAGCAGAAACTGATGCTGCTCCTCTACTGCCCCTCCTGAGGGAGCATGAAGACCATGATTGGGTCTGACCTCAGTCTCCTCCAGGCTGAACAATTCAAGTGGCCTCAGCCACTCCTTAAATGGCTTCTCCTTCAGATCCTTACCCATCTCTGTGTTGCTCCTTTGGATGATCTCTAACAGCTTTAGCTCCTTATACTGTGGTGCCCAAAACTGCTCACAGTACTGCTGGTGAGGCTGCTGCAGAGCAGAGCAGGACAATCCCCTCCCTTGCCCAGCCAGTGATGGACTAGGACCCACAGGTCCCTTTATTTGCAGTGCTGCTCTCCAGCACCTCATTGCCTACTCTACGCTACAGGGTTGCCCCTTCCCAACACTAGTCCTTGTTAAACTTCGTATGGTTGGTGATTGCTCATCTTTCTAATTTGTCGAGGTTTCTCTCTAAGGCCTCTCCTTGCCCTCAAGGAAGTTGACAGCTCCTCCCAGTTTAGCATGATCAGCAAACTTACTTTGTCTCCCTTCAAGTCCTTCATCCCTCTTCAAGAAGGTATTAAAGAGCACTGGCTCTAAAATGGGCCCTACAGCACCTGGGCACTAAACCTAAGAAAGTAAACTCCTGAGAGGGATCTTCAGGATCCTGACATAATCTGCTATGGGGCTTCTTGAATAGCAAACTCATTTTTTAATATGTGTTTTAAAAGTTATAAATCTCTTTAAAACCTGCTTATTTTTTTTATTACTGTTGATAAAGGATGACACTGTGGTGCACACCATTATCATGACAACCTCGATTAATATCCCAAGATTTTACTAAATGTTACTTTGCTTTTAATTGCCCGTTACTTTTTTTCCCTCCTTCTTTTTTTTTCTCCCCTATTTAGCAGTAGGCTGTGATTTGGAGGTCTTACTAGCTACAACTTGACACAGTGAACTCATGGCAACCATTTCAATATCAAGCTTGTGAAGCAAGGCACACATTCTCAAGAAGAAAGAAAGGGTTTGCACTCACTGCTGTTTCCTTTGCAAAGACCATAGTGATGGCCATATGAATGGCATGGACAGAACTAGTATTAGTACCAGTGCCTTCATGCATTCTTCTGCTTCAGCTGTCCACTGTTCCCTCAAGCAGTGAGGATTGGCTGATGTTAGAAGCTGATCTTGCAGCCTCTCAGAAATCTGCAGTAGAGGAGATGGACTGCTAGAACCCTATGGGAAGTTCCTACAAGTCCTTGGGCTTCAGACACTTTTTGTTTGCTAGAATACTTTTGAATAATTGGGGTTCCCAGACTGCTCAGAATTTGATATTGGAGCACACACCCTTTTTCTGCACAGAGAAAGAAGGATATGTCTCATCTTTTATTCCATTTTTTTTCCGTTACTGATTTCCTTTACCCCCACCTTCTTTTTATAATTCTCTCTGTTGTGACAGATACCCAGTAACATTAGAGTCAGTGCAAGTTTTCTAACCTACAGTGTTCAAGTTGATTGATCCAAACAAATTTAAGCCCTGCTGAACTGCTGGCATCCATATGTAATATACTCTCTGTCTAAAAGTGTCTACCACATGTTTGGTTTTTCTGAATATTTTAAAGGCTAGCTAATTACGACTCCTGCCTTCTTCTATTCAAGTCTGAGTTAAACATGCCCTGAGTGTCAGTGGAGCAGTCTGAATGTGTGCTGGAGCTGTGTTTTTCAAGCTGCAACTCCAAGAATTTCCTATACTCCAACCCTGCCAGATACAGCATTAAACAGTCTCCCATTTGATAGCAGCTTCCTGTCAACCCATTTTCAAAACAAGTGGCCTTTGTAGAGAAATTCTTAGAAGGGTGAGATAAGACCCAGGCTCTGACTTGCAAAGTCTTGTGGCTGTGGGGCAGTTAGGGGACTTGCCAGTTTCAGCAGCCCATACTGTGCTGCACAGAGGCCACAACATCCTTGTAAACAGAGATTGGACTCAGGAAACAGACACACAGCAAAACTCACAAAACATCCTGCCAGGAAACACCAGATTCAACAATACCATCAGCCTACACAAAATAGCCAGCTCAAGTAACATTTTGATACACACAATACACACCTGCAGAAACATCTAAAATTTGTCTTTACACTGTCATGCATATATAGGCTGTGCACAGATATACAGTGTTCCTTATAGGCAGATGTATATTCAGAGCACACCACTAAAGCATGCTTTGAAAGCACAGGTCAAGTAGGAGTCTGGCACACACCAAGTTTTACAGCCTATTCTAGCTACAACTTCAGTATGATGGGTTCATCTCCTAGGATGCATAGGGATTAAATTTTCAGGGTTATCCTTCAGTGTGTGCTCTTGCTCTGAAATTCCAGTTCCTGGTCTCAATTTAGCTTCAGTCAGAGTAACTTCGCTACTAAGAACTTCAGAAAATGCTATTCATGTAAAAGTCTCCTTGGGATAGTGAAGGTAAATACTCTTGTTCCATCAAAGCTAAGCCAAACTACATCTATTACATGCTATCTTCTGGTGATCTTTTTGAGTTACTGCTGACATGCGAAGCATTAAAAAGAAATTCTGAAAAGTTTGGGTTTTTATTGATACACAAACCTGAGTTTTGCAAGTGGCTTCAAGGGATTATAATGCAGTCCTTAGAAGGTAAAGGCTTTAAATAAATGCCAGTTTTAAGAGACAGTGCTTAGGAAACTATTCTAGTCTTGGGGTTTTGTCATGGGTTTTTCTTCCACAGAAATCACTGAACCTGAGGGTAGATATTTGCCAATAAGTTTCAAGTAGTTTCAACAATCCAGACACCCTCTCCCTGCCCCTACTGGAGATACAATACAGGAAGCCTGAAGTGATTGCAACTTCAGGAAAGTTGCAACTGCAGGAAAGCCAGGTTTATGTGTCTCTTGGTTCTTGAAAGTGACCATTATGACTAGCTCCACCCCATTCTTTGCATGACAGTACATTTGGTCACAATTTGCCTTGCTGACTGAAAGGAAGAAAAAACCACTTTTTCTGAATACTGAGAGTATCTATTAACAAGACATTGACTACTGTAATGTCTCCTCCAGCTGTCAAGAGATACTTCTCTCTCTGCAGTTAACATCCGACTTTGAGCATCTGAACTTTCCCTAGGAAATAGTTCCTAAACTAGAAAGTAACACAGAAAGTAATTTCTGTGCTTGCTCTGTTCCAGTAACAAGGCCTCTTGTGACTTGTGACCTCCAAGCTGATACAACCATTTAGGATGACTTGAAATTTATATAAGTTTATCCCATGTCTTTGCTCTCAGTGTTTACTTTCAATCTGATTTCTGATCTTCCTTTAAAATTCTCTGTATCAGTTACAACAGCTAAGTTTGTAGCACTTCAGGTTTTGCCATAGTAATGGATTATGATGGCAGCAACAAACACATTGGAAGACTAAAGGGTAGTGATATCTTGGAATTTTGTCCCAGCTTTAGCCACAGTTCCAAAGTAATTTTGAAGACTAACAAAGGCAAGTGTTTCAGAAGAGAGATCGGTAGTAATGTAATTATCAACTGTTATAAAGTAGAGTCATCAGTAGACTTCAGAGTTACTGCTGCTGAGAACATTGTTTCTTAAGGCCAGCTCCTGGAGTTTCTGGCATAGCCTTTTTCCTATGACTGCAAGAAAGTAATGATTTTGATGTTAATTGCACTTGTTACAGTCCATTGATGCTGACTCTGTAAAACAGGACTGCAGCTATCTTGTATTTGAAGATTTGTGTGAAATTCATCATTTTCAGTACATGAAAGTCTGAATTTTCACAGAAACCACTAAAACCATCAAGAAAGTGCAGCACCAGCACTTCATCCCACCTCATCTGATCTTTGATTATGATGGCAATATACGGTTGAGGAGGAAAAGAAGCTTGTGCATACACTCATGCACAAATAGGAATTATAAGTAAGAGGGAGAAATATAAAGGATTAATGCAAAATACGTGGCTTCTGTAATAAGCCATCTCTCCTCCTTACAATGATCCCATAGTGAAAAGCTGTCAGCACTTAAAGGCAACAGCAAATACATATTCAAGGCATACAATTTATTTTTTTTTAAATCAATTCTGCAAGCAAAATTGTAATGTTAATGGCAGCAGTAATTCTCAGTTCATTATGGCTTTTTTCTGGGAGGGAGCTCTAAAGAATTTTTCAAACATTAACAGGTAAGCAGGTAACAAAGTCCTAAGACACTGGCAAATATCATAATCACCTTAATATTGAAAAGTGCATAAAAATACCTGTGGTTACAAAATACACTACCTGAAAAAGTTGAGAATAGAGCTCAGGAGCCTGGAGTCTCAGATACTCTCTAACTGCTCAATGGAGTGTGTGATGCAAAATAGAAAGCATAAGTGTTCATAGCATATCTCCAAAACTGGAGTTTTGATTTGCAAATACTTGCATGAGGGTTGTGGATCCTTGTAAAGAGTATTCCAGCCAAGTGATGAAAGGTCCATTTTTCCTAATCATCCTAGAAGAATGTTGCAAACTGTCACTGAAAACTGTTGCTCTAATCCACACTAAATTGGAGGTGTGTGTTTAGAGGAACTACACTGAGGCAATACACAAAATTATCAGGTAATTTATATATATGTGGACAGCAGGAGCTGAAAAGCAAGTTCTTCAAAGATCCCTCCCCAGTGTGACCAAAGGAAGTTTTTCAGCTACTTTAGCAGTAGGGTATTCTCTCTTGCTCCTGTTTAAAACTTCAAAGGTCTTAGGACTTTCAAGTGTGCAGCTTAATTCCTGAAGGTTTTGAGGAGTTTTGATCTTTCCTCATCCCCTTAAAAACTTGCAGTTCTTTGCAGAATTATGTCCTGGTAAAGGCTATATATATAACTGTGGCACAACCGGAGGGTTGCACAGCACGTATTCCTGTATGTGGGGCCAACAGGACATGTGGAAGGACTACAGCCCTGTTAGGAACAGGAACTCACTACATCACTGTTGATGGTTAAATTGACTTGCAGCCTAAATCTCCCAGGCTTCAGGGATGCATAAATGCATGGAAGGATATGAGAGAGAGTAAAAATATTTAAAAATCTTACCAAGAACAAATGTCGAGGATGCCTGTTTTTGCCAGAGACTTTCATCAGCGTTCCCTCTTTAACAAAGATCTGAAGGAGAAAACAGCAGATTGTAATCCTGAGATTTCATTCTGAATCTTACTGAGAAAAGAGAGTATTTCTTCCGGGCAAGGAGCTACTCCAATGCCATTCATCAGCACAAGAAGAGATAGAGAACCTCAACACCTGTTTCTAGACTTACTCCTTATGATCTGGTTTAGTCTTTGCCTGGGTTAACTCTGGTAACTTTCACGGCTTGCATTTGTGTCAGTACCAAATGGGTTGGAAACCCACTTGTCCTCAGCCCATTCTTTCTGCACTGCGGACTATGCTCAGAGGTGACTGTCACAGATTGAAAGCTAACATATAATGAGCTTTAGAAAAGAATTCTTGTCTTTAAAAGTCCTCTAAAATAGGTAGACCAATGAGAAAAGCTGAAACCTTGGGTTTTAGTATGCTACACCATCTTAACTATACCTCCATATATAATTTGTATAATTTTGCAAGCACAACACTTTTTCAGTCCATCTTATGGACTATGTATGTAGGCAGGACTGTGTATGCAAAAGCAGCTAAACCAGCACACTTAGAACTTCATTGGAGAAATGTTTGAAAAAGTCTGCCATAACTAACTGAACTACATCAGTGGACTAACAGTCATCTGCTCTTTTCAGATGGAAATTGGAATCTAGTGTACTTTTCCACTCTAGAATAGTTTATAATCAAAGAGACAAATCCTGTAAAATCCGTATGCTGGGCTTTGCAGAATTTGTTAAAGCATTACCTGGAAAGGGCAAGTGAGAATACTGATGTCAGAGAGGAAAACAAATATTTGCAATATTTGGCTGATGAATATTCTTATGCTATTAGTATGCATGCTTTGAAAATTGCTTCATGAATTTTGTTAAAGATACAGAACTCAAGAAAGAAATCTTTTGATGCATAGAAGCAGGTTGGAGCTGAGGAAACTGGACAGGTTTGAAAGTCAGAAGAAGAAATTTGCATTTGATGTGGATAGCAAGACAGCTGTACGCTCTCTCATGTTTCTGTTGACGTGTTGCTTACAAACAGCATCTTATATTAAAAGCACCATGGGGAATGGTGAAAATATAAATTTGAAAAAAAAAATTAATTGCCCTAATGTAAGGTTCTTAGCCAGCTATATAAAGCACAGAGCCTTTTTAGGCTGAAAGCAATTCCTGCTAGAGTTTCAGCCTTTTGACAGGAGTATGTAAGGAGGAAAGCAGTAGCTCCATCAAAATACACTACACTGGGGGATGACTGCTGAAGTGAAAAGCCAAATGGCTGCTCTGTGTAAAAGCAGAGAAAATGCATGTCTTTCTCAGCATGACATTCTTTTTGTGCACTGCCAGAGTGATGTTTTTTACACAAACCAGTGCTCCAACTTGTATCACAATAGCTCAGTAAACAACGTCTGTAGGCATCTGAAACATGGCCATCCACACAGAGATATTGCTGGCCAGAAAGAATGCCCTTACCAGCATAAGTCTGCCTGCAGCACTCACCCTTCCTGGCTGGAGGAGGCCGCTCTGCCCTCTGACACTGTGTTCAATGTGTACTAGCTTCTGCAAGTTTTCCTGGGAGAGAAAAACAGCATTTAAAAGGCTGCATAGTAACTGTTTTTATATAAGCAGGCAAATTTTCCCTCACCCCTCCCCACCATTTTATTTCTTTAGAACTGATATTACAGAATTAGATTTCAGAGAGAACTGAGACCAAGGATTTATACCCAGAAAGTCTTCTTCCTGCCTTACAGGCTTTACAAAACCTCATCACCTGCATTCACATCTGCTGTGACCTTCTACAGTTCTTTTACCTGTGATTCCCCAGTGCACCTTCCAAAGGACCTGCTAACTTCATATGGTATTTATACATTGGCTTCTTTCCCAACTTTCTGGCTCTGTGAACTAATAAAATAGGGACAAAGTACAGCATATGCTCCAAAGACCTGTGTGTAAGAGCCATGACACAGATAATCCAAAGCATGCTTTGATACTTTCAGACTGTTGCTAGGATTATCTGAAGATGTACATTCTGTGATAATGGATTAATGCCTTTGCAATAGGGGATTTAGAGAGTACACTAGTAAGCAGGCAATGAAGCTGCATTTCTGTTTGGATGTTTTGCAAAAACCAGGACGTTTATGATTCAACTCTGGTACTATTAACTATTTGCCTGCCCTTAAAGTACAGTCAGTGGGCACTGGCACCAGTGTCCACTGGGCACTAACTGGGTTAATAGTTCCCAGGAAAAACGGCTAGAATCTTATTATCATAAAATAATGAGCTTATCCATGAAGATGTAGTTAAGATTAACCTAGATAAGTCTGTGCTCCCACAAAGAAAATCAGATGAAGGGTAGAAGGAAGAAGGGATGTCTGTACCTTTGCAATATTGCTAGTATTTTCAAATCTCCTTCCATTTAGCAGATGAGGCTGTTAAAACAGAGGCTGGGGCATAGGATTCAGCTGTTTTTATCTGATCAGAACAGTAGAATGGGCTGCCCAGCAGCAGTGAGTCCTCACTGGAATATGCCTAAAAATTAGGAGTCTCCTATCTAAGTTAGCCACTGTATCCTGTATCTTCAGTACACACCCAGACAAACAACACACTAAGGACCATACTTGATACAGCTTTGTCACCTGACAGCCTTTTAGAACAGTTTTCTGCTTCAATAGGCAATGGTCTGTTTTCTTTTGCTCCATTGTTTGGCATTAATATACCCCTGGGATTAGTGAGACTTGATTAGATCATACACTGTATCTGCCTGATATAAATCAGTTGTGTCTACAGGATCAGCTAATTAAGAAAGTTATCACAGATACTAGAAAGAGAATATCCAAGTTAACATGATGATATGTCAAGGCTAATTTACCCTAGATTTCAGCTAACACAATTCACGTATCTATCTAAGCTTGCTTTTTGAATAAGCCTGAAATCTCCCTATCTTACTGCCCCTGTGAAATATTGCACTTGTTTAGCATGATACTTAGTTCTTCATCAGTAAATGGATGTCAAATACATGGAAACACCTACAAGGCTTGACCAGCACAGAGCTTCACTGTGCCCATGCAATGTAATTGACAGTTGACACATTTTCAAGAATTTCAGATGTCAGGTATCCCTTTTGCAATGCCAGAAGTAACATATATTTTCTCAGGTCACTTCTAAAACACTATAGGCAAATAAAATAGAAGCAACATATAAAGCAATAGCACAAGAAATATCAGGGATCATGGGATAGCTGACTTTTGCAAAGGATTTTCCTGTCACTGAAGGGTATTTTAGCGTGGAAAAACCTGTCCAATTGACAGCTTCCACAAAGAAAACCTGTTTTTCATCTCCAGAAAAAGCAGTGTTCTCCTGTGAGCACACTCGTGCCAGTGCTAGTACTACTCATCTGGGTTTCTACCAGAGTGAGAGAAGTTGCAGCAGCCCAGCTTTTCTCAGGACTGCTGGCAGAGGAGCCTGTTGAAATGCTGATGTTTGCAGTATGGACACATGTTCACCAGGAAATGGACAGAGAAGTATTGAACTCATTTCCTGAAGGAAGTCAAACACCCATCACATGTGAAGGATAGTGGTTTATCTGGGAATGTGGACAGCTGAGGGGGGGCATAGTTTCCTGTCAGTTCCCCAAAATTCCAAGTTTATATAGCTTTCTTCATTGGTCTTAAAACTATCATCATTCTTCTTTCTAAGATCCTTCACAGTACTACAATTAAGGAACAAAAGCAAAGCTCCACCCAGACAGTACTGCAGAAGTGGGTGTCAGAAATACTGCTGTGGCCATTTTAGCAGTGAACTGCAGCTTCCATAATTTTATCATGATGTTTATGCAGCAGGAACACCTCCCCATGGAATTCACCAGCTGTTAATAGCAACAGTGATTTATAGCTCTTAGCATCTCACGGCCTCTAACAGATTGTAGGCATTCAGAGAGCAGTACGAACCCTGCTTAGTTCATCTCCTGGAATTACAGATAGACATAACACAACAATACTCTGTGGTGATGGTGTGCCTTGTACTTCTGTTTGTACATCTGTAAATTGAAAGCAGTATTTTCCTGCATGTTGAAAATGCTGTGGAAAAAGTTATGATCATAATTTGCTTGAAAATCCTGGGTTAATAGTCCCCAGGAAAAACTGCTAGAGTCTTATTATCATAAAACAACAAAAAAAAGCTAATAATGGGTCACTGATATTCTGTAGAAAATGTAGATCCAAATTCAGTGCTCCTATGAGATTTTTGGAGTGTCGTTTGATGAGCTGGTACATGGGAACAGAAATCATCCTTCCTGGTATATGCCAAGTCTAAATGATTTCTTAGACATTCAGCCAAGTACATGACAATTTATTAATGCTCTAATATAAGTGGCATTGTTCAATTCCTTCTGTAAGTAGAGTAATTATTTGTTTTTAGGTTTTCTTTTTTTTTTTTTAACTGAGAGAAAGAAAAGAAGTGCTGGTTGTTGCTTTTGTGTCTGGAATGTTAATTCAGGAGGACAACCTCTGATTTAGCATAGGATAGAACTTTGTTTCTCATGAACTTGCGCTTTCGCAAAACCCCCCCACATTCACACAAAAGGGAAAGAAGAAAATTCTTTTTCATCTCTCCCATACCAAAGTTTTGAAAAAGAGTAGATCAGATGCTCTGATGATATGATAAGAAATAAGTGTAAAAATCTCTCCAGAATTTGTGATGAAATTATTCCAAAACAGACATTATTAATAGCAATTATTATACAGCCTGTGAGATGTGTAAGACTCAGATGATACAATGATGCTCTTCAAATTGAAGCATGGCTTAGTAGAGACAAAATGATTTCATGGCAATGCAACACAAATTTGATTTTGGCCACTTACATTTACTTCTGACTTCAGAAAATTATTTATATAAATATCTCATATATCTGAGTGAAATCTAAGGAAGCAGAGGTGCCAGGAATGTGTGACCTTGATCTGTTAGGAACTGAGCTCTTAGAGTTCTGAACCTGTAACACAGGTATCCCTAAAGCTCTGAGATTTTTCTGGGAGGTTTGCATGAGATCTCAGGCATTTGATGAAATATTTATTTTGGTACGAAGACTGCTTTAATAATGGGGAAATAGGATTATCAATTCTTTGCCTGAGGAGAAGGAAAATCAGAATCAAACCAGTTGAAAACTTTGCTTAGCAAGTCTGTAGTTTCAGAGTCTAGTTTACAGAGAGGTCAGATCACATTCCTTTTTATGATAAAACTCTAGGCTTGTTAGACATCCTCCCTGCAATCTGCATATGTTCTTTCAACTTCATAACCAATTAGTGTGTTCTTCCCTAACAATTCAACTGCATTCATTTTTTCAGCCTTAAAAGCCTACCTGAAAACAAGCTCTTATTAGGAAGATTGATATTTCATTCCTTTCCTTCATCTGCATCATCTTAATGTGGTGACGCTACATGTAATGCTTTTTCTCTTTGTCTCTTCAATTTCATATTCTGATGCCTGAATGATTATTAACAACCCTCTCATTGCTCAGAAAATGAAATAATAAAGAAGTGAGTTGAAATTCAAGAGGGAAAAAAACCCCTCTGTGCTATTGGCTATAGTGTCTTACATCTTGCACAGCTGCACTAAAGGGCACAGACCAGCTCCACATCTGCAGTACTGTAAACCAGATCTGTACAAGCACGTAAGTCTCACCTTGGAGGAGACTTCAGAATCTAGCAGAAACATGTATTCACTTGAACAGAAATGCAAAAAACACACTATAGGTCAGGGGAGCATGTAGGACTCATGGTAGTCATGGTAGGACTCACCGCTTGGAGCATGCTGTCATTGGCTTGGTCCGTGATTTCAGAAACAATGAATAAGGCAGCTGAGGGATGAAGGAAAACAAACACCATACATCACACAAAAGAGTAGAAAAATAACTCAAATCCCTCCTGTTTGCAAGGGTATCCTTTGGCTTCTTTGTCACTCTCATAATGCAACACCCTAGCAACTCTGACATGGTACATGGTGCTGTCTCCCTCCCTTTATCATTCTCTTGTGTGAAACTGCATCATGCTTGCGCTGACCCAGAGAGCTTATGAGGTCCCTTTTAAGCATCAAGGATGGCACTAAATCTTTTTTGTAATGTTTTTTAGTTGCAGATTTTTGTCAATGTCTTGTTATACAGACAAATGAATGCAACTCAACTTTAGCCACCAAATAGCATGGCAGTCTAAATTGTACCTCTTACTGCTGAGAGAGGACATGTCATCCCCTTCTGATAAAATGTATGTGTATGAGGTGGTGACATGAATTAATTCCTGGATTCTCCACTGGCAAATAACCTGGGCTAGGACATGTTTGCTGGCACTGAGGGCAGTGGCATAACATGGCTCAGGTCCCTATTTCACATCCCTTCCCCTGTGGCACAGGGCTTTCTATCAATTTCTGGCCATAACTTGGGAGCATGCTGGCTAGGAATGGCACAAGCATCTCCTAACCAAAATGAGATAGGCAGTTGTGGTCAGAGGGCTTGAGTGTCTGCCCTGCTACTGTTTAAATTACTGGTATAGTTCTATCATCAGTGACTAGGGTACTACATCTTGCATGAGTCTCTGCTCTTGGGCAGAATAAACTGACTTTATTGCTATGAGTTGGTTTGAATTTATAATTAGTGTAAGAGAGGCGAATTGATTTCATTAATACAATGTTACTGCTGCTTACTCCAGCCTGGAAAATACTCCCACAGACATCACCACTAAACCTTGCTATGATTTCAGTGGGAGTAAGAGACTTTTGCTATATCTATCTCATGTGTTGTAAAGGATGGTGTCAGCAATGGATTTGTTCCTGATTTTGCAGAACTGCTTTTTATGCAATGTCTTGCAACTTTACGTAGCATTAAGGAATCCAGAATATAAATATGCAATTAAAATCTCCTTGGTTTCTCCCAAGTTTACAGAGCACAGCAGGCATACCACAGCTAATGGTACACAATCAGGCAGGAGGAGACATCTGAATTGTTTTTACAATGACCAGGCCAAATATTTACAAAGCCAAGGAGGACTAGGATTTCCTCAATGACTGGGGCAAAACTACAGTGTGTGCACTATGCCTGTATAGATGTTTTCTTCTTCCCTAAGTTCCATCATGTCAAAACTATAGGAAGCCCATATGTTTCAATTAAAAATAAAAAGATACAATTCTTGTCCTAAATAATTTGTCTAAATTAGTAATCAGTTCTAATAGATTTTACACCTAACCTATTAATGCAAAATCTTTAAAGGAATCATCTTATATATACTACCAGTATAGAAATCTCACACCTCTTTAGAAGCAATGTTAGCAAAATGGAAGTTTTCTTCTACCAATTTCATTTTACCTTGTGTGGCTTCATACTCTGTAGAATCAGGACAAAGATTATTCAAGTAATCTGTAGTAAACAATCAAACAAACACAGACATCCAATAATCAGAATTCAGATCAACATAATTTGTAGTGTTGTTAGCTAAAACATTAAATCCTAATCACAAAATCAGACATCGGTTGGGGTTGGAAGGGACATTAAGTATCACCTTGTTCTCATCCCTCTGCCATGGGCAGGAACACTTTCCAACAGACCAGGTTGCCCCAAGCCCCATCCAGCCTGGGTTTTGAATGCTTCCATGAATGGGGCATCCACAGTAATGTCCCACAGCACTTTATTCCCAAATCATTAAGTGTATATATAGCCTATTTCCAAAGCAAAATTAATCTTTGATGGCATTTTACTTAGAGAATCAATGCAAGAGCATTGATACAGATTAGGGCTCACAAAACTTGGCAGGTATAAATGAACTGTGTCAAAAATGTTTCTCAGTCAAGAGAGTTGCTGAGTAGCACCACTTTACAAATAACTCTTTTTCTAATTAATTCTGATTTCCCATCTGAATGAATGCTGTTGGCTATATTTGCAGTTAGATGAAATGAATCATATGCTTTTTATGGGCACAGGAAGGAGACACTAGTCCTGTACAAGCAGGGTTCAAATAATTACTACTGAACTCAATCATAACCTGAAAATAGGTTCTTAGTGTGACAGCAACTATATTTGCATTATATACAAACCTTTAACCAGTGTTTTTTTGGACTATTTTTCAAGGACCACCTGCTTATTCTGTGTCTGGGTCTTTGTGCTTTTAAAGATTGTAGTACATAAGTGCTACAGTTTAAGGATCCTAGCCTGGAAATACTTCACTCTTATCTTGCTGATTAGTCCAGATTTCTAAATCCCGCATTGAAGAACTAGACCTCTTTGCTGAGAATGGTGCTGGGCATGGATGTCTCTTCCCTTGAATGTCTTATCCATACACATTTCTCTTTCTAGTTCTGTGTTTTTCCTGGCATCCTGAACTTCACCTGGCTTTTACCTGCATTCTGTAAAGCATCTGCCTGTACTCAGGCAGGCAGGAAGGGGTTGTGCGATGTCATCAGGCAATATTTTGTATTCCTTTTCACCACTGCAAGCTCTGTCCTCAGCTATGGACTGAGTGGACAAATCCTTTTGGTTGTGGAGCCGTAAGTGGTAACCAATATCCTCATAAATTACTCTTTCCTTATGTGGTAGAATCAGCCAGTTATCACACAAGAATCTAAAGGACTGCACTGTTCCAGACTCATTCTGTCCTAGCAGTCAAAAAGGGGCTTGGTTTCTTGAGGTGAAGAACTAAAGTAGTAAACCTATTTTCTGTAGTGTCTTAATCCAGTAGACTTCATCTCAGTATACACAAAAGCTTTCATTTTCCCAGTTAGTGTCAGTACATGGAACAAGAAGGAGCTCAAGTTGTTTCAAGCATAGATGGAATCCAACCACTGGAGCTTCACTGCAGTCCTTCCAGCTTTCTCACAAAATACCATGCTGCATGTTTGCAATTTATCTTGTGGACCACAGAAATGGGAAAACAGAGGATAGAAGGGCTATTTCTGAGAGAGATATGCCAATTCCTTTCACATAAATGTAGTATTTGTGTGCATGCACCATAAACACTATGGATCATGAGAGACTGCTAAGTATTGCAAGCCACAAGTCTGGGAAATTGCCCTTAATGTAGACACACCAAGAGAGGGAAGAAAGTCCGACAGAAAGCAGGTCCTAATATTGAAATCCAGTGTTCATTTGTATTGCTTGTACTGAAAAAGCAAACCCAGCTGTGAACAATGAGTCGCATCCTTGATCAAAGTGTCTGGAGCAAGATGCAACTGCTGGTAATCTGTGCTGTTAATGAAGTTTTCATATGGTCACTTTGTTCTGCTTCTTTTTTAGAAGCCCCTTCTAGTACACTGTGCCCTTCATTGGCTGTATGGGCAGGGTTTATGGCTTCCTTTTTACTGTCCCATGCATGACTAATCTTGCATCCTTGTCCACCACATATGCATGCTTCCAAAATATTTCTCCATCTTTATGTCTATGGATCCTTGCTCTTTTGTGTTCTGACTAAATTACGTGACAACACTGAGTTTTATTGCTACATTTCACCATTTTCTTCCCTAGCCAATTCTAAACTTCACAATTATTTCTAGGGGCCACATTCTGCTTCAGAAAGCCTACTCTCCTCACAGGCTCAGACTTGCTAGATTTGGGGTGGCTTGCAGAGAGGGAACATAACTCCCCTTGGAGAGACTCAGATAGTAGTTATAGATATGGTCCTGAATGTAAAGGGAAGGTATAACTGTATATGTAAAATCAGTAAAGGTACTGTTAATGTAAATTTATATCTCTGTCTCCTATAATGCAGCAAAACTGGACCTTTTTTTGACTAATCACTAGCTTTCGGTGTACTGTGCATAGGACTTATGGTGCAGTACTGCGTATAACTGCTTTGTTGAAAAGAAGATGGTGCTTGCCACTGTCATAGAGGATGAAGTGCAGAGTCTCCTTGCCAAGGTCACCTGTCTTCTACTGTCTCTGATAACTACCCTCAACATACCTAGAAATCAAACGTGTTTGTTGGTAGTGAGGTTGAACTCTGCCTCTCCTGACTCACAGAAGGAAAAAAAACCAAGAAGAAATGGCTAAAAGCATCTGACTATGCTTTTTTATGACCTTTCAACATGGCTATCCTATAGAAGTGCCTGCCTCTTCCCAGGCTGCCTGACACTTACTGAATTCTGAACTAAGCATATTGAAGTTCCCAGGAAATCCCATACTGCTTTAGCCCTATTTTAAGCTTTTAGGGCATCAATATGTAGCACAGTGGAGGCACAGAACATCAGGGCAGCGTTTCTGTTGGGTTCTTTTGAGAGTAATAGTACTGACCTGTGAGCATCACACGATACTGGAAGACACGGTGTACCACTTTCAGAAGTTGGTGTTTCACACTGTAAGGGCTGTCACTGGAGCTTTGCTGTCCTCAGCGAAAGGGAAGAAACACAGACATCAGGGGGAATGCAAGCTCAGCAGCAAATTGTCATCTTAGTTTTAATCCTAGTTATTAACTCTAACACATCCTCAAAGAGCTTCGTAAGTTAATAAGTGACTGAGAAATCACTCCAATATGTTTCAGCAAAGCATACTCATGGATCTGTAGATTCACCAACACAAATTCTGTATGCACACACAGGAGTGTGTGGACAACAGAGACAGAAACAAACACATCATGCACAAGTGAACTTCTCAATTCAGTTTTAGCACCAGGGTTGTTAAAAAAACTATTCTTCCATTCTACCCTATGTGTGAACAGTGGTAGAGTTCTGGAAAAAAAAAATCCTTGAGTAATCCCCATGGCAAAGCCAGGCATTAGTGCACATAAAAACCCATGTGAACCTTACCTCAAACTCCTGAATCATGGTAGCCAGTTGGGAATATTTAAGGCACATTTCATCTAGCAAAGCCAAATTCCTGTCAAACTGCATAATGTATGCTGTGTGGTGATTCAGCCTTGATTTTCTGGAGAGAAAAACATCAGCAACTTTCTGGTGTTCGTCCCTAAGTCCACAGAAAGAAAAGAAGCAACAAATAAACAAGTAAAAGTAAAGAAGTAGAGCCATACTTCTTGCTTACTGTATTCGACCCACAGTGGCTCTATACACTGTGCACATAAAGCCTAGGCTGAACAGCCGGAAAGAAGGAGTGCTTCAGGACAGACAGCACCACAGGCTGCTGTAGCATGGGCACCATGGGGGCTGTTCCTTTGGCTGTGCCTCTGCCATAGCAGCACTGTGAGGCTTTTTTCAGAACACGGCTCCTGCTCCTGTAAATAGACCTTCTGCTTGCTGCAGTGCTTTGAGCACTGTTTGTGGGGGAGAATATAACACTTGTTGTAATATCAGATCTTCAACTCTCCTTCACTGCCTGTTTCTCAGCACTGCCTCACTGTCATCTGTCTCAGTATTCAGGTGCACAGTGCTGAAATGTTTATAAAGCATGTACAAGGAGAGAGCAGAACAAAATCTGAGTTCACAAAAGAGTAGTCATACTTAAAAGAGGAACATGAGTTCCTGGGGATGTCCAGAGCAACAGAGTGTCGGAGGAGTGCAGGCACAGGGAAGGGCTTACTGGAAGCTTCAGGTGTGGTAATGACTGGAAACCCATTTGGGTGCAGGCGTATAACATACACTGTTGTGCTGGCAGCATTTACAATACAGTCCTCCTTTATCCCCAGTGCCACAGAGTAGTTCTGCACTACTAACTCTTAGGGTATGTATGGTTGTGTTCCTTTTTTCTTAGGGAGCTGGCAACATGCTGTTAGAGTAGGGTTGTTGCTTCTTCAGTACCCAAGACATTTTAGATCCCAGAAACACTATGTCTGTTTTTGTTCTAAGTGTATAAATCACAAATCATTGGTGACACTTTTTAAGTCTTTCTCTCAACAGTCCCTTGGTGAGCACAAACCAAAACACAGCTCTCTCTAGCCTCTCTTTACCTTGTCGTATGCTTTGATTGGGAAGAGCAGGGCTGCAAGGAGACCTGTGCCCTACATTTAGGATTGTTGCTGAAAAATTCTACTCATTTAACTGACTTCCTTAATTGCTCAGTGGCTGTGCAGAAATAGAATCACCCATTCTCAGTGACCAATGCCTCCTGGAGTTTGGCAAGTTGGAGGTGTGGGGCTTCATGGTCCATCATTCAATAGAACCTGGCAGTCTGGCTTAATTCAGAGGTCTCCTCAGCTGAATGAATTTTGGAGCATTGTCTGTCCTATTCATGGTGTTATTCTCTCATAGAAAAACTTTTCCCTGTAAGGATGTTTGATGGAGTCCCATCAACAGGCTGCCAGAGTCCGTTTGGCTTGGAAGCCTAGGGTAGCAGATCCCTGCCTTGGTGCTGGGAGCAAGGCACTCTCCCTTAACTGAGACCTACACAGCTGCTATGTAGATTTCTGTAAGAAGATGATCTTTAGGATCAGTTCTGATGTAAGTTGTCCCTGCTTTCCACAACATGAGTCTGTGACCTTCAGACCATGGGTGTGAAGCCACTTGGTGATGACTGAGAAGTGACCAGGGATAATGCATATGAAGCTGGCTGTTCTCACACTGACTGATGGGGCCATTTCAAAGTCATGGGCTGTTCACTGCACACATATTTCAGTATTTGATTTCTTAGCCTAACAGCCTCTAAATTTACCTCCTTTCTGTCTGTATGCAAAATCTGCCAAAGTAGTTCAGATTCTATTATTTTCGTTTCTGCTGGGATCACCAATGAATTCACCCACCTGCTGTGGAGGATATGTTAAGGCTATGAAACTATGCCATTCTGTACTTGCCATTTGAGGACTCTCTCTTCCAGTTCTTCCAGGATGTCTTGGTGTAATTCATAAATTTCAGGGAGTTCACTTAAACCTTGCTTGAGCTTAACTTCCTCTTGTTCATTTTCATCATCATCTCCAAGCACTTTCAAGATACCTTCATAGAAATCCTGTGAACAACAGCATTGAAATGAGGCAAACTGACTTAAAATATCTTTCCTGAAATTATTATTACAATTTCTTGACTCCTAAACTATTCTTTCTAAGATTTAAAAGATGTACTATCAACAGCAATAGTGTTCAGTACAGCAAGGAGATCATAGAATATGTTTTCTTTTGTCCATTAGTTCATGCATTGTTTCAGCTGAATTCCACAATGCTATCAAATTAAAACGGAATATTTTCCAGATCAAGCTGTAAGACCCTTATGTATACAATGATTTAGTATCTTTTTATTTACCTTGCCTTTTCCCCCTGCTTTCATGGGTGTGGTTTGTCTCATTTTTACAGTGTTTCGTAACATGAAACATAATTTTTTAAAATGAAGGGTGAGATTCTCACCTCATTGGATCCAACATCTTGACATGAATAACATTAACAACTACATGCCTTGTGCTAGAATTTGCACTAGCTACACTTCTGAACTTAAAATTTAAAGTATGGATCAAATAATTTTCCCTATGAAACCTGACTCCTTTCTTCCTCATATTAGAAATGGTTTTCATCATGAAGTGGTTTATAAATTATGTAGGCATAAGGGCAATTTCCTCTATATTAAAATATAGCCCACTCTAGTACATAATAGGTCACCTATTTCAGAGCACATAGCAAAATGCTTTCCCAGGTTTGAGTTGCCAAGAAATGAAATTCTGTTCCCTGAACTTTTAGGGACAATCTTATGAACTTCCCTGGACCATACTGGGATTTATCATGGTATTTCTCATTACTCTGGCTTCTGTCTAGTAAATTATCTTAAAAGTAGATAGAGTTATTAAGGAGGAGACTAAAAAGAATGTACTTCCATAAAACGTGCGAATGTCCAGGTATGAGCAACTCATCAGAGTATGCATCACTGTGAATCTATATGTTGGGTTGCCATTTTGGACTGATTAAATCAGGGTTGCTGTATTGATTTCAGCATGGTGAGATCTGGTTGGTATGACTGTGATCCTGCTGAAAGGTTCTGCTCTTACAGAATAGGAAAGAGTCTAGTCAAAGAACTTCAAAATTCCTCTCTCATAGATAGGGACTGACTCCAGGCAAAATCAGGTTTTAGTTTCCTCAGATTAATTCCTGGCTTTTCTGTTGTTACCGTCAACTTTAATGTCCACACTGGCTCTCTACGAACTGGGATGACTGGATTATTTAATGGATAATAGCCAAGTCACACATAGACAGTATTGGGGTTTTTTAGTTACTATAACAGCTGAAACATTTGTTTTCTGAAAAGCCACTAGAACCAGGTAAAAAAAAGATCATGATGACAGTTTTCTTTTTGATTAACGATATCCTGGATAAAACAATATCATAAAGATTTCTGAAAAAGTATTACTATGTTTCCTAAATACATGAGTCTAATTTCTGCAACATGTCCTGCCCCAGTACCACATAATCCCAATGTTTTGCTATTAAATTTCCAATTTTTTCTGATGTGAGTTAGCCTATCTAAGTTCATGTTTCAGCCAGTGTATAATCCAGAAGTTTTTCAAGCAACTAAACCGACCAATCTTTTTTCTGGATGCTTTTACTAACTCAAAGGAATCTGCAACCTTTCAAAGACCTCAGTCATCACAATTAATCCAGACCAGGGAAAGAATCTAAAAGGTTCTCTCAGCTTATTGTGCTTAGACAAGTGAATAGCTTGTAGTTCACTAGCGATGTCCTTAAGCAATCTATTCCATTACAAAGATGTCATGTTTTCCAAATTAACATAAAACAGCTCTGTATCTGTCCACTTTCCACCACAACAAGCAATGGGATTAACACTCCTTTCCCACAGCATCTCAGTAGATTTAATTAGTTATTAATTGTCTGTCCCCTTGATTATAATGAATTCTCAGACAAATAATTAAATTCCAGTTGCCTGGATAGCCAGCTTTCTAATGATTAACAAAAAACCTGCAGCATAACAGTAATCACTATAAACATCCATTAAAAAATAATTATGTAATTGTTGAAAATGCCGAGTGTCTCTGAGGCTATTAATCAAATGCAAAGTGCTTTTCCAGTCTCACTAACTGTAATCAGTCATGGCACCTGAAGGTCTCCAAGTCTCTCACAAAAACCCAATGTCTAAGTACAGGAGGTACTAAACACTGAGTCCATACAATTCCATGACAGATCAAAGCTTTCTTAAAACAGCTTCACGAAATGAAGTTGCTCAGTTCAGGGCTCTGGTGTGACAGGTACAAAGCTCAGTCTCATCCAGGGTTGGATGAGCCTACAGATCTCACACCAGTCTTATGCCTGTACCTGCATGTGCGTGGGAAAGCATAACCCAAGCAGTCTAGGTGACACAGAAGGTTAGCAACTCAGCTATAAACATACATTTCTGAAACATAAAGTTCTTTTCATTACATTTTGGGCATCCATAAATAAGCCCTTTATAACCATCAAATGGCCATATCCTTAACATCCCTGATATAAACTCTTCAAATAATGAAGTGAAAAAAAGAGGATCAAACCCCACAGCCACAAAGGTTGTTGGTTTGGTTTTTTTTCCTTCTTTTGTTTGTGAACATCACTAATACACACAAGTTACGTCTTTTCCCTCCAGAGATGCCTCTGAAGAATTCTGTTCTCTGCTGTAAATGGGGACTGTAACCTGGAGTTTGTTATAAGAGTATGAGGCCAGGAGGAATGCAGGGTTTCAACAAGATCTTATGGTTTATGTGAGCTCTGCCTAACTGGCACATGACTGGCTCTTGGAAGAGAATCTGTCACCTTCTTTTCGGTGATGAGCCTCCCTGCAGGATGCTGGGATATGAGCTGGCTTTACTGATGCTGGGAGTGCAGTGTAATCAGTGTAACAGGAATCAGCTAGGGTGTGAGGTTTTGGGTGAAAAAAAATTAGGTACGTGGCTCCAGGCTACAGAAAGGTCAATTTACCTAGGATCAGCAACCTTGACACTTTTGTAGCATGTAGTTATTTCTAGGTACTCTTTCAAAGAAGTCAGCAATGCCAGCAACCAGAGGTTTTTGGTTGAGCACTTATCGAGAAAGTTCTGTACAGGATTCAACATCTATATGAAATGTGATATTCTAATAAAAGGGCAAGAGGTGTAGTTAATTGAACAAGAGTTAATTCTGGATCTAGGTTCCATGATTTTGTGAACAGATGCAGAAACAGTGAGTTTGTGTATTGTTTCTCTCCAACAATGGGGGTGAATGTGCTTTGGAGTCCACCTGCAAATTTCAACTGTAGCAATCCTGTATATGTGTCAACAGACATTTTGCAAGATGGATACCTCCCATACACACTGTTATAATTTCTATGGTTCCGCCCTGCTGCTAGTTAGCCTTTATTAGCTAAATGAGTAAAATGAGAACATTTAACCTTGCAGGACCCTAGTGAAAGGAAGGAAAACCAATCTCTTGTCAGGTAAACAATTTATCAGGCAGGTAGTTTACCCTGGAGAAAAAAAAAAAACTGCCTCTCTGTACATATATAAGTATATGCTATGTTGGGTGACTCCATTTCTTCAACTTCTACTTGAAAATAACTTGGAGTGCAGTAATTAATTCTGGATTCAGAATGTCTGTTTCTTTTTTTCTGTATGTAACAGAACAGGCCAAATTAGATCAGTTCACCCAATGGGGATGAATGAATCCCTGGGAACTGGTACTACTACAACCAGTCTAGTAGAGGTAGTCAGAAAATGATAGGACGGAAGTTAATTTCTACCTTTACTGTAAAAAGCTAATGGTTCTGCCATCTGCAGTGGGTTGAAAGCAACTATGAATATTAGAAACCTGAGTACACTAAAGAAGAGAAAGTTGGGATTTTTACTTACAGGTGTAGCTAAACAGACAGCTCTATTTGAAAGACCTTTTAGAATTGTCCAAGAAATGCTGATCGGTTGCTTGATTTGCTTGGGTTTCTTATTTTTCATCTTTAAAGCACTAGCACAGACAATTCTAATCTAGTCATAATGAAAATCCTAGTCCTTGCATATTGACCACATGGCAGGAGAGCAGAATGAGAAAGGAATACACCACCATTGATATTGCCTTTACCAATAGTAATTTTTAGTTCTATGGTTTGACCAGCAGTTCCTCTGCAGGTGGGGATTGATGCCTTCTCACTGGCTCACAGCATTGTGTTTCTAGCATCAGGCCTGTATTTGAGCTAGTAGAAAATGGTGATTGTAGAGCAAAGCCACTCTTTAATAGGTCAAGAGAAATATTTGAAACAAATAGCATTTCTGTGAACAACAAGTGCACATTATACTAGAAGGAACAGATTGCTAGATTGTAGCTGAATTAGAAAAGCTCTGAATGACTGCAGTCTAAGGATTATGGGTGACCTTGATTCCAGGTCTTGAAAACGAAGTCTCAACTTGCTCTTTACTGCATTGTCTCATTGGGAGGAACAAAGGTTCTACAAAGCAGAATAGAGCTGAACTGCTTCCCAGATTTTGAATGAGCTTTGTGTTGTTTTTAACAAGAAAGAAATCTCAGCTCAAAATGATGCAATGCAATGCTTTGAAGATGTTAATCACCTGCTGTTTTTACAGTGACCTGCCAGAGAAAAGCTATGTAAATTTACATAAACCAGAGGTCTGACCTCTACTGCTGTCATGGCTGAATCAGCTTTTATGCATATATCTCTAGTCCTTATTAAAGAAAAGGGAATGGTCTGATAGGTGAATAAATTCCTCTGCGATATTTCTACAATTTTCAAAACAGATGTGTGAGTTTCCATTACAGAATAACATTGGGGAAAAAAAAAAGGAGTGAGTGTACAGAGCAGATGCATTAGTGGAAAACCACAGCTATTTTTCTGCCTTTGTCTTCATGTGGGGATACTGGCACTTCAGCTACAGAACTCATGTCTGCACACAGCATGTTTTTACCTTGTTCACACCACAACACCCACCTGCCATCCAGACTTTTATGCTTTTCAGCAAAATACATACATACATCAACATACAGGCAAACAAAATAATTTTACAAGTATATCTAGAGTTGCAATTTCTTCCCTAGTCAAGATGGTATTTTAATGGACTGATACTAATGGGAAGTCATATTTGACACTTTGTAAGGCAGCAAGGGAGGACAAGAGGGAATCTTGCTGCAGCCCAAATTATGTAAGTAAAGTCTATACTAATTGCATAAAATGGTGCAGGATTTCACAACCACTCTCACTTCTAGAATGAAGCTGGATTTAATAGATTCTGCATATTACAGAATCCAAAGCTTCTCTGGCACTCCTGAATTAAAAAGTGGCACATCTCCTGTAGTAGACTGAATGACCTCTGATCTATATGGAGCAGTGATCTCACATTTCGCACTACTGGACTCAGCAGAAACAATGCCAGATGAACAGCAGAAAATGCTATCACAGCAGCTACAATTAGTCTCTTATCCTGTCATACAGGGTACAATCTGGGTCAGGAACCCTGACCTCAGCACACACTCACATGCAGCCAAATAGACACGTTCATCCAAAAAACTGCAAATGAATTTCAGAACCGGCAGACTGTACAGTATGCACTGAAAATACTATATCAGTGCAACTTTTTACCAGGGAATTGTCCTGATCCAGATATGCTGGTGTGGCTTCCTTCTCCTTTTACGAGATATACAGATTATCTGAAAGCTATTTTGGCTCAACATTCCCACTGTAGAAGCTCCCTGGCCAATACACAGTTTTTTTTCCCACTGCTGATGAACACAACAATGAATAAATAAATGAGAAAAAAATCAGCCTAGTGTGAGGGCAGGCTATTCTTTTTTAACAGTGTGTCCTTAGGCTGTTATAAGAGCTTCAGAGGGCCTAACAGTGAGATAGCTCTTTGTTTAGCCAGCATGTTGCATTCACTAAAACATTTTATTAGGAAAGTAATGACTTGATTGATCCAGCAGAACTTTGAACATCATCCAAGAAATTCACAGTCATAAAAAAGGCTCAGCAAATCATTCACTGGAAGTGTAAATAATTAGAAAGATGGAATTCTGTATTGTCTATCATGTAGCAGTGGTTCCTAAATTAGACAGTTTTTTTTGTTCTTGAGAATGTGCCACACACAAGAATTCAGAAAGTAGAGTTTAATCAATGAGGTTTAATCTTAAGTTACAGGCTTGAACAGTAAGATTATGTTGTTATTTTTTATGTCCTAAGATTTATTTTGTAGTCATGAACACTGGGATGTCCAGTGCAGGGTTGAATTCCAAACTGCTCTGAAGGCACATATCAATCTTTATCATATTCATAGCTATAACTCCAAATGCTTAGGAAGCATAAATCTGGGTCTTTGTTTCTAACAATTGTGGTCCATTGTTATGAGGAAAATGCAAACCAGAAAACAGGGTCAATTTTCTTTTTCAAAGGAGATGTTTGGGCTGATGTCTTTTCAGTGCAGAGATGTCCTTAATTCAGAAAATATCTTGGAAGGAAGTAATAACTTCAAAGGGGTTTATGCACACACAAAGATTTTAGGTACAAAAGCCAAAGGCAAAATAAACATGAACGCGGTCCACTATCAAAAAAGAAAGGCGAAATAAACATGACCATGATACACTATCAAGGAAATGCTTGGACCCATACAGACTGAGATCCTGAAGAGATCTGAGTCACATTAGGTTTCATTTGTGTACATCTTGTAAAGCCATCTGAAACAGACCAGCTGAAGGGAGGCAAATAAACCATCTTGGTGATGTGTGACATTTTAAGCTGAGAAAGCCACCTGCAGCATTTTGTTCAGGACCAACTACTAAGAAAAGGATGTCAAGTGCAGCCTGCACTGCTGGGGAAGCATAACAGGAGATAGAATGACAAAACTTGAAGATTAAATGATTCTGAAGGAAATTCAAAGACTAATCGACTTTGGAAAAACTGTGAGCACCAAGAGGTCATAAACTTGGACTAGAAGGCCCTGCCAGTTCCACCTGCTCAGACCAGAATGAGTCCTGAACTCACTGCTCCAGAGAACTGCATTACCTTCGAGCAGGGCAAGTAACAGCTAACCTTTTAGATTATTATCACTACTACCACACCAACGGATACAAGTTTGTGAGCTAACACAATGTTTCCAGTCTTTCAGTTCAATAGCAGAGGGGGTGTATGGAAATGTCATCATTTTGGCAATCAATCAGTTTATTAAAGTCTCCACTGAAAGGCCAAACAGAATATGTTATGCTGAATGAACAGCAGCACTAGCCAAGCCTGGAAATGAGATGGGAAATTGCTCTTGCTGCAGGCTTAAGAAAAGCCTTTTCTTTCCTTTCTGAAAGCAGCTAGGGTGTGGTTTAGTGCTTTGCCTTTCTTACCAATATGTGGGTTTACATCAGAAGATGAAACTTGAGACTTGATGCTGAACATTTAGAAACTGTTTTCTTGAGAGAGTTGGTGATGGGAAACAGAAATGCATGCCTGGGTTGAGGAATGCTGTCAAGGAAGGTCCTAACTGGCCATGAATGGTGTGTTGTACCTTAAGAGCAATTTGGTGACTGTGGGCACTCTTGGTTGCTTCTGAAATCTGCTAATGGAATTTGTGTCAACAGCAAGCCCACAGGAAAGCATGACCTTTTGCTGATGTGACTATTCTTAAAATATTCAAATATGGAAAAAGGAGCGATTAGATTATCATAACTTTTAGTGTTGTGGCAGTACTGAAAATATTGATTTGGTTAGGCAATAACCAACATTACCCCTACATTCTAAGGGACCTGCATGTTGTAATATTGGTAATAGTTTCTCTAGATATTCTGAACAATACTGGGTAACAGGCGAATACAAAGGTCCAGCATTAGTTGGGATGGAATAAGTGACAGTGTTTTCTAGATTGAATGTGTTTGCAATGGAGAAACCTGCAGATTATTTCTCAATGCCACTGCAGTAGGTAGGTATCACACAGACGTCAGCCTATACCAGTAGAGATGGCGTATGCCAGGGTGACAAGCAATCAATGAAACTCAGAAACATACCCTCTGAGCCTGTTCCCATAAAGATTTTTGACTTCTTCTAAACCAAAGAGTGCCTGAACTAGCAGACAAGTGTGAAAATAGGCTGCCCCTTTCTCTCTTCTCATTCTCTGACACAGGTTCCATTCATACATCCTCACTAGTTAGAAAGCCAACTCATACAAACAATTAAATCTTATCTGAGAAACTTTCTAGTTGGCTCTGCTGAACAAATGCCTCCTGTAACCCCTAAAGGAGTGTATGGGTCAAGACACATAAGAACTTTTCCACGGTATAAGGAAATAATTAATCATAATTGTGATTTTGCCCTTCTTAAACTTCATATGGCTGGTGACTGCTCATGTGTCTTATGGCTCTTTCCAGTTCTAAAACTGAGGAGATTTTATTGAACTTTCTTACCCAGGGAATTGGGACAGGGAATGTCACAGTGCATGGTTACAGTTATTCTGGCATTTCACAACCTACCAGTGCATTCATTCAAGGGTTTACTTTAGGCCCATTTCTTACTTTCGTTTGACGTATTAACTTCTCTCTTTTTTCTCTTTCTCTTTTCCTTAATTTCTTTCATAACTAGGGAAATAATGAGAACATGCTAAATATTCATAAGATCCCTTTTCTCCAGTGGGATGGGCAGGCAGGAAAACAAATTTCAGTACACAGGGATTTATCAGAGGAAGCAGAAAAGGGAAGGGATGGGGAAAGTCCTGAAGCATTTCTTTCCTGACCCGGTAATAGGATAGGCAAGGCAGCCTGACAGCAGCATGGTGCTATAGCAGCCATGAGGGTGTGCAGCCATTTATACTGTGGATAAAGGCACTGAAGTGCATTTCAAGTTTGGATATATATATTGAAAAGTTTTATGGCATTAGTAAGCCACTTTTATCTCCTAGAGGTGTATGGAAAATTCCAGGATGTAATGCAAATGAGAGGCTTCTCCTAGACACCTCCATTAAATGCTCTCCCTCCACCGTATATGTGCTTTTACAAGTCTGCTTTTACATGCTGTCTGTAATGTACCAAAGCACAAATGTATTTGGAAATGGAAAACTAAATAGATGAAGAATATTTTAATGAAGGTGCAGAGTGACTAATACTTTCTGTGCAAGGTAATTTCCTGTATAGATATTTCTCTTCTCTGATGCTGGCAGAGCCTTTTTCTTTTCTTTTTCTTGGTGATACTTTAGGAAATAATTAATTTCAGTGAGGAGTTCCTTAAGTGCTCTCAGTGGTCAGAAGCCCTGTATCCCACAGGTGAAGAAAGCACCCTGGCTTCCCCAGGGAACAGTGGATAACTATAGCTTTGTATCACTGGTGTCAAATAATGTGTTTTGTGGTGCAGAAATCAAAGGAAAGCCAGGACAGAAGAGGAAAATGGCTAGGCAGGTTATCACCAATTTATCAAAGTACCAGCAAATTAATTAGCTAAGCATCTAAGTCCCTTTAAGTGTCTGGTTCTACCGCTTTGGTAGATTGCTTGAGAGACACAATGAACAGGGAGCAATATCATAGGATCATAGAATATGCTGAGTCGCAAGGGACCAATCAGGATTGTTAAATCCAACTCCTGGCCCTTTATAGGACACTCCAAGAATTCTATACTGTGGCCGAGAGCATGGTCCAAGTGCTTCTTTGGACTCAGACAGGCTCGGTGCTGTGACCACTTCCCAGGGACCCGAGAGAGCAGCACAGCACCAGTGGCTTGGAGGCTGCAGTGCTGATGCTGGTTGGATGCTGCCAGCCTAGGGACAGGCAGAGGCTGGCACTGCAGATTCAACAAGTTCTTCAGTTCCCAAGCTCCAGATGCCTGAGGGCGCCGGCCACTTTTGTCAGTGGAGCTGCTGCTGCTCGAGAGATGAGAGGGAGGAGAGCTGCTGCCATCTTTGTCTCCCCACATGCAGTTGTCTGCGGAGGGCGCCGTCTTAGGGGTTTCTCTGACATTTTCCCTTTGTCTCCGACATGCTCTGGGCTGCGGAGGGAGCCGTCTTGGGAGAGGAGTTACTCTGCCCTTTGGAGTTTATGTTTGTTTCCGGGAGTCAGTGAGAGCTCAGCAACTTTGTAACTAGTGAGGATCAGTGTCATTTTTTGCCTGTTGCTGTTTCTTTTATATAGACTGCTATTTTTTCAGAAAGGAACAGGAGTAGATATAAGTGAAAAGTGATTGGTGGAAAGGGATTTGTTAAATCAGTGGGAAAGTAACTCATTTTAGAGTATCTGCCTCTTAAATTGTCTTAAACCAAAACACTGTGACATAGTGTGGATACCCAGAGCGCACTGGCCATTACCAATACTGCATTATTAGAAAACAAGAAGCTTAAATGCAAGCAGAGTGAGTCCATTGAAACCAAATCCCCATGCTTCATAGCTCTATTCCCATCTGTCTCACTCTGAAGGGAGAGTGTCCACCCCTATTTATCATCATCTCCTTCTCTGCACTAGGCTTGTTATGCATTTTACACCAGTCTCAACCTCAACAAGCCCCAGCTGTTGACCAATGCTTTTCCCTCTAGATGACAAATAATAGATTTGAATGGTTCACTGTAAGCCATTCCTCCTCAAATTCCCTTAAATCCCTTCAATGCTTTTATGTCTTTTAAGTTGCAGCTAATAAAAGGGTATCTAGGTTTCAGTGATTAAAATTATTTACTTACCATACGTAACAACTGGAGCATTTCCACATATCTGGGGAGAGAGACAAACTTTTATTAACTGCCATCAAATGAATACTGAAGGGTGGACTGCATAGTTTAATTTTAGAAGCACAACAGGTAGATTATAAAAACAAACTCACACTTTTTCTGAAGACATTAGTTCCTGGGCAATGAGGTAAGCTCTTGACTGGCCTTCTTTCTGTCAACAGAAGTCAGAAACAATTAGGAGATTTCTCATTCTACAAAGTAAAGTAGTGTTAGAGAGCACTTTAAACTGGCATATTTCTGTAGTGAAAATAGTGACCAGACTTTAATTCTTTATTGTTCAGTGTCTAGCATCCTGGACTTTCCACGACAGGCCATTTTCTCCAATTCAAATACTAGTAATACAGCACAATGTAATAATGCTAATACAGATAGCAAGTTTGAAAAATGTCTTTTTATTAAAGGAGGAGTGAAATTTTCTGTGGATTTTTACAGGTCAAAAATTTGCCAAAGAAGCAGAAAGTGCTTAACTTTGAACAGGCTATCTTCACAGCTGTTGAGGATATACCACTTGGAAAGAGGAGTTCTTTATCAAAATGATCATATTCCGAACAGTTCTGACTGCTGTCAGTGAGACCTTTAGAAGAAAATGGGGCAAAGGGCTTTATTGCCTACTAAAAAAAGTGTCTAAATTAAATGGCCATAAATATCTCCAGAATTAGTTCAGTACTTCACCAGACAACATTGTTTGAAATCTCAAGGATCTATTCAACTGGTAGGCATCTTGGGAAACACGGATAACTGTGAAAGAAGCAAACTGTATGTCTCTGAGGTGCAAGTGGCTAATAGTATTTTGCTCCTAATTCACGATTCATCCTTATGGTGAGAGAAGGCCAAAGCATAGAAATATGTACTGCAAGGAATTTACTGGGAAAAGTTTGACTTTTTCAACAGTGGTGAAGTAAGGACCTAAAACACTGGTCTAGTAGTCACAAAGAAATGCAGCCCTCAGTGATCTAAAGTGGACTCAGGGGAAATGAGTGCAATATCAAGTTTTTGTGACATTGCTTGTCAGACCAAGTATTCTGGTAAGAAGACTCAGTGAAGCAGAAAGTCAAGGGTCCCTACATGGCTGCCATGGCCTCCATCTGCTAAGCAAAGGCTTGGACCGAGGCCCAGAGGGAAGCGTCTGAAGAGGGAGCTGGAATAGAGCTATACCACAGGACCAGGCACATGATTGGCTGCACGGAGTAAAGATTTCTAAAATGCTGGCAGCTTTGCAGTCTTATAATAATCACTTGGACTTTGTTTCAGAGAGTGAATAGTTGAGGGACCTGCACCCACTCTATCCCCTGTTCCCAGGAATCTGTCTACAGACACTGTTGTGTATCTCAGAGTTAATTTCCTGGTTAAACAAGCAGCAGCTAAATAACGCAAGACAGACAATGCATAGAGACACTCTCAGACATGCTCTAGACAGAATATGTGACACTGAAGTCCCTGAATTTTGCCTATGACATATTAATCATAAAGATTGATGGCACATTGGTGGCAGTGCCAGTCACTCCCCTCTAAGCATAGAGCCAGCTCTCAGTTGTGCTGATCCAGTGGTTTGTATGACCTTGATCAGAACCAGACTGGTCTCCTTAAAAAACTGAACCAAACAGATCCAGCTTAAAAAAAATTGTGGGGCTGGGGTCCAAGCTGCCTCCATGGGGCTACGATGGAATTGTTTGGCCTAAGAGCAGCACCAGTAGATCATAGAACAATTTTCTAAACCAGAAGCATTGTGCAAGTCACTTCTCTGGAGTATTCTTTTGGAGTACCCTTTGCATTTCAAAGCAGGGCAACTCGTGAAAACATGGAAGCAGAAGCTCCATCTCTGTGTGTGCCACAAACTTGCCATGCTAACATGGACAAATTGCATCTCCTCATGCATTTTACCGTGTGTGTGTTGTACTTCAGAGAGTACTGTAGCTTGATTGTATTCTGGTGTATTGTAGCTTGATTGTACTGAGACAAGAGTGCTACTGTCACAATCAGAGGCTCATAGCAGTTTTATAAGCTTCAGTATATGAGTGACTTCATAATGCCCTTTTAGTAATTGTTATGCACAATATAGCAGTTTACAGTAGTGCCAACAGTAAGTAAACTGAGGCATTACAAGAACAATTCACTTTTTCGGGTTAGCTCTGTGAATCAGTGAGAGTGAAGGAATAGCAATCCACAACTGTCTTCTAGATCCCATCCTTGAAGAGCTAGATTGCAGCTGTCCTGGAGGATCTGCGTAATTATGTAAATCAAGAGCTGTCCCTTGAAAGGCATCTGAAGTAGGTGCTTCCTCAAGGCACACAAATCTGTAGTTCCCAACTCCAGCACATTTCAGTTTTGTGTGTGTGCACACAAGTGCATATTCTTATATGTTAAAGGTTTGCAAAACAGAATGATGCCTAGAGTCTGGAAAACAGTGGAAATGTGTAAGGAGCAGCGAAGTCATTCTTATGTACTGTTGCTTTTGAGTCAGTAGCTGACCTGCTTGATTTGAGACCTTTGAGACTCTGCTTACTGGTCCCCGTTTGTGCACAGTGCAGGTCTTCTCCATCTGTCTTTTTTTGACTAAATGTAACCTTAAATTCTCAAGATGGAAACTAAATGCTTTGGAATGAGGTTTTTTTCCAGACATTCAAGTCAGGCCTTTCTTGCTGTTTATGTTGCCTTCACTGTCCATCTTTAGTCTACATTCTTTGCCTTTGCCATGTGCTGTAGAGGTAAATTATTCCTAGTGTAATGGGGGAGTGAAGGACTGATGGCTCTGCCATTTCTAAATGAGCACCAGACCAAAAACATAGAGCTAAGAATCCAGGATCTTCTGCAAATTGCTTTTCCGTCCCCAGATTTCATGCATTAACCATTTTTAGGGGTTTTTTACCTTGTTGGTGAGACTGGGATCACCAAGGCTGCTCTCATCATCTTCTGAACTCTTTTGTTCCTCATCCGATGTGACAGCTTCCATTGGTGTCACAGAGACTGGGCACACCTTGTAGGGCTCAGTGTAGGCACTGCAGAAAAACAGAATGGACTAGCTCAATGGTGTTATTCCCAGACTCCCTGTTACTCACACATATAGAATCCTAGAATCCCTGCAGAACTGCAGGGCTTGGAAAGCAAGATTTATCAGGCAGGGGGTTTTTTGGCTGCTATGTTGAAAGGCAAACATTCAGGCAAGCAGAAGACTCTGAAAGGATCAATGGGAGGTTAACTGAACTTGTTCAAGCTTCCCCAAGAGATCAGTGTTCTGGCCCAATTTAGAGTAAAAACTTCGTACTTAGTTGGAACCAGAACTGCTTTGTTCCTCCCTAGTCAGCCCCTCAAAATAGATTCAGTAAAATCACACAAACATTTTTAAATGGAAGTTAGACATTGTGACAATAGTTTTCCAGGAAAACATCAAACAGATGAGAAAAGTATAATGGTAACACCAATATAATCAATTAAACTACAAGATACTCTGGTTCCAGAATCCTTGGATTGCTTCAAGGGAACATGAATTCAGCTCCAGAAACCCAGAGAAAGCTGTGCAGTAAGAGTACTGGAGCTGGTGTGAAACACAGGCCAGTGCAATACAGGCTTGTGGCTTTGCAGTGTTTTATTAAAAAAAAAATAAATTCCAATTAAAATTGCCCTTGATCTCAAAACTTCCAGCATGACCTCCAGCATGACTAAAGATGATCTGTATATGCTTAGCTCCAAATTCCAGTTGCTGGATCTTGTTAAACCTTTGCTGAACTGGTGTCCAGTCTTCCAGATTTTGTTACTGTGTACTCATAAGCTGTATTCAAGTTGTTCCTTAATTTTGACTTTTATATGAAACAGGTGAAGATTTTGGTGTCTTACTATATCATGCCACTTGCGATTTAATAATTCTAAAATCTCTAAACTTCATCCAATTATGCATTAGCATTATTTAATTTACCAATCATTTTAGCATCAGCTTTTGCTGCCATCCAGTTTTGATACTCCTCTTGGTACTGCAACGCATAACTCATTGATCCGGCACTGGCAAAAGATGGATACCAAGCCGTATATATCAGCTGTAACACCCATCTATTCCTACCTGACTTTACTGAGTTTTCACATTCAAGGATCAGATTTGGTTTTTTGACCACAGTGTCATTCTGGGATTTTATATACAGCTTGTACATCATGGTGGCCCCAAGCTTTTTACATTTCCAGGGCAAGGTTTCTGTGTTCAGCCAAGAGGGCAAGTCTTTTGTCTTAAGAAACAAAATCTGACACCTCCATGTTTTCTAGTAGACATGTTGGCCAGCCAGGTTAGTCTGTAATGTAGGCCTGGGTTACTCAGTTTATGTTATTTCTATACTTCCCATATCCTCTGAAACACTAACTTCCTTTCACATCTCTGCTTCATCCCTTTATTTTTCTTTAATCTGCTTGGAGATCCCAGATGTAAACAAACCCAAGGCATCAAAACCAATACTAGAGTAACAGAAGGCTAGGCAAAGCTGAGCTAATGTAAGTGAGAGGACAAGGATGAGACTCCCAAGGTCACTCACCAGATTCTTATATCCTTTCAGAAAGGAAACTCCCTACATATCTGCATTTACCTCTAAGCTGCAAACAGGGCTATGTGTCTCCTATGCAATTGTGGCTGTCAGCCTTTCTGTTCTGTCTCCAGCTTTTCCCTGATGTGCAGAGTCCAGGAGCTCTCACAGGCCACCCAGTGCATTTGTCATGGCTGGGCAAAGGGCCAAGCAGTAACGCTGTTCCTCACCATTGTCTACTCTGGCTGATTAGTTGTATATTCAGTTTTTCAGTGTGGGTGGCATCACCACACTTTTGGAAACCTGTCCAACTTCAGCAGCAAAGGGACCTCAGCACAAGAGCAAGAAAAATACAGGAACAACTCAGGAGACTTATTAATAATTTAGCCAGTCTCAGTCCTTACTCACACAGTCCTTCTGCAGTTTGTAACTGTTTGTCCCAGAAGACATGAAATTAAGGTATTCCTTCCTTTTCTCTCTCTCTGATAAATGACTGCATTATGTTGATATAAGAACACATTATAATTTGGGAAGAATGCCTCAGTATACTAGTCTTGCAATCATTATGAATGGCATCATTAAAGGTTCATACAGTAGCAGAACTTGCAATATTGCTAAACTATCTCATGGGCTTTGTTTGCAGCAGACCTGCATCCCAGTGGCACCAACTTACGTTTAAATAGAAATCTCAACATGTTACGGATCTCATTTGGACATGGGATAGGCACAGGTATATTTGTGCCACCATTTTCATTCTCCTCTTTTCTGACCACTCCAACAGCACTCAGGACTTTACTTCTGAGACTGTTCTGTATTGTCACAGGAGCTACTGGGAAGTGCACCTTTCCTGATACGCTGCACACACTTAATCCAATGAACTCACATGTCATCATCCATCTTTTATGTCTGTGCTCCTGTGATCTCCTAGCATTCCTAGCTTCTGAAGGCTTGAATTGTGCCCAGGAATAACTAAGTGATACTTTTCTTTAGTTCATTAAAAGCACTGCTAACTGAGCTTACTGGAAGCAATAAATGCAATGGAAGATGCAAATAAAAGTGTGGGTGTGAAGAAGAAGAGATAGTCCAAGAGTTTGCAGTATCTCAATAGACACGGTAATCCCAAATTAATTCTCTTCCTTGTAGCAATGATTTGGCTGGATGAGAACAGACTGCTGGAACATTATCTGCTGCTCCTTCAGCCATTGTCTGTCATCATTCCAAGAGTAAGCCATCACAACAAAGGGAGCAATGGGCCTTCTGGGACAGTCTGACATTTAATCGACTGAATAAATACAGGATGATGTGGTGCAGCAAAAGTCTTTTTAGTTAGCACCAGTTACATTATAATTAGTAGAGCTTCTGATAGGTACAGAGTAGGGAGAAGCTCTATGGATGCACCCTATTTGTTATTAGTTTTGCCTCTGCACATGTATTGCTACATCATAAAAAGTGTGCTGGAGTCTAAAGACTCTCTGGTTTCCTGCCCCTACACTATGCTTGTGTTTGACCTCAAGTGACCTCAGTGACTGAGGGGAGGGTGAAGCCATCACGGAGAGGGAAGCTGAACTAATCATTGTACTAGAACTTTTTAAATAAAGTCCAGACACAAGTCTCTACTACATGTGATGCCTGCAGAACACAGGTTGGAAAGTTTGAGCACAAATGGTGTATGCATGAGAGAGCACTGCTGAGATACACAACAGGTGTGAGCTCACAGAACATGACTCACAAATTGACAAATACTGTATTTTCTCTTGCTTAATTGTGCAATTCTAAGAGATACATACCCTCCTTTTAATTTCACATCTGTCCTCCAAATGACCTTGCAAAGTCTAACCCATTCCTCAGCAATGATCACATCAATTTTTTTAAGATTTTCAGAAGTTATACAGACAGCTTTAATGAGATACAAGGATTTAAGTGGGTGTTTTAACAGTGGCAAATATACCCAGACAAGGTTATTATAATAAGGGCCTACGAAGAGCATGTATTCTTGTTTGCAAAACAATACAAATGCACTTGGCTGCATGTTCATCTCTTGGCCACACTCCCAAGTGATGTTTTGTTTCCTTCTTTAGAGTCACCAACTGCATGAAAAAAGCAAAAAAACCCCAAACAGACAAACAAAGAAAACCAAACCCCCCCAAAAAAAAAAATCTGAGTTGGTGAAAATCTAAACTTAAGGCCTGTGACTTCCATTGGGCTGATATAAGTCCTCTGTACCAGTAATGGTCAGATTGCTTGCAGTTTGCTTTCAGGTAATTAAGTCACACATCCTAAAGGAAGGCTCATAAATCTCACTTGCCTTCTACTTCACGGTCTATGCCCCAACAGCAGTCGTGAGGGGAGAAGGGAGTCCTCTTTCCTGCAGGGTACCACTCACCTATGCTTTATGATACCTGTGGAGTATTCATCCTTTCCACCAAGCGGCTCCTTGTACATCTGAAGTGCAGCTGATTAGGCTGTTGAAATATACTGGCAATGTCCCTTCAAATGTTAGTGTTGCACATCCACCCTAGTGCCTATAAGGTATCATCATGTGTGTTGGGATAGGGTTACAGCATATTTTTACCTGGCAACTGATTCTGCAGCTGACAGTGGAAGTGTGCTAGAAATTGGTTGGTCAGTCAAGAGCAATACAGCATCTCCTTGAAGCAGTAAGCATTTGTGCAGGGTTCAGATGTCATGCAGTTTTAGTGCCACAGTGATCACAGAATCATAGGATAGTTTGGATTGGAAGGAACCTTAAAGATCATTCCATTCCATCCCCCTGTCACAGGCAGGGACATCTTTCACTAGATCAGGTTGCTCAGGGCCTCATCCAACCTGGCCTTGAGCACTTCCCAGGATGGGGGCTTCACAGCTTTCCAACATTCACAGCTTTCCAACTGGGTGGAAAGTGGGCAACCCATCACTCTCTGGCTAAAGAATTTCTTCCTAATGTCTAATCTAAATCTCCTTTCTTTTAGTTCAAAACCATTAACCATTCCCCCTTGTCCTATCACTATCCGCCCATGTAAAAAGACATGCTCATTCTTTTTTTTAAAAGCCCCCTTTAAGTATTGGAAGGCCACAATGAGATCTTCTCAAAACCTTCTCTTCTCCAGGCTGAAAATCTCCAGCTCTCTCAGCCTGCCTCCGTAGCAGAGGTGGTCCAGCCCTCTGAGCATTTTTTTTTTCACTCTTCCAGACCCATTTTAATAGGTACATGTCTTTCTTTTGCTGAAAACTCCAGACCTGTATGCAGTACTCCAGCTGGAGTCTCAGGAGGACAGAGTAGAGGGGGAGATTCCCTCCATGTTAATCATATGGGAGGGAGCAGGTCAGTGGAAGACTCCTGTGACTGTACTCCTCTCAGATCAAAACAAGTGTGATTTGGCCAGTGAGGACATCCAGATTACTCCATCACAGCTCCTGAGCACCTCCATCATTCTCATGTGTCTGTCCCAGGACAGGGACATCTGTAACTGAATTTCCATATTACAAAATGTAATTTCTGGAGAAGAAAGCCACTGGGTGGCCTATCAATAATCACCATCACCAATCAACCTGAATTAGTTTCCCTGTACTAAATTGATTTCTTTTGGAAGTAAGTTTCAATGTATTTCAGTCTAAAGAAGGGTATGAACAAGTGCAGCACTTAAGGAACCTCTGTTGTGTTCCTATTTGAAATGAACTAGTAATTTGTCTCCATAAGGTACATGCTGCCTAAAGGATGATCCCAGCTAATGAAACTCAAGAGGTTAGAAAGGATACCTTGCTTAATGAGTCCCAAAAACAGTGTCCAGGATGTGCTGATGTTTCAACCACTGTGACATCATTTGGTTAACAGGTATCTCAGACACCTGGACTACCTGGATTACCTCCTTGCTGCCTCCCTGTGGTCTTTCACTCTATCTTTCCACTCAGTGTCAGGACACAGAAAGAGAGAATAGTTATTTTCTTTGCATCTATTGCAACCTGCAAACTGGATGATGCAAATTAATTACCACCAGTATACTTGAAGGCCAAAGAGCCCCTGATATATTTTCTGAAAATTTCTTATGGTTTCAAAAGTGTCTCAAAATCATAAAAGTATTTGGCTAAAAATTTCACCACAAGATGAAGAAAGCAGTAGAAGAGGCTAGAAATCACATCCTTGGTTCCATTCCTACAGTGGAACCAGTATATTAAAGGTGCTTTTGTCAGTAATTATCAACACAGGGCTCAACATAGTCAATGTTTACACATTGTGGCAATAGGAAGACAGTGAACTGTCTGGGTTTCTGAGGTAAGCACTGACTTCTGCTCTGTTTGTTGTGGGGCGACAGAATGTCTTTTTGTCTAGCATGTTTCTGGACTGCTACAAGACAATCCTTTCAAATATTTGCTAAAGAGAGAATGGCTGTGGTGTTGAGTTCATTTAGGCCTAGATCCACCAAAGCTCTGAAATGAACAACAGTTACGACCCTAAATATTTTTTCTGTGTGTTTGCATTGTCAATTATTTGACCTGAGTAAGCAAAGCAAGCTTATGTGAGCTACCTCGGAAGGTACAAACAGTTATTCTTTCTCTGTAGAGTACAACCTCTACAAGTATATATTCCCTGAAACCAGCTAAGTGGTGATGAGCTTCACACATCAACTCAGATCACATATGCTAAATTTCCAAATGACTACTAAATTGCTGCCATAACCTTCCCATCCACAGACCTCACCCTGTGCCCATTTAAACTCCTCTGTCACAGGAATCTTAGCTCATAACTAATTATGATGTATTGGATGCAAGACCAGAATCTCACCTGGACACAGCTGGGTTATGCAAAACCCACATATATAAAATTGATGCCATCCAGTGGGAAGGAAAAATAATCAACACCTGCAAAGACCCCAGTCATCCACTGTTGGGCCAAGAGGATTGAATCCAGCTTTCTTCTGCATTCCCTATCCTTATCTCAAGTCCCAAGCTCAGCAGTTACTAGTTCAAACTCTCAGATGGTGACATCCTTATTGCAAGAATTTAAAATAATATGAACTCAATGCAGTGATTGAGTAATTTGGGAGATGCAGTGGGGTGCTGAAGTACCCTGTTTTACTAAAACAGATTATTTATTTCCCTGCATCCATTTGAAAATTGTTGTTTTAATTCATTCTGCAAAAGAAAGGCTCATTACTAAAGGAAAATAAAGTCCAAATGCATTTAAAGCCAGTAAAAGGAAATACCTATTAGTGCAGCATACAGTTAGCCAGTCAGTTCCCTATGGCAGATCCTCAAGGCAAATATTATATCTGAAGTCTTAAAAGGCCAAGAAAGACATGATACCTGCTAATAACATACACAGCCTGTCAAGACAAGGTAACACAGAGATAATCACGTCACATTCCGAGGCATAAGCTGTTTGCTTGCCAAGGCCAGAAAAGTGCTCTTTCTAATTCCACAAGCATTTCAATTTGAATATTGCTCTATCTTGCATTGTTGTTGTACAGAATACAGGAGAGGGAAAGAGGATTTTTGGGCAGGTGCATAAGGCTTTTGCTGTTTTCTAGACAACTTTAGGGACAAAACTCTCCCAGCTTCAACCACTGCTCCTGGAGATGGTCACAGAACAACAGTACTGGTGCAGGTCTAGTTTTGGAAGGGAATGCAGGAAGTGAGGAGCACAAAGGTGTTTGGTCTCCATCTTAGGGAATGTCCTCTGGCCCAGCCTGTGGCGCTATCGGTAGAGAAGGGATAAGAGAAAGCCTGAGAGTGAGGTTTCATTAGCCATGTCTCAGACATGCTAGGATGGATAGCTTTGAGGTTTTTGCTTTGAGGCACCTGTGTAGCCAATCCACACTTCAGGCTCAGTGACATACCCTGGGGTGCCCCGCTGTCTGTGAGCACCATTTCCCTCCCAGTCCTGTGGTTTTAAAACACCAGGTAAAACAAAGCAGCAGTAAAAGCTGGACATGCCTGGAAACAAAACACAGTGTCCTTGGGCCTCAGACAAGTGCATACCCCCTTCCTGCTCTCCCAGGCATGAGGGGGAGGCAGTGAGCTGTGGTGGCCTCAGCTTGTGCTCAGCCTGGCCCTCCGGCCCTTGTCCTGCATTTCCTGTAAACAGGGAACAGTTGCTCCCCAGAGATGACCTGGCAATGAACTAGCAAGGGCTGACGCTCAGCTGCACCACACCCAGCACCCCACCGTGCCAGAAGGTACAATGGGGCAGCTGATAATACATAATATATTATTAAATGCAGCTCTACCATTAGAAACTCCTTTGAACATATTAATAATATCACATGTCAGCCACTGCATAGCTTTTACTTTCAATAAATCATTAGCTTCACAGACATCCCAGAGCTTTTATATCCAACAGCCCCAGCAGAGGTTTCCTTTAAGATTCTTTTTATGCTTCTCTTTTCCTTCTTTCCCTTGCTAAATCATAGCCCTGTTGATCTCCATCACCCTATCATTCCCCATCAGTGGTAACCTTTCGCTACGTCAAATCCTTGCAATGCAAAGGAGGTGGGCATAACGAAGACCAGAGTGCTTGGCAGTGACAGAAGTACCGTGCTGTGAAACCCTTCTTCCTTCCCAGATCATGCACACCATACATCTGCATTATGTTGAGATTCCATTCTGCATTTCTGTCAAGGGACAGAAGCTAACAAGGAACACATCCACCAATTATAGGATAGGTTTCAAATTATTTGCTGAGTAGTCCCTAGTCACAGTACAAAATGGCCTCTGACAGTGAAACCGCCCAACACTTTTGCTCTGTTCTCCTCTATAAAATGACTTATCTCAGTGAAAATCTGACTTTGGATACAATGATGTAAAACTGGGGGCATTCACCCTAACTTCAGTGGACTCACTTTGTATTTGTGATCTTTGAGCAGCATAAGACCCTCTGATTTCACTCAACCCTCTGTAAGACTTATTCCTCTCTATACATCAGTGACAGAATAAGCCTACCACCTAGAAGTTCATTAATAAAGGGAAGAAAAAAATATAAGTTAGAGGTGACTTTCAGCTGGTCACCTGATGGTCATCTCAGAATATGAGAAGTATACCTCTCTGGGGAGACCACTGTCTGGGAAGCAAAGCTGAAACCACTGCTATACTACAAAGGATTTGTTTTGATCTTTGGCATGTTTCTTAACTTTGTGCTTTGGCAGTCAGATGTGTCAGGTGGGTAATCCCAGAGCAATGTCACGTTTAGAGCACAGGTTAGACTGAAGGCTTTGGACACTGTGGATCCCTGCCAAGGTCTAAACATGAACTACTGTGTCCATCTCCCTTGAGGCACAGCTTTACTTCTCTTCTTCCTGTTTACTGCAAACTTTGTCCTTAAGACAGAGGGATGAGTACCCCAGGATCATGCCCATGCTTAAGGCACAGAGTAATGTTTTCATCCTTATGGCCAAGCTGAGATGCAGAAATGTATCTGGAACTATTTAAGAGTCATGCTTGCTAGTATTGCTGTTTTCTGCTGGTGGTGAGGGTTCTTGAGTTATATGCTGTCAGTGGCTTTCAGGCAGCCAAGTTGGTGATTTCTGCACAAAGGCACACACTGGAGAAGAACATCAATAATGAAAGATTAAGCAGTACTCCTTGCCCAGAGAATTAGAATTCATAAAAACATTACAGATCGACAATTCAGAAAAAGATCAGTGTCAATCATCAGGTGGGAGTTTTGCAAATGGAGCCAAGCATAACCAGGTCATGTTTGTCACACACAGGGATCCCCTGGAGATGTTCTGTGTTGGTGGATGGTTCTGCTATCTAACAAGCATAATAACCAGGTTTAAAATTTTATATAGGTAAGAATCTGGTCCAGATGTGTTGCACAAAGAGCTTATTGACTACAGTGAGTTACACAGAACCAGAATATTTTTACAAGTCCTCTTCCTTAGTGAATCTAGGTTCATACACTACAGCAGTTGCTCTGTACTTTTGCACAAACAGTCCTGAAACTCAGAGTACGGCCAGGATTACACTGTTGATTCTGGAATCTAGTCTGGATGACATGTGATTAGGTGTCAGGCAAATGTGATCATCATAGCAGCAAATGGATGCAACTCATTATAATCCTTTCAGAGTATCCAGTTTAACATAATTGCAAGTGATAATAATTGTGAAAACTCAAAGGAGGATGCCAGCTTGGAAATTGTGTCAGTAAAACACAAACACAAAACTGAACTTGAACCAATCATCCTTTGCTGCAGACAGACTTTTTAGTGACCTGTTTATTAACAGAAATTTGAATTCTTGGCATCTGATTCCAAAAGACATCAGAACTGGTGGAAGACGGAGGCATTGGTTTTTGTGGTAGAGAACATTGCTTTTTTAAAAAGCTTTTTAGAGTTGTATTGGGAAAATACTTAAAATTAGTATTCCTAGAGCCTTTTACACTACAGAGAAAATGATACTTCCAATGCAGGTAATGACAGTTTTCAGGGTTTTTTTCCCTTTCTTTAAAACAAAAGCATATTTTTTTCTAAAATTAGGAAAAGTAGCAGTAACATAGCACCAATACTTTACAAAGTCTGAATCTGCTATGACAGATAAAATACCAATTTCTTACAAATAGTACCTTGCTTAGAAGTGAAATTACAAACACCTTGCACAACAATGAGTCCTAACACAAGACTTATCTCTAAGCATTGCTATAGTATTACTGAATTAAATTTCATTCATGCATAAGTAGAATAACAGTTGGTTACGCACATAGCAGAAGAAGGGCAGAACATGGAATTTCAAACTGGTATTAGGAATGGTAGGACATCCTTGGTTTGTAATTGCCATTTCCAAAATGGAAATTACACTTGTAATGTATGGCTTTAAGAGATCCCTTTCAATGCAGTAACAACATCTGTCTGTCAGATCCAGCAGCAGAAGAGTGCCCAAGAGGGTAGAATGTAGAATGGAAAACTCTGATTACTGCAAAGTCTGGAGTGTTAGCTCAGTTTGTACAGGACTTGACCAGCAGACCACTGTTTTTCTTTGCTGCAACATCTGAGGTGTAGGAATTTATTTTTGTACCTCGGACAACTGAAAAGAAATTATTTCAGATGTTCTAGAAATGAAACAGGACTGTGCCTATTTTTGGGTCTTGTGAACAAAACCAGTAGGTACTTCCTTCTCACTGTGGCTGGTGTTTTAGGCATTAGGTTGTGAGAAACTCATAATCTAATTACCATTGCTGACTGATTCAAAGTCATTACTCAAAGTGATCTGGAAAAACAGACCTGTGAGAAGCAGAGACTAGGTTTTCTATATCTATATCCTAGGCTACAGCATATAGGAGTTCCTTTAAATTCTGCCAAAACAGATGTATGGTTCACATACAATTCTTTTGTGAAGGTCTCCCTTTTGGAAAATGTTTCAGCTCATTCTAATTTCAGGTTCTAGCACAAATCATCAAGGCAGTCAAATCACAAATTGCTGTTCACATCCTCAGAGGTACAAACGTACCCGGCATGAGCATCTGGCATAGTATCATTTATCATCCAGATTCCACTTATATAGTCACTTTTCCAACTATGACACATTTACTAATGTTCTTCTGACTATGAGTCCTGGATCCTCTTAGAAAAAGACTATACATTTCAGAAAATGAAACTGTTAACATGGCATATATTATAGACTGGAGATTAGGGATATGCTCCTGATTATTATTACTTTATTTTTTGGCAATGTAATTTAGACACTAAAACTTGGTACCAGAGTCTTACCATTCTCTTTTAATTTTGTTGCCAGTTCGTTATTCCATATTTCCATGGAAAATACTCACAGTAAGTACAACACAATGAACACCATTCTGCCCTGCAGGACTCTTAAAATGGAAGGCGAGTTGTTATTTCCCTACCAAGATCAATTGCTTTATCAACACCATGCAGCCAAATCTGGGGATAAACCAGGGGAAAACCGCAGTGAAACTAGGATCAAGTGAACTCAGTTTTCGTGCATTTCAGAGATTCACCCAGCTGTTAAAACAGTACTTCCAGGAGAGAAACAGAGCTTAACTGCTAATCCATAGGGCTGAAGGAAAGTGGTTTCCTCTGTCTTCTAAGAGGTTGGTTTTATTTCCCAGATTAAAATTCGAGTTGGCTGTACTTTTGCTTGGCTGACTTTTTTTTTTTAAATTGGAAAATCAGCTTTAGAATTATTAAAAATGACATAGATTTGTAATATTTGGCTGGGATGAATCCATTAAATACTTCTGGCCGCTCTCCCAAATAATTGTGGAAAATCAAAACCATCTTAATTTTGCAATTCAAAAATATGGTTTAGTTCAGAATTTACTTCAATATCTATTTTTTTTAACTTGCAAATGAAACAATCAGAAATATGTCATTAACTACAGAATTCCTTTATTTTGTTGGGGCTTTTTTCTCAGACTTATCAATTAGGCACACATATTTTATCTCTCTTTTGGCCATTGAAGCAATGTTTTTTCTTAAACTGCAATCAAATGGCAAGATGAATTACTTGTCCAGACAACTTAATATATGTCACTTTCACAGTGGCTCTTTACCCTGGATGTATTCACTGTGATGTAGTTTTATATCACTGCCAGTGTCTTGATTTTTAAGGCTAGCAATGCAAAAGTAGAAAGAGCGAAGGAAAGATTTTGAGGTGCCCAGTTTTACCTCACATACTGCCCTTTTCTATTTAAGGACCAGAAGATTTGACTTCAAAGTTGTGTTGTACTGTATGCAGTCCATTACTTCTGTAGACATGTGTGCTAAGGAAGAGTCTTTTCTGAGTTCTTCTAGCCAACTCTCAGAACTAAGAATGCAGACTGAGACCTGAAATGTAAGAGGATAAGAAACTCTCATCAGAAACACCAAACTAGCTATCCTTGATGAGGTCCACCTGCCCCGAGGGCCCATCAGGGGGATGCAGTGGGCTAATATCCAAGTTTACTGAACATATTCAAGGCATAAGGACAAACTATCAAGAGACTGAAGAGATACTTAATTTGGGACAGCTGAGAATAGCTGGATGGAGACTGTGCAGCAGACATATGCAACTATCCCTTGTCTCAGTTCATCAGTACCTAGCTGTATTTCTTATGAGAAAAAGAAGTTTGAGTATCCCTGTGATACTGATAAAGCTAGTGTAGCATAAATCAGACAGAGCACCAAAAGGTGCTCACTAACAATAGGTCTAAATCTGTTTGCTCTAGGCTTTTAATGGATAGCATCTAATTAATCCAGCCAATTACTCAAGTGAAAGGACTCTTTTATAAGCTCTTTAAGAGGGTTCTTGGCAAAACAAATGGCGCGACTTAAATATGTTCTTCCATCCATTAACTCTAATTGGTCAATTAAAGTAAAATTAATTGTTGTATGCCACTGAACACCAAATTTTTAGAGGGAGTTTTTACATTAACCCCTCTTTGGGTCCTGTAAAAGAAGAATTCTTGTAGGATAATTAAAAATGTGTTGTGCACTATAAATAACTTTGGTGGGTGGCACAACAAAACAGAAACTACTAGACTGGATTTGCATTTAAAATGCAATAGCATTCTGTTGTTTTTGCTACAAATCTAATCTAGAGACATACCCCATGTCATGGAGCAATGGATTCTGGAAAGGCTACAGCATTTTAATGTGCAATCTCTCCGTCAATAAATCTTCTGAGTGAGATTCCTGGTGGGGGTGGGAGAGAGGAAAGGTATGCACAAAAAAAGGCATGCAATAACATGCCATGTTATTGACAGTAAAAGGTTTGACCATTACAACCATTTCATCACCCTGTCTGCAGCACGTGCTTTCTTTCTGCATGATGCTAGGAATGCTTAAATCACATCAATATCACTTCTGGCTCCAAGACAATTCTGCAATACACAGCAGACTCTATGCTCTTGTGTAACCCCACCGAAATGTATTTCTGGTTTATTTAATGAAAACGGTGAAGACAGAGAGTCAACTCAGGCATAAAAGCCCTCAGGACATGAAGAGGGCGATGTGTACGCATTCCTTCTTTCCTGCACTGTAATTTGATAATTAAAATAGCCATCACAAAGGAGTCCATCAACTAATAAAGCCAACATCTGCTAATAAAGCCAACATATGCTGAGGTCTTTGGACCATTTCCTGTGAGGTGTATGAGACTGTGATCTCTCATAAAGCCAGGGTGAGATCCAGCACATTGTGTCTGAGCAGCAGCAGTTCTCTGAGGTCGTGCTATGTATGTGGGATGGTGAAATGCAATACAAAGCTGTGCTGAGGGAGCACACTGGCTTTCTCACGACCTATAATGTCTCTACACATCTGCATACCCAGCATGAACCAAGACAAACAGCTCCACAGATATGAGGAAACAGGAGAGCAGTCATGGTGCTGCTGGAAAATTGATACCTGCTCGTGGACAATGTATTAAAATATTTCATTCTTTGGTATTAATATGACATTAATGATACTGTCTAAAGACACTTCTCAGAGGTGCTTCTTAGAAAAACTCTGTCATCCAAGAGCACTTAATATTTTCTGTCTCTAATGCCTGACAGTGCAAGGTGACGCATGCCCTGTTGCCCAGCAGCAACAGGTTACCTTCAGCAGACTGCTCCCTGTCTGTGAGCAGCTTGAAGTTCTGCATTAAGCACTATCACCTTCAAATTCCCTGCTGCAATTCAGACAATACTCAAGTAAACAGAAATAAAAACATGACTCGCATCAGAGCCAGCTGTTATCAAGATTTTCAATAGGTTGTGCATGGCCTGAAGTCAAGTATAGTACTGGGATCCCTTATTCTACAATGAACGTACAAAGCTTTCTTTCAGAACTATGCTGCAAAATTCAAGAAGTGGTGAAAGCTCATGAGATTTTATTTTCCATCCTATTCAGCAGATCACAAGTGACAATGCCTCTTTTCCTTGTCTCTAGGCTCAGTCCCTCATCCTCCTTCCCTCTGTGACAGCATTTTATGGGACTTTCTCCCATCTACAAGATCCACAGGACAGCATGTTTCACACTGACATTAAAAAAAAACAACAAAAAACCAAAAACCTATGTAGAGATTTTTATTAATTATTTTTTTTTTAAAATTATGTTTCTTTTAATGCTCATGATCACTTTGGTTCTCTTCAGCTTAATGATTGTCAGCAAAATTCCTTACAATTGACCCATACAGGTCTCTAAAGGGGTTAAGCCCCATTGGTAGACCATTTCTGTGCTACCTCCATAACAAACACTAAAATATTACCAGCCCTGAGAAATGTTAGATCTACAAAACCAAAATTCTGTCTCTTGTAAAGCTTCTCATCAATGCTATGGGTGCATGCTAACTTAATGTAGTCACAGAGCAGGGATTTAAGAAGCAGAGAACTAGGAACTGAGTGGAATCAGCAGCTAGAATTTGTTTTCCTGTGAAAGCAAGAAAATGAAAGGATGGGAAAATGAAAATATTTCCCAAAACAAGTATCTAAAATCTATGCTGAATCTGTAGCTCAAAGCTTGCTTTGCATAGATTTGCCTCCAGTATAGATATAGCTTGCTTCTATTACTAATGCAGGGTAATGTCAGCAACATTTGTATTATTATACATAGCAGTGAGCCAAAAGACAGCTTGAACTGCGTTGAACGTGTATCTTGTTTGGATATCCTCTGACAACCATGCCTAGTACTGAGCAGCTCTAGCTAGGACAAGCAAAAAATCAAGGACAAGTTGATTTTATCTGACAAAATTCTCCTTGAGTTTTACCATAAACAGGAATGTATGGTAACTGAACTGCTTATAGGGATGAGAAGTCTTGATATGGTCAGCATATGGGCAGGTGTTGTACAGGTCAAAACCAGCTAACAAACCGTGTGTCTTTTTTCTGCCCGTGTGTTCTAGAAAATGTTAGAAACATCTAGAAATTTGGTGTTGCTTCTCCTTTCACAACTACTCCCTGTGTGCGAGGTTATTTTGATTATCTCTAGAATGCTTCTCACTCATTTGCTCTTTGTTGGGACAGAAACAACTATAGCCTTATGGTTTTCTTTGGACCAGAGTTCACCTGAATTAATTGCCATAGGAAGGGGCAAGTTGCACCTGTATAAAAAACAATCAGGTGCTTTAGCTGTACCTATTGCTTCAGCTGTGTTTTTTATACAAGGAGTGAAAGGCTTCAGGAGTTTCTAGTGGCCGTCCTCTGTGCCCATCTGATGCAATACCACAACTGGATTTCTCAGAGCTGATTAAAATCTTGGTATTGCTGTTAGGATTCTCCTGCTGGCTGCATAGCAGCACACTTCAAATGTCTGTCCTTTTCAGCAAGAAAGTTAAACAATGAATCTTCTCATCAGAGAGTTTCTGTGAAGTGCCCTCCTGCCCTGCTGTTCCCCAGTCATACACAGTAGGAAAGGTTCCTGGTTTATAATAATCTTTTATAACACTCACATTCTGTTATCTGACGTGTGATAGAAAAGTTGAACTTGATTATTCATCAATAATGTAGCAATTCCATAAGGTATCACCAGATGTTTAACACAAGTGCTCTCTCTACAGGTGAATGCACAAAAAAGAAGTTCATGGGCTCAAAAAACATGTATTGCAAAGGTTTAATCCAACACACTTGTAGTCTCAAACAGTTGAAAAAAGCCTCTGGATATGAGCAAACTACAGTTAAAATAAATTTTTATCTCATTGTGGTAGAGGTATGTTTGATAGGTATTCTTACTAGAAATCTTAAATCCATGGCAAGACATTTTAGGCCAAACTACTTTAGCAGCAAATAAAACATCCATGTCCATACATCATGTAGGCATGTATAAATAGGCGCACCTGCTTGTACAATTTGCTTTGCTTTACAATTAGGCCATACACTGTTTCTTCATGTTTGTTATACCACTGCATGTGTATGTACACAGAATGCATATTTACATTTCATCAAAGCTTTTCAGGCATGTCTTTGTCCAAAACATGCTGACAAAATACAGCAAATAATAGCTATCTCAGCAGTAATTATGTCTGCCTGGTGCTCTTCCCCTCCACCCTGGTTATCTTGATAAAGGGGCTGTACAGGAGCCTAGCCTTCATTTCACCCCCAGCAGCAAAAACTGCATGCACAACAAACAGCAGGCTGAAGATTATGTTCATGCCTTGACCTCGAGACTTCCTGAACCAGTTTGGATTGGCTCTCCCTTTGAAACTACAGGCTTCCACAGGAAGTTCATAAATGGGCCCAAGTCACAGCAATTGACGTAGTCCTAATATTTTTAACTCGGTTCTTCAAGAACTACCTACAATGGGTGGTGTTTCATGGACACAAAGAGCTGGCTGGCTGTTTCAAAAGCAAATGTCAGTGTGCTGGATAAAACGCAAACCACTGAAAGTAAGTGAGTAAGTGAGCTGCTCTGGGGATGTGATGGTGTGTGCTGTGAAGCTGCACTGTGCTCCACCATGCCCCTGTGTCAGCATCACTGGAGTTCCCCAGACTGCAGGCAGCCACCCAAAGAGCTAAACCACAGGCCCCTTTTCCACATCCCTCAGCTTCAGGTGCATTTGGATCCCCTTGTTAAGCCTTGATGCAATGTCTTTTCCCATGTCTTACTCACTACCCCACATCATTTGTGTCTTAGAAAGGGTTTGCAAGACTCATTCAGAGGTGTTAAAGAAAAGTTTTTTTAATCCCTAGGTCTAAAGTACCCTAAGAGGGGTTTGTGGAATGCCCATGGTTTGTTCCATCCACAATGATAAGAGAGACAACCAGAAAAAATAAATGTTGCAAAGAAACAGGAGTATTAAATCTTTTGGAGAATGATACATACAAACGGGCATGAAAGCCTTATTTCTAAGATTTTTATCTTTTCCATACAGCTCTAACAAAATGCAACTGCATTAAAGACATTCCTTTTCATTTGCTTTGCACCTTATCTCATTATCTGTTAAACATAAGCTTAATGGAAAACACCCTTCTTATTTACATCTCTGCATTCCACTGATTGTACGCTACAATTTGACAGCAAATTCAAATTCAAAGGTGTTGAATGCATTGCTCCTACGTTCCTATGAAAAAGACATTTTCATATTTGGATATAACCTAATGGAATGGAGTGAAAGATTGTTATTAATGTTAGCAGTGCATATGATTTCAGAACTATTTAATTCATTTATAAGTTAGCAGCTCTGTCCAAGGGCCATGACAGCCCTTAAAGCAACTTCTAAAATTCACTGTCTAGTCTTATTAGTTTGTGATTTGTGATTTTCTGGTCTATATTTAACTGATGTACTTTGAAACATAAATTGTGTATATATTATTGTTTTGAGAAATTGACAGGAATTAAAAAGAGAAGCAGGACCCCTTCCAGCACACAGGCTCTCATTTCATTCAGTCAAGAAGTCAGAAACCTTTCTTACTGAAGAACAAAGCAAACTTTCCCCATTTCCCCTGCCAGCCACAAAAATTAGATCCACTGGATAAACCAAAATTTTTTGAATATTCTTTGATTTCTGCCTGCAAATCATGGGATCCAGATCCAGTATTCATTTACAAAGTAAGGAGTTAATTTGATGTCTTTTTTTTTTTTTTTCACTGATCAAGGCTTATCTTGTATTCTTCCAATCTTTCTTGTAAGCATTTCCTGAGAGGGGTGTAAGCCAGCCAACATGGAGAGTGTGCCTACGATACCTAGCGGGGAAGGCCTTGCTTGTTTGGCCAAGGCTAGCACGTCTTACATAATAATTTATTACAGTACCTTTCTGTTTCCTGGTCTGTGGTTTGCTGCTTGTTCTCAAAGCCAGTGAAGCTGCTCATATCCACATAGCCATCATTCTCATTAGCAGCAGATAATGCCCTGCTGGGATCTTCAAAAAACTCGGTAAAAGTTCCTGCTCTGGTGGATCTCTGAGGAGGAATTTGTATGTTCTCATAGTCAGAGCTCATAGCAGGAATGTTCTCATAGTCAGATGTGTCAGCATTGGGAAAAGAAATAGACCTAGGTTTCGTTAATGGCAGTGGCATGAAAGGAGGTCTGGACCGGTCCTCAAAGGACTCCACCCTTGACACACTCCTGCTGAAGGACTTGGGTGTTCCTTTTCTTTTACCATCCTTATAGAAAAGAACAGCTGAGGGAGACTCAGATGCACGGAGCTTCCCCACATGTGATTTTAGTTGAGGTGAGCTACTTAGGCTTCTTCCTTCCAGCTCCATCAACCTGTTAGGCCCATGATAGCTGGACTCCGATGAGGACCTTGAAGAAGAAACATTAACATCTACATGAACTTTATTTTCAGTTTTCTTCTTGAACTTTAGAGTAAGAAACCTCTTAAAAGAAGATTTCTTTTTCTTGGTATACTTAGCAGGTGAGTCATTCTCTATCAAAAGTGAAGGTGAACTTTTAGTGATTGGCTTTTTGGTGATATAGGCAAGTTCAAATGGAGGTGGTATATCAACAACTGAGGATGGAGTAGATATGCCACAGGATGAGAGATGATTTTGCTGGGAAAAACTACCTGAGGAACCATTGACACAAGGCAAGGACAAGTTGTCTTCTGTCCTTTTCATTCTAACACCGTCCAGTAAACAGACGTCACTTTCTCTGTAAACAGAGATAGGTATTTCTCTCCCTTCAACAGAGTAAGATCGAGGATATAAAATGAAGCGTCTTGACTTGGTTGGTAAAGCCCTGTTGCCTTCCACTGGTTTTCCTTCCAATGAAAAGGAATTATTGCTCAAGTCTTCTGTCCCAGAGTCATTTCGGGAAGAGGGTAAATCAGTTTCAGGTCCAGTTTCTTCTGGAACAGTTTCTGGGACGTAGCCTGGCATTCTCCCAGAGAGAGATCGTGTTCTAGTGACGATATTTTTACGATCAATGGGCAGCAAGCTGTTTTCACCATCTACGCCTAATTCACCCCTTTTACTGTGATCAGCTCCTAAATCAGTCTGCACATCATGGACAATTTCATTTTCTTCAGGAAGCACATAAGGATCATCTAGGGAATCACTGCTAGTTTCTCTTTCCTCTGATTCATCAGTCACAATAACCACTTCAGGGACTGCTAGATTTTCATCCAAAACATGTTTGGTCCCACGTTCTACACTAATTTTGCCATGCTTACAGATTTCTAAGGTGTCCTCAAGTGGGACCTCTTGAGGCAAACTTGGGACACTTTTGCTGAGGATGTTTGCTTCCACCTCATTGTCTTTGAGTAGCAATTCATCTGACTTAGAGGCTTCCACAGTATTTTCACTATGCCCTTCAACGGTTACAGCTTCCAGCTCTGGCTCCATCCCTGGACTACAAGGGAGACTATCAGAAATCATGCCATCTTCATGCAGAGAGGCCTCTTCTGTTTGAAGATTCTCATCTGAATGTTCCACAGGTATTTCCTCGCAACATTCATTCTCACAAGGTGCAATCTGACACCCCTCATCCATATTCTCTGCATTCACAGTTTCCTCTTCCTCTTTCCCAGAGTCTTTGCTTGGTTCACAGGCTACCTCTGATGTCTTCTCACTTTTCCTCTCAGTGATCTGGCAGCCACCACTGGCATTTCCCGTGTTTGTATTATTGTGCTCATTTGGGTCTACTTCCTCCCCTTCAGCTGCTGCTTGATGGATGAACTCTGTTAAACCATCTTTGGCACTGGGTTCATCTCCACACAGTTCTAAGTCAGGACCTGTTTCTTCACTGGCCTCCTCAGGCAGCATGTCAGGGCCTGCACAGTCATCATTTTGTGAGTCCCCTTCCATATTCAAATCAAGATCTGCATGCACATTGCGCTCATCATTTTGTGCTAGACACCCATCTGCCATTTCTAAAATCTCAGGCAGTTCTTCCTCCTCCTCTCGCCCTACCTTCTCACAAGCTGGGATTGATTCATCTGCAGGCAGGGACATTGCAATGATATCTCTACAAGGATCACCCATTAGTTTCTCATCTCTATTCAAAATGTTATCACTGTCAGTCTCACAACCATTACAGTTCTTGACCAGTTCCAGGTTGTAAGAAGTTTCTTGCCTGTGTTTGTTTTCAATACAATCCCCTACAATATTCTCATCTTCATCTACATTCTTGGTAGCATTGTTATCCCTATCTGGGGCATCTAAGGACTCCTCACAAAGTGCTTTGGTCTGGTCACAGTCTCTGGATGACTCCTCAGAGTCTGGTTCCCTTGGTTCAGCAGTATCTGAAGAGTTACGGCGCTCATCTTCGATGACTTCTTGATCACTGGTATTCTCATCACTAGCAGCGTTATCCTCTTCCTTCTCTACCTTTTCTGGAGATTCTGAAACTTCATTTTCCACAGAGCAATCTAGGTTTTGATCATGCTCATGTTCCAAATCATTAGAGTCTCTGCTGGGCAGCTGAGCTTCAGAAACTACAATGTATTCATTATCTGCCTCAGATCCTAGGCAATGAGCATTGCATTGGTTTCCTTCACACAGCTCTCCACCAAGACACACCAGTTTCCCATTTGCATATTTATTTAAATTATTGTTGTTAGAAACACTGGATTTGCCCTCAGTGTCAGCTGAGAATTTTGGCTTGGGAGCAATAGGTGGTTTGGGACCCCTAGACACAGAGTTTGGGTGATGAAGAATATCAGCTCTTAGCAGTGAAGGAGAAAATTTGGAGACAGGTGCTGGAGAAAGATGACCAATAATCTTTGGTTTCGGTGCTAATGGTGGTTTTGAGATTTCTGGAGAAAAGAGACAAAAATCATGTTAGTCATCCTGGTCTCTTATTAAAGTCAGCAGAATATATCCCGCAATACACTTTATCAGTGACTTGCAATGCGGAAGTAGTCCAGCCAACAAAAGGCTGAAAAAAGAACTGAAGGAGCAAAGCGTATGGATTGTCCCTCCATGTGACACTGTAGATATTCCAGTGAGCATAGTTTAAGGTCAAATGTGAAATGAACTAGATGCAACCCTAACACACTTGGGGAAAGATGTACAGGTGCAGAGCCAAGGATGTATCATACGTCAACCCAAAACATTAAGAGAGTTACTGGTTTAAACTCAAATTATGTTTTCAGCATACAGCTTCTTCAGCCCTTTAGTCAAAAGATCCTCCATTCCTCCTGTAAATGCCAGCATCCCTTGCAGGTACAAACTTCTCTAAACATCAAAATGTACTTTAAATGTATTTATGTAAATACATTTGTTGTTATGTATTTAACATAAGGCCAGCCTTGTATTTCTAGTGGTAGTGTTGACACACATGTAGGGGAAATCAAGCACACTGGCAATAAATTAGATTGAAGCTATGTGAAGTAATTCCTATCTATGTCACCATTTTATTCAGCAGCTAGCCTATCACAGCCATTTCCTGCTGTCTTGGTCCTGAAATTAAAATTCAGGAAGAATAAATAGGTAGCAATAGACTGAATAAACAGGTAGCAATAGGAATCCTCCCTTGTGAGATTTTTTTATGAGATAAAATATGTAGTGTGAAGAAGCCAGCATAACAAATGATTACAGATGGTAAGAAGTAGGGAGAAGTGGTTTCCTTCTATTGCTGTTTCCTAGCCATCAATAGATAATTAATAGTTAAGCAATTAGAAATCTCTAATTATAATTTTAATTTACACATTGAGGTGGAAAAAGGAGAGCTCTCCATTGTAAAGAAAAGCACATGACAAACTATTGCATCATTACAGAGATAGAAACAATTATTTGTGGATAATCTTCATGCACAACTCAGAGGAAATAACAGAACAGCATCTCAAAAGACAAAAGTTGGGACACTGTTCCTATGTGAAATCCTATCAAAAATCATGGTATGAGCTTCAGAAAGTGTAGCATTTAGAGTATTTTGAAATGCAGACTTTAGATATGTAGAAGTGCAGGCAGAACTGAGCTGTGCCGTGTACTAAGAATAAAGGAATACTGAATGCAAACTGCTTGAAAAAGATTCTCTGATTCTCCCAATGTTTGGTGGCATGGTACTTTTCTTATTGTTATCCTAGTATAGTTGGACTAATTTGTACTGAAATAATACTGGCCTATTTTTCTCTGTTAGACTCTGGGAGACATAAAAGGCTGTTTCTTCTGATCTTCTTAACCTTCCTGCAATTTCTTCTGATACTGAGAAAGAAGCTGACAATTTGGCATTCTGATGTAATCAGAAAACAGTCTTTCTAGAGTTATGAGACACCAGAGAGATTTCATCTAAGTTAAAAACTGAATCAGTGATCTCAGCCCAGAAGAAACGAAAAGTCTGTTACAAGCAGGTGCCTTATCACATATACTGCTTAAGAATTATTCTGCATCTAGAGTTTTATCCAATCCAGCTGCATGTGGGAGACTTAACTCATGAAAAAGAAGGGAGAGAAAACTGTGTATTCACCCGTCTGCAGTTACTGTGGTGTTTCACAGTATCCACTGCTGGTTTAGGCTGCTGGGTGTCTGTCTAATCACAGAATGGGTAACTTGTTTTTCCCTGTCCATTAAGTCAGAAACTTTATGTGCCGAACACTCTACCTTTGCTGTAGTAGCATTGCTTCCTTTGCAGGCAGCACTTGAAGGCTGCAGAGTACTGGAAATTCTTGCCAGTTAAAAACAAGGAGGCAACAGAAGTGGGTTTAGTGTCTGGTAAGCCTGGTGGCCCAGCGAGAGCTACCTTTTGCATTTTTAAATAAGTTACTGAAATCATGGAACATCCTAAAGTAACTTTCTGGTAGTAAAGTGAATGGATTTGTTATTAGCTAAAACTGAGTCTTTACACCTTTACCACCATAATAAGACATTTTTAGGACTAACTCCAAAAAAACCCCCGTCATTTTGGAGGTACTACACCACTTTCTGCAGTGCCTGGCCTTTCCTAGGAATGTATATCCAAGAGTAGGATACAAATACTGGTCTGTTCCTGGAACGTGACAAAACTTGAAGTTTCTCCATTCTCATTCTTTTTCTTTTCATAGAGTGTCTGTACTGAAACAGTGAATAATGAGGAAAAGACTGGACTTTAGAGAATGCTGGGACCTTCCAAGTTTTGTCATATAAACAAATTTGAAATAAAATAATGACAGGAACTCATTTCCTTTAAGTAAAATAACTATGGAGACATCCACTTAAAAGAAATACAACTTTAAAAATTACCTCCTTTTGCTCCAGTGACAATTTCCTACAGGAAAAGGATCAAATAATATTGAGTTTTTTCTTCTGCTACCTTCAGTAGCAGTGCTGTTGGAAGAGAACCTGTGGTAATGGACCCTGTTCACAGTATGGTAATAGGCATTGTCATGTCCTTCTCCTACCCACTTGTGCCAGCTACTGGTCACTGCTGTTCCCTTACATAGTTTTTTTCCTAACTGCTTTGTCCATTGATCTTGCCTTTCATGAGTCTCCTTAAACAATTTCCCTTTTTCTATGGTGACAGTGTGAGGAAGAGGCAGCAGGAGGAGTACAAGCGTTTGTTTAAAAAATAACCCAAACAAAAGAAACCACAGCTTCTTGCCTTTTATCACAATGTCATTCTCCTTCAATTTCTGCTTCCTTTGCTGTCTGAGCCACTTGAAAGGTTCTGGCTGTAACTTCTAAATGCAACATTGCACCATAAGTAATGTGTATGTTCCCAAATAATTGTGCATGTTTATTTTAGGATGTATTTTATGTTGGAGGGAGACACACCCACCTTGTGCTTAAAAGGAAACTCTTGGGGAATACAAATTCCTTTAGCCTGCTCCTCCCCTTATTGTTCAGTACTTCCTTGTACTGACAAGGACCGCTTCCTCTCCTCACCCACCTTCCTTCAGGCAACCCTGCATAATTCTATTCCTGCCATGATCCATATGAAATTACATTACATTAGTCTCGTCCCATCCAAGTTTTTAAGCCATCAACAGTAGTCTAGCAGGTCACCTGGAATAGCTCTCCTAGAATAGCAAGCAGCCCATGCAGCCTTCACTGTTCAAGTGTTTCTTTGAAACAATATACATTTTGTAGTATGATATCACTAGAAATTCTGCAACTACCCACTTTCAAATATTTTCAAATTTAGGACTTCAAATTTCACCTAAAATTTGATTAGGGCTTATAAGGGACCATACTTACAAAACACCACCACCAAGAACTAACTAAACGCTGAGGTTTCACATTCGCCTGGATATATGTAGACATGTCCCAGGGCCATGGTCTTTGCTAGTGGCTCGAGAAAGTACATAGCTCCAGAGTGCAGATACTGGTTCCAGCCTTGACTGGTGCTGCAATCCGGTTCAGGCTTCTTTTAAGATGCTGAAAGTAGCTTTTTCTGAGCAATGAACTTTTGTGGACCCGTGCTTCCTCCATGCCTCTGGCTCTAATTTAACTTAGATGTACATTAAAATGGGAAAGGCACTGAGGGCAGAGGGCAGAAATACATTGTTCAGGGATTTGCAGAGCTTCTGAGTGGAAGTGACAGGGCAGGTGAAGGGACAATATTGCAACAGCGGGATGGGACTGCACCAAACCTAGAAGCCTGGTAGAAACCAAGTCTTGTCTGCCACTGCTTCTGCTCAGGAAGAAGGGATTGAAATCCACAGATGAAAAGTGTCTGAGAAACAGGAGGGTAGAGGGAGACTATCCAGACAAGGACACAAGAAAGTCCTGTTCAGCTCTGATCAGGAGCTTTATAATTTCACATATGTATATCAGAATGAAGCTAAAACTGATTTGCTAGAAGATTTTGGTCTGAAGTCAGTAAAAGGTAGACTATACACCTTAGTATCACCATATTCTAATCCTGTAATTAATTGTTCATTTAAAAAATGAAGCCCTTATTTCCGGTTAGTGCTGCCTTGTTTCTAACTCCAGCTTGTATTTCCAGCACTTAATATTGCTTCTTCCATTGAAACATGACATTTATTATTGTTTCTTACATATTATTAATTGTGGCAATATTTGATGCAGAAAGAGTCCTCTTTGCTTTACAGCATATAAGTGCGTCACTTATTTCACGCTACTGGAGAAAAGTCTGAGATTACAAAAATTACATAAGAAGTGGAAACAGTTGCATGCAAGTCACTTGAAATAGAAAAGGTATTCAGACTAGGATTTTCAAATTATATAGGAGTGCAAGTCTTCCTATTAATTGGGGTTCCATCCAGATTCAGGTACTAGTTTGACTTCAACAGGTATTAGATACTTACATGGCTTTTGAGAATTTGGACTTCAGGAACTTGAAATACGAGGTCCTGGTTAAAATCAGCAGGCACTTAAATGCCTCAGATATTTACAAAAATGGTATTTCACGTCCTTCATAAGTCTGACACTTTTGAGAAGCTTCTCTCTCATCAGTATGGGTTCTTGTGATCAAAGGTACTCTGCATATAGCAAGAGAGCTCCACAGTGTCAAGACAGACCTATAGCCAGCAGTAACTGTCCCGACAATTCCCATAGGAATTTTATCCTTTTAGAAGTCATAGCTGTGATATTAACAGCTGAGCTGTTAAAGCACACCCCACTCTGCAGAACTAAAATGCTGCTATGTACAGTTACAGGAACACATTCTCTATGATTAGATCAATGCATTATGATGCTAGGATATCAGATCAATACCTTATAAATTTCTGTTACTATATAGCTTTACTGCAATCATCTAATAATATAATACAACAGCATAATATTCCACAGTGAAATAGTGTTGGAGAAGGGGAAAAAATCAAAAGGCAATAAAATCAGGAAGGGGTATGTTTCCAAAAACCAAAACCATCTTGATCCTAAAAATTTTTCTGTGTTTTCACTGTCTCTAGCAGACTGCACATATAAGTCTTACTGGTGGGCTCAACAATGAAAAACCAACGTACATGAGACATAATCTTGGTTCTAAACTACTACCATACATTTCTTTTTAATGTAATTGTAAGCATTTGCAATGTTACCGGTTTGGCTCCGTTTTCACAACAGTAACTTAACACTGAGGCAGACAACCTGTTGTTTCATATATTGCTTCCTAGGAGCCAAAGAAGATGGTCAAAATTCTCTGACAGGTCCATACAGCATCTTTTCCTATATCGTTTTCAGTAGCAGCTGAAAGAATATAAAGTCTGCTTATATCTCTGAACAATCTGGAGTCTAACGTCTGTACACTTTTAATTTTGCATCATTTCAGCACCTGGCAAAAAAATTGCTAGAGGCTGGAAGGTCCTATATATGAAACTGGTCTGGTCTCTTGTCTCTTACCACAGATTTCCTGTGGCCTTGGGTGGATTGCTTCATCTTTTCATATCAGTTTTGCATCTCTGAGGATAATCCATATCTCCCTTCCGGTTCTCAGTCTGTCATTATTTTAACTTCTGTGGGATCAAGGCTGCCATATATGCCTGCACATATGACTCTACTTACTGGTGCTATGCATTACTTACTATAATGCAAAGATAGCGTAATGCTGGTGCCCAAGTTGTACCAGTTAATAAATATCCCTCTCCTTCAGATTCAGTAGGAAGTTCTGCTTTGCACTGATGGGGGAGACATTCCTTGCATTGTGCAAACATACAAAACAAAGGCTGAGAAGGGATATGAGCACTCTATAAATACAACCTGAAGGTAAACACCAGAAGAGGAAAAGAACTATTTTTAAGCAAAAGGACAATGTAATCACAAGAATAAATGGTGTTGAATCTGGTCTGGAAACCAGTAGTAGCAGGAGAGCTACCTGAAAAGTTTTTGTTTAGGATATAATTGAAGGAATTAATAAAAGCCGTAGTAACAACGGGTGCGGCTTTTGATAATGAAGGCAGTCCTATTCGGTCCTACATTCCTCAAAGTCTTTACATCTAATATTCCTTACCCTGCACTTCCACTGACAACAGGAGTAGATTAGAGCTGGTCTGTTTCAAATAATGGAGAGATGAAGAAAGAGAGGTAGGAGCATCATTACTGAAGTTATTTTTGGCTGGCTTAATTTTCAAATGAATTTGTCTCCTGGGAGGGACAAAATCCAGACTAGGATCAGAAAACTGAATGGAAATATCACTCCCTACTCCAAGAGGAAAGAGAACCTTTTTGCTTTAAACTCAGGGGAGTGGTATAACACACTGATACTTTGACAAAAAAGAGCTTTTCCAATGCTATGTTACTATGCTTTGGCAAACAACAAATCAGCTTCCCAACACAGAACAGTTGTAGGGCAAGGTATCTAGCAGTAAAATCTCTGGCATCAGGATGTACCCATACACTGCAAGTGAGGTGCCGAGCAATATTCACCTGGAGCAAGGAAACACAATGGAAATTTTAGGGCTAAGAAAAAAAGATCTGATGCTCTTCATCTTTAATTCTAGAAGCAGCTTTAATTTTTTCTAAATAACTCTAGGTAGCAATACTTGTTTCCTGTATTTTTATGCTTTTCACACACATGCCTTATCCCTGAAAATGAGAAAGTCTTGGTGAACAGTTTAAAGTTTGCCCCAATTTTCCAGGGGCTTCTTTTTATGTTTTATTTAACTGTTGAATGCCTTGTTCCCTTATTCTGTCTCTTTCACCTTCCCAGTTTCTATCAAGGAAAAATCTGAAAAGTTGACAGAAAGGAGGAGGAAGGGTTTGGATTTGCCTTAGAGAGCAAATTCTGCAAAAAACATTACCTTCCCCCAAAAATATACTCTTGGAAAGAAAGTCACAGCAAATTCCCTAGGAACTTCGTGAACGGTTGAGTGTATCCGAGGGAGTAGTGGGCACACAGCCGTGTCCCTTAGCAAGCGCAGCCCTGCCGGTCTGCCAGCCTGGTTGTCCCCGGAACACCTAACCTCGCCTGCCCCTGATCCCTCAATGGCTGGGCAAGCAATGGGGCACTCACAGCCTCGGGGAGGCATTGAGCACCTGCTGGATGCTGGATGGCGGGGAAAAGGAGGGCCGGTCCTGAACGGAGGGTGCCCGGGCCAGAGGTGCCAGCCCCAGCGGCACGGCCCAGACCCTGCTGGCCCCGAAGAAGGTATGCCGGGGCGGGAACGAAGGGGGACAGGAACCCCGGAGGAGCTGTGCCCGGGCAAAGGCTGCTATCCGGGTGATGGGATGTGCCGGCCCGAGGAAAGGAGGGTGCCGGAGGAAGGAAGCCCGCCCGGCGTTTGCCGGCCCCGGGGAAAAGATGTCTAGAAGCAGAGACCCTTCCCGGCGGGCGCGCGCACTTACCGGCGTTGTTCATCTTCCACCCCAACTTCGCTCGGCGGCTGCTCCGGGCGCTTAGCGCATGGCCCCGGGGGCCCCGCCGCCCTCGCCCCTCGAGGCCGCGCCCGGCCCTACAGCCCCTGCGGGGGCACGGGAGCGCAGCGGGACGGCCGGACGCGGACGGCGGGCTGGGGGCAGGACCGACTGCGTGCGGGCAGCGCCCGCCGCGGAGCGAGTCCGGGGGTCCCCGCGGGGAGCGAAGGGCATGGATGCGGCGCGAATATTTAAAGGCGCGGCGGGGTCCTTCGGCCTCCTTTTCGCGTGCCCCCCCCCCCCCCCCCCCCCCCCCCCCCCCCCCCCCCCCATGTCCCCATTCCCTTTCCAACGCCCTCGGTCCCGCTTTGCGCTCTACATGGTCCCCTTCAGCCTCTTCTCCATTCTCTCTCCCGCTTTCTCTCCTCCCTCCATATCGCCTCCATCTCCCCCCCACTCCTTACATCCTTTTCCCCCTCTTCATCCTTTTCCTCCCGCCCATTCTTCCCTTCTCTCTATAATTTCCCCTCTTCCATCCATCTCCCTCAATCTATTAATTCACACACAAACACCCACTCCATTCCCCCGACGAACACGACCGCCCCAGCCCAGGACCCTCAAGGGAACGAGGCTCGGGGAGGCCCCCGCCCCGCCCCAGGCGTTTTTCCCTAACTGGGAGCATCCCTGCAGAGCCGACAGCACCTGCTGCTGGAAGCGGGGTCTGAGTGCAGAGGAGCCAGGCACGGTCCCTCGCATACAAACCACGCTTGCTCAGAGCTGTTTCAGGCAGCTGCAGGATGCTGTCTGCAGCCCTCTCCCATAAGCCAGCATCTGGCTCAACGAGGTTAATGCAGGTACCTAGTTTTCGGGTTGGTAGCAGCACTAACACCCAAACAAAATTGAATCGCCCCCTTCCTCTCAGAGGAGGCATTATATCGCCTTGCTACATTTCCCAGTGGGGCTGTTATTGCTCATGCAAGTAAGAACAACTTGGCAGATTTCCCTCCCCTGGCAAAGAAATCTCAGGAGGGTTGAGCTGACCTGAGGATTCTCTTCCCTAGTCAGGGTCGGACCCTTCCTTCCCGGAGCAGAACGGTTGTTTGCAGCATGCCCAGAGTCCTGCAGACCAGCAGGCTGGGTATGAGGAGAAGTAGCACATTTTACCTGCCCAGTGTCCAAGCAGGTGTATGAATCTCTCAGTTCTTGCTTTGACATTTTGAATCCCCCAAGAACCATGACAATTGCTAACACCATCCAGAGAAACTTAATTTTAAATGCTATTGTGTTTTTGGAAAAGGCCTAATAACTAACATCATCCTGCTGGCAGGTGCTCTATAGTACAGGCAAAGCTCTTTCTCTTGACCTTTCAAAGTGGTCTCATTGCGACTGGTGGGGTGCAGGGTGCCTTGCACTGTAGTGCACAGACCTCTCAAGAGAGAAAGCAAGCAGTGACAGAAATGGGAATTCTTTGCATGGACTTGAGTGTCTCCCACTGAAGCTGGTATCCAGGAATGCTAGGTTTTGATTCTCTAGAGGACCCTGGTTGTATCACTGTGGCTCTAAGCATGCATTTGCAATGCTGTATGGTTTTGGAGATGGATAAATTCCCAGTGGCAGCTCTTTCATTACTACTCTGACTGACATAAAGGCCTATATAGTCCCTCACAGCATAATGTGTCTGGTCTGTGCCCTGGTGCAGGGAATGAAATGGGTTTCCATGGTCCACCTATGACCAGCTGTCATGCAACCTTCTCCCACCTTCATGTATTGGTCCCTGATTTTATTCTTGCTACCTGCAGCCTTGATGTCTGTGTCAAGCACATAAATAAGATGTCAATAGAAAGCAGCATGTGAAATAGCTTGGAGAATACAGCTTTAAGATCTTGCAAATTCTGGGGGAAAATTTATGGGGCACAATGGAAAAAGAATGCCCAATTTTAAAAAATCAAGCACAGTAAGAGTGACTTGGGAAAAAAAATCCTTGAATATGTTTTCCAGGAGAATAACTTTTTGGTTAAACAGCTGCAAAAAACTAAACAGTAGGGAAAGGGGCAGCAGGAAGGCAAGAAACATGTTTTCACAGAGGAATTGAGAATGTTGGCTGCAGATTTTGGGGGAATGTCCTAATAAACTGAAAAACATAGTCTAGACTGCAAAGTTTTCTCATACCTAGATACAAAATGGAAGAACGGTTAAATGTGTTATTATCTAAACAAAGCCATTGTAAAAGAGATTTTGCAAATAGACTAGATGGTCTTGTAATTAAGGTAGTATTTCTATAGTGCCCTTCACACAAAGTCTTTTTTGGTCTGCTGTAGGACAAAGAACCATGATACTTCATAGGTTTTGAGCCAAACAATTTATTTGTGAAAAATTTCACTTTTTCTATGGAAGTAGCTGAACACTCCAGCAGAACCCTACAGTTAACAAGAAGGAGACAACTCCCGCTCCCAACATCATGACACTAGCTCAAAGCCTGGCTAAGGGGCAGGTATTGTGGCAGTGGTCCCTGCCAGGGAATGATGAGCATTAACTCCATGATTGAAGAAGGCTGATCAAGCGCTTTATTGTTACTACGCTATACTATACTATATTGTACTATACTATACTATACTACTAAGAAAAACCCATCGCTCTTGCCAGACAGTCCAATACACGTGTAGATCCAATTGGTCAATGAATCCAAAACACCAGTTAGGAAACCACCCTTTGGTAAACAATCTCCATAACACATTCCACAAGGGCACAACAGGTGCAGCAAATGGCGATAAGAATTGTTTTCTCTGAGCTTTCTCATAGCTTCTCACAGATTCCCAGGAAATCATGGGAGAGAATTATGTGTGTCTCTCTGTTCAGAAGATATGTGATTACCACAGGCAGACATCGCCCGAGATTAATTTTGTGACCTAGCTTTGTAGAGGCTGAGTGCTTTTCACAAGTTTCTGACTCCCTGTGCTGAAATCTGCTTCCTAATGTGAAGAGCATGGTGCCAGGGTACCTCCAGGAGCTGCTGACTCCTTTTTTTCATCAGATCTGATTGGTTTGAACTTTGCACTGATTTGTGGTGGTTAAAAATGTAACCAATGCACTGCTACAAGATATTATACTCTTCACCAAGGAATGTGTTCTTGAGCAGTTCAGATGAATTTTGGGCTCCAAGAACTGCTGCATGGGCAATTAGACTACAATTTGGATTCAGCAGGGAAAAACCTCGAAAATCTCTGCAACTAAATTATACTTAGTAAGTAAAAGCTTTATATTCTTTTTATTATTAGCCTAAAAGACAATCCAGGGTGTAATGTCCTGTATTGAAATGATGAAAAGTTGTGAGAATTTTGTAGGTAAAGGCAAGTAAGCGCCATAAAAGAACTACTTGATATTTGTCTGTTTACTCTGTAATCCTCTTGAAAAATAATGGGGAATGATCTGTGTTACAAATGGAAGAGTGGGAAGGTGAATGCACATGAACATGTTCAGGAGATGCTTAAGGGTCAAATCAAGTTTTTGCAGCTAGAAGAGGAATCTCTGCTTTTGCAAGCATATCCTGCAATTAAGGTTTTAAAGGGTGGAGTCCACTGCACATAACACATTCCTTGAAGCAAGCAGAGTTCAGAACAGAAAAATCATTTTCCCCAGGGATAACCCATGATTTAAATGATGCGAGGTGAAATTGACACATCTAATTTCTTAAGTCATCTATTGCAATAAATGAAGCATATATTTAAGAAATAATTTTGACTAATTTTTAATACTGAGATGTCTTTTAACAAAGGATAACATAACAGGGATTAACATAACCCATTTGACAAATTTTATTAATTTAAAACTCAGATGAATGGTCTAAGTTTATAGGTCCCCATCCAGCAGATGTTTTAAGTACATGTTTAAATATAAGCAAGTGCATATAATCTGTTTTAAGTAAGGTTACTCCATATACTTAAGTGCCCTGTTAGACCAGAGCTATCTAGCATGCTGAAGTCTTATTTTTTGATCATTGTAACATAAGCAAGCACCAATTTTTGCCATTTTAATGGAGCTCTATAGAGTCTATCTATCATAATACACTACCTAAGCATCCTAATTGTTGTTTTTAAGCCTCTTTATGCTATTCCATAGAGGCATTTGCCAAGATGAGGTCTGCTTCTTTATAAACAGTCTTTCAGGGCATTTTTCATGACCTTTCACCCTCCTGTCTCTTTTTCTTTAGGGTTAATAAGTTTGGATTTTGGGGTTTGGAGTTTCTTTATCACTATTTCTGTGTCAGTGGCTTTACTAAAATAAATTTTCTGGCATTGAACTAAAAATATTGGGGAGGGGGGGAGGGTGTGTTTGACCTCAAAATTACATCGGGCTAAACTTGTTAGTTCCTAGTAGGTAGTATTTCAGAAAACAACATTGCTTTACAAATCTTTATATGCATCTGGTCTTAGTTGCCTGAAAAGTCACCTGTTTTCATATTATTTTGATATTACCTGATACATTCTAGCTGGTAGTATGCCACCCAAGAAAACACAAGACAGAGAGAAGTGCTTCAACAGCACATCTTGTGACCTGGCAAAGCCAAGAGTGTAGATCTAAGCACACGATACATAGGGTAGCTAATCCCTTGTGTTCCTCTTTGTAAGTATGCTTGGGACATCTGAAAGGCTGAATGTGTAGGGGAAAATTGTTATATTGGCATGGATTCATGCAGATCAGGCCTACTTTAACATTATTCTATAAAAGCATTTCAATTATTGTAATTGAATGTGGTGCTGCAAATCACAAAAAGTGAAATAATTTACTAAAGCAGGATGAAAAAAAGTGTGGATCTTTTAATAACTGCAAGAATTCCTTGGTATGTCAGATAAATTTAAATGTAAAATATGGGTAGCTGTGATGAGCTGAGCATACTAATAGGTAAATATTGGTACGTAAACACAGTTATCTTTTCTGTGATGTAGCACCAGAGCCAGATGTCATTGCTACCTGTGTCTATGGAACTTTATATCCTTCAGTGACTGGTATGTCATCTCTCACACTTTCTTGGTCTCTTTTTCCTCTCTGCTCAAAAGCCTGACAACACCAAGTCAGGCTCAAGACAGAATAGTAGGGAGTGCTGTAGTAAGAGTCCTGACCAGTCAGTACTCCCCAGTGGCCTGGCAAGCCACAAGAGATGTGCTGTAGGAGTTGCATTGGCAGGATATGTCTTAAATTTGTAGTTCTGTAGTACTCCAAGTTTCTTCAGTGCGAAGTTAATATTCTCTTGAAAGTTCTTGGTAGAGAAGGAAGTTCAAGGACCATCGCTCAGATGAGATCTCAAAGATTATTGGTAAAAATTTACTTGAAAGACAGAAATGAAAACAAATGTTGTCATGTCCATTGGAGACTGAGATTAAATCTTTCACCCTGCAGGAGCCCATATGGCCTGGCTAGAACAGAAGTGTCTGAAAGCAAAGCTTGTTCATATCAAAATTTGACAGCATTAGCTGTTCATCTCAGCCTAATTCAGTGCAATACTTCCTGGAATATAATGTAATTTTTTCCTCTTTTTGAGCACTAATATACCTTTTATGACAAACAGTTTGCTTGCTGCCTTCACTCTACATTTGTGTTTTACTTTACATCAAAACTGATTGCAAAGAATGTGTTGAATATATGTCATAGCCTGTTGTATTGAGCATGGGTGAGTAAAGCGACATATAGACTCTAAAGTCTCAGAAGGTAAAATGCAGAGTTTATTAAACATCAGTTTCTTTTTACGGACTCTTCTGATAAAGCTGGACCTGATTGGTCCTCAATCAACAGCCCTCACATCATTGGTCAATTAGGAGCAACATTTTTCTTGTAAACATCTTGCAGGTAATTAACATGTTCAAAACACCAGCTGCAAAGATAAGGGATTATTTTCATTCTTTCTCTGAATTGTCTCAAAACTTCCCAGGACAATGTCTGTGAAAGCTTATCTGACTCTCTCCTTCTGACTAGACTGTCAGCAACCACAATAGCCTTGGCCCTTATTTTACATCCTCGTTAAAGGCAAGAGAAGCTGAATGAAGACAAACAAGAAGGGAGTGGAGAGGAAAAGAAGTATGGGAAAGTTATAGCTACATGATGAGTATTCTGTCCCATACAAGCAGTTTGTTCCTTTGCAGCATACATTTTTTCACAGCACTATTTTGCAATAAAAGAGAAGGGATTACAGTTACCAGTTATTAATGACTAACACTGCAAATGTGCTGTTCATGATGTAGTTTATAGAGTTCATTTCAGACTACAGGAGATACTAGATTTTGAAAGATGGTTGATGTATTCAAACTCCAGCATACTGTAGGAGAGGGAGACTACAAGGATAGTGACGTCAGTTCCTGAAAAACTAGTCTATGTTTTTATTCCTTACAAAGGAATACAATTCTGAAATACTCCAAATATATCTTTGATTCTCACTTGATCAAATGAACATCTGATTGTTTCACTCGTCATTTTCAGTACAGGGTCCCTAGCAAGAGCACCAGTCCTCTCAGGATGGAGATTTACATGTTTCCATTAAGGCTCACAGTGCCATCAAGGTTCCTCTGATGCATCAAGTTTACAAGCTTTTTACTGCATACTATAATTGTAAGAACAGAATATTTGTAGTCAATTGTGCAAAATCTGAGAACCCCACAGCTGGGTCTACTCATTGCTCACTGCCATGGAAATTTTCTTTGCCACCCAAATGCCCAGATACCTAATTCTCATGTCCTGGCTTAGTTGCTGCCAATGTCTTACCCAGGTATGACTTCATTTAATGTAACTTAGCTTGGGCAAGGATGTGTCCGGAAACGTGTCTATCTTTGCTCAATGGCATGTGACAGTTCTGCACTCCAAAGCACTTGGTGCCTGTATTTGGAAAATGTCAATACAGTTCTACTGGCAACAAACAGAAGTAGCTGAAAGTACATTTTGATAGACTGGCCTACTGCAGTTACTTGTTTTTCTCCAGACTTTCACACCCTTGCAAATGCTGTCCATTATACAAAGCATGAGAGGAAATAGCATCAAAAAGAATCAAATGGTGAGCCGTGAGCTGAAGGATGGCAGACAGGTGCTTCAGACATCATTCAAAATAACCAAGTGTAAGGGAGGAGCAGTACCATTGAGGGTCAGATATTACGCAGGTGTAAAGTTGATGTCAGTAAAATAAAAATTGGTCACCATGTCAAAAAGGCTGAGACTTAGCTTAAAGAAACTCATCAGCACTGAGGACAGAGCTGAATTTCAGTCCTTGAAGTCAGTAAATGCTCTTGTGAATTTCATTTCAAAAAGTGGGGAAAAAGCCCTTACCCAGCTGAAGAAATTTTGACTGGTTTCCCGTGTGTGATAGGCACATGCATGTGATACCCTTGATAAATGCAACAGCAATGGGTCATCAATGAGAGAACAGGTTACAGTGATGATGGTTACTCTGAGCATTGTTTTGAACCACAACAATTAATTACACACCTCATTTTATCATGGTTATGTACTGGTGCAATCTGTTGTATGAGAGCTACATACGGGGAGGAAGACAAACGCCCATTTCCTCTCAGTATTTGGATTTGTTTTGGTCTCATGCCAGTGAAAGTCTCAGTCCAGGCACCTTCCACCACAAATCCTCACTTTAACTGTGCAACCTACTTATCACTAGGGCCTTTTTTGGCTGTGGTAGACCTTGGCTGCATTGATTAGCACAACCACCAACCCAGAGTGGGGTTGGCAGCTGCATTCTCCATTTCCTGCCCAGGCATCTGCTGCCTGATTGGAGGAAAGTAGTTCTTAAACCTTCTTCAAAACAGGAAACTTCTCTTCTCCCTGCTTCCTGAGATACAGGAACCGTCTCCGAAGCAACCCGTAGACAAAGACTCATATTAACTAGTGGGGTGCCGTAACAGATATAGTGGGAGTTCATAATTCAAGCCATAACCTACCCTGAAAGCTTGGAAAGTGCCTCTCTATGCACCACTGCTCCCTAGTCAAAATGCCTACATTGCTGCCTCATTAAAAAGTCTGGATGTCAAGTAGCAGATGATAATCCTATCCACTGGAAGCATTTGTAAACATTTTTCTTCTGCATGATTAAATATTGATCTTGTGCCACCAATCTCTGGAATATAAATTTGTAATATTGCCCCTCTGACTTTGCATTGGAGAGGTGACTGAACACGGCAACATTGCCACTCTCTCTTTTCAATTTTTTAATGACATATTTTTAATTTGATTAAAAAAATATTGATATCTCATGCTTTGCTCTTTAAGTAGTTTCCCACTTAAGATCAAGCCTCCTTTAGTAGTCAGAAGTGGAGCTTTCAGCAAACCACTTGCAACTTGAATGCAGTCCATTGTAGTCCTGGAGAAAACTACATGCATGGTTATAGTTTACAGTTTGCATCACTGAAGGCCTGTTACTAGCAGACCTAGTGAAGCATAGCTGAAATTAGTATAAACGTCTGTAATTCTGCATTCATAAAGAGTGTCAAAAATTTTACCCTGAAGCTCTGATTTGGTGGGTAATTTTAAGAGAGCCTGCAGGTCAGCTGTATCTGATAGGGTGTTAAAGTGCACTTTGGAGCATAAAAACAAACACAGTAGATGAAAATTATAAACAATGAGAAATCTTTGTTCTTATTATTGGGTTTGGACATAAATTCTACCTACATGATCATCTTTTCACAGCAAATGCAAAGCCCCTGTCAGCTCCACCCATAAAGCTGAGCAATTTGGATGTCTGAGTAATTTTCCTGGTGTTAGGCTTAAGGAAACAGAGAAGGAGGATAGAGCAACATTCAGAAGTCACCCTTTCCTTTGCATTCAGCTACTTTCTTACCAAATACTTCCTGACAGTAGAGTGCTACAATGGAGGATCCCTTCAGACTGTCTGATTTCCTGCCAGCAAGCTATGCTGTTGATCCTAGAGTGGTTGCCTTCAAAATCTAGACTAATTATTTTGCCTATGGAGTATCAAAACTGAAATCTCTCTCTGCTGTCTGTCATGGCTTTGCCTCTAGCAAGCATTTCTAAGTAATTACAGCTGTTTAAGGGTGTAAAGATCCCTTTCATTCCTAATTTTGACATGAGGTTTCATTTCACTGAAATTTCTCTGTGCAAGGTATGTGAGCAGCCTACTTTGGAGCACTTCTTTGATGTCCTCAGGCAGAACTGGCAAATAAACATTGTTCCTGAATGAATCAGTCCTCAGTTACATATTTGGAACACTTTTAGACATCACCAGGAGAAGAATGTGTACACAGCCATAAAAAAAATGTGTTTGTACAACCATTCTGTCAAAGCAGAGGAAGAGTATCTTCTGCCCATTTTGTGGCAGTGTTTTCTTTCAGAAGCATTGAGCCCTGGAATGAATGAAACTTGACTTCTCATAAATTTGTGTCATTCATGGTTGTCTTTCAAGTGGAACACAGTGTGAAGTCTGATTTAAAGATCTTGCTAGTTGCTGGGCTGTAAACAAAAAAAGTTCTGAATTCCCTAGTGTCTGATAAAGAGTGGACTCATACTGTAGTTTCTCCTGTACTGATTCTTCTTGTCTACATGCCAATCCCAGACTTTGATCTTCCATGATGAGCTTCAAAAGGAGAGTAATGAAGTTCAGAGGAAGGAATTGTAATGCGGAGGACTGAGGTGACAAGACACACAACAAGTTTATATGCTCGGTGATAGCATTTATGAACCTTTAACCTGGGTCAGAGCCCCTAGAGTCCACTTCTGATCCAAGCAGAGAAAAAGGGACAAATTTTAATCAGGTGACAATATTAAAGCTATTTAATTTTCTTAATTGTTTTGATTCATAAGGACAGAATCACTGTCCTCATGCCATCAGTGTCTCTATCCTTTCTCCTGTAATCAGGAGTCTTCCACAGGTTCTTGGCCTGCATCATTTTTGAGATTGTTCGCTCAAAGCCACAGGGGCATTAGCTTATATACTCTCAATGTGCATAAAAGTATATTGCTTTCCTAAAATCAGGATATTGGATTTTTTTTTCTTCAGAAAGCTAGAAAACATTTTACTTGAGTTTCTATCGCTCCAGGACATCTCTATTTTTGCTTAGCCATGGCAGTACCATACACTTTCCATGATTTTTGTATTCCTTAGTTAAGACAACAGTGATAAAACCATTTTGTACAGGGGTGATTATAGCTGATTATTTCCTATCATTAAAACAGAGATACAGAGTTTTAATTTTTTAGAAACAATTTCTCATTTTGCTCTGCATACCTTTTCATTCAATTAGAATTCAAGTCATGCTAGTTCTGGGGCGTTTTTTGCAGCCCTACATATTTTCTAAGTGTCTTTCCTGTCATAATGAAGGATTCTTCAAAGTCTTGTGAAGTTCTGTGGTTTCAGCATAGGGGGAACTGAGAAAATGATGCGGGGAAATTAAGAAAAAGAATTTTTTCTAGCCTTTTTTTCCCCTTCCTTGGACACCTCTTAGTGGGAGAAGAGTTTAAACCCACTTTTGCAGATCCTCTTGAGCACTGGTATGGAGGGACTCTGAAAACAAGTATGTTTCCTTGGACAGGAACTTTCTCTTCTGTAAGCTGAGAAGAGAAGGGAGCCAGAGAGGCTGGGAAGAAAGAGGTCTATTTCTAGAAATCAATGTGAACTGTGAAAGGGTTTAGCTCCTAGTTCACAAGACCATCCTGGACCCTGAGACCTGCCAGACTTCGTACATTAAACCAGGCTTTGACTGAACTGTGCATCTGGTGTATTCTACAGACACCTCCCCCACTGTGGATCCTTCACCCTCCAAAACCAGGACCTTTCTGGGGGCAGTCTGCCAGGGCTCCTATTGCTACAGCTACTGTGAATGGTGTGCACACAGCATGTCTCTGCATACGTACCCATCCTTGGCTGATTATCTAGCCTTTATTTACAGCACCTGTATAAATGAGAGGGTTTTTAAATTATCTTCTCTACGCTTAGCTTTGGTGACGTCTGTTCATGAAAAAGGAAGATTTTGAATGACCAAGGGGCAAAAATACACTGGATAATACTGCAGATCTGAGTGGCGAAAGACCTAATCACCTTTTAGGGAGCAGTAAAATTCTCCACAAAATTAGCAAGTGAAAAACATGTTTTTCATTTTCCAATAGCAGGGACTTCAAATGTCCTCCATTTTTCAGTGAAAAAAGGACCTATTTGCTCCTGGCTTTTAAAAAGAGAATATTATTTTGTATGCGTTTTGCCAAGAGCTGATAAATATTTTTGCAGATGGACTTTCAAAGAAAAATGTTTTTCTGTCTCTACCAGCTTTTTACTTCCTTGCTTTAAACAATCATAAGAGAAAGGGTGAGCAGTGAGGAAGGTGGGGGTAGTTGTGCCTATTACTATATGTCTTTTTTTTCCCCACATCCAGTTTTGTTAACAGATATAATACATGCCAAAACATATTTTTCTTCCTCAAGAAAGTAATTATTTTTTTGCTGCTGACTTAAAAAAAATCTTATCTATTATGTGTAATATATAATATGTTACATATTATTTATATATATATTCCCTCCCCCCCGCCTGCTCCAAAAGTCAAACTGATGTCTTGCATTTAAATTGTAAGTAACATTTTGAGACCTGCTGTTACTTTTCAGATTGACAGCGGAACAAGTGCTTGTGAGGGCTTGTGAGTTTGAAGAATAGGTAACAAAAAATATTCAGAATGATTGTAACTAGGTGTCTGTTGTATGTATGAAAACACAATGTTCTTACACGTACTGGTAGGTCTGTGCAAATCGATAATCTGATTCTGAATTCAAAAATGAACCTAAAGTTTTCAGCATGGTAAAAACTGAAGAACCGTGTAGTATTAGCTCATTTATATCGCAGTTATTGTAGATTACAATTGTAACAGACTATCTTATAACAAACACCTTGGTTCTTATTAAACACATGCATAACATCAAGATGAGCTTTTTATTAATATATATGACATAGATATATCAAATGCAACTGTAATTAAACATGCTAATTGTATCAGTGTAAGACCTTATTGGGTCTTAAGTACTGCTCATGACCGCACATTCTAGAAAACCAGTATGTAAATGTACAAGCATATCCTGTTGAGTGTGTACAAAAATCTCAGATGCAGTTAGTGGGCCTGAATGCTTCAATTTTGTTCCATCCTGAGCTGCAGAAATGCTGTCTTACAGCTGTAGTGGCAGCTGTAGGTGCTGTGGATGTTAATGGACTAAAAATCTTCAATAGGCCTTGCAAAAAAATGAAGAATTTGCATTTTGGAGGCCACTCAAAAAGTCTCTTTATGGGGGTTTTCTGCTTTTAAATTCTTACTTGAATTTACTTATTATATCTAATTAAAATACTTCAGCTTCTTGGTGGAGTTATATGAATGAAAAGAAAATGACACAACTCTAGAAAAAGCTATTGTTTTACATTTTCCTGGAAAGCCATATGGCCACATGGAATCTTGTGCAAATAAAACATGGCTATTTTGAATTTTAACAAAGGTGAAAGTGAAATAAAATCTGGGCGTTTAACAAACCTGTTGATAGTGTAGTAGGTGTTGGTGAAATAAAAATATTTGGTCTGGCTTGACAGTTTATCAACAGCACTTTCAATCTGTATTAAATATTGAGTACTGTCTGAAATATCATTCCCTGTTACCTGCAGGGGAAGTAACTGTCCTCTGTCTTCTTTGGGTGATTGTTTGTGCCAGTAATGACGAAATTTAAGTGTCGTTAGTGACATCATGCTGGCCAGTGTGTGCTATACAGAGGGAAAGCCTTCTTTTAATAGGGTGTTGGAAGAAACAAAATTTTCATGGAAGCTGCAGTGAGTTGCTTCCTGTCTAGCTCCATGTTGCAAAATGTGCTTCTTCCAGCTGCCAGGGGAATCTCTTGGGATGCCGCACAACCATGCACAGTGCCACTGAATGGAATTAAGGCAGTTTGTAAAATACAGAAGAGGAATGCCTAGACGGGCCATCTAGCTCGTGACCATCACACCCACTGTACCTTTGCCAAGGATTTGGCTTATACCCTGCTCAGTTTATTCCGTTGTGAGTATTACTGTGACAGACAGGTAGACAAATTCTTTGGATTATGCAGTATGCGGCTGAGCGGGTCATTCGTTATTTTACATAACTCAAGACTACATGCTGCACCTCTGCTATCACTGATGGCTGCCTGAGCAGAGCTCACAGAGCTTATTGCTATTTCTTGAGGTGAAGGTGTGGTGCTCATTTTACTGCGTCCATTTTCCATGGGAAACATTGCAATTTTTTGCTTATTTTAATTCTGGTTGTTTTCCTCTTACTTGGATGCTTTTGGGAGGGCTGGAGGGGTCTGTACAAATTCTGTGGTGCATGACTTTCATTAAATGCAAGACACAAACATTTTGGCAGAGATTTTTCCACCCAAGAAGTCAATAGGGACAGGCAGAGAGGAACACGGTCTTTCCCTGATCACTACTCTCATACACATACTACTGAATAAGTAACTGGTGATGAGCACTACAGTAACATAACTGTTGCCTTTGTGCAATAACTTAATTTCATGGTTTTTTACCTTGGGGGAGAGTTCTGGGAAAGCAACAGAAGTCTCCTCCCTCAAAACCCCAGCACTTTTATATAATTATTTCCTTGGAAAAATTAGCTTCCCATTTTCAGCCTCTCTCCAGAAGAGCTTCCAGACCCCCCTGTGAAACTTTGACTTTGGCAGGCTCGGGAGACCACGGCAGTATCGCTTTACCCTGGCTGCCACAGAGGGTCCTGGGCCTTTCACACACCCTTGCAGTTCACACCCTGCAGGCACCTGGCCCTTCAGGCTTGTGCCTGGGACCATCAGTCCCCCAGCCCTCGCCTGCTCAGTAGCTGTGGAGGAAAGCGGGGGTGCAGCTGTTTCTGGGGCTGTCTGATCGGCCAAGCCTTCGGCTTGGTAGAGCCAAAAGAGACACTGCCTGTGGTACATTGCTTGAATGTACAAATACAGCTGCTGTTTATTGCCTTGTTTTTCAGGGAAAGCCTTCAGTACTTTCAGAGAGTCAGGGAATTTCCACTATTTTTCTCAGCACTCCCCCCACCCCCTTGGCCTTCAGACACACACATTGTGTTGTTTTGACGTAATTTCAAGCAAATATTTTGCCACCGAGAGGCAGTGCAGGGTCACAGAGGTCCTCCAGGCTTGGGCTTCAGGCTTTCAGCCTTCCCCAGTAAACAATAGCTCTATAACTCATTAAAACTCCCTTTTGATTACTTTTTCCTGTTTCGGATTGTTTTGGAGCAGCAGGGGTGGATTCCACACTCAACAAACTTCTTTTTCCTGCTGCTAAATTTAAATGTCTCTGAACTGAAAGGATTTGCTAATCTCTTTGGCAATAACTCCATCAAATACAAATTATAACTTAAAACAAAATTTAGACTATTTCTGAATGCTACGTGGGAATTGTTACTTGGTTTTGCAGAATAATTTTAATGTCTAGGATTTTTATTTAACTGTCCCTTTTTTTGGGCTTGGGTTTTTTTTTTTGGTTGTTTTTTTTTTGGTTTTTTTTTTTTTTTTTTTGTTTTTTTTTTTTTTTCAGAAAAAAAATTACCTTCTTGATTTTATTAACTGAAACCACTGTTTTCTCTAATGCATTAATAGTCCACAGAATTTTGGGGGAAGATATCAGTATCTTTAGTGATCTCTGTAGGCTATGAAACCAGCAGGCAGCTCATAGTTGATTTCTGAGCTGTTATGTTGCCCTCAATAAAAAGACATCAGTAAATTACACCTGGGGGGTTAGAACCATAAAAAGTAGTCTGATAATACCATGCCAAAAAAGTGAATATTACTCTACCTATGTAGAATCATATGGAGCTGCAGAAGTTAAAAGACACAGTATTGTTTGCCCAGTTGTATCATTTGACAAGGTCATAAGGAAACTACAATCAATGCAACATGTTTCAGGAACAGTGAAAATTTATCAAAGACAGACTAATTTGATTACCAAATCAGACTGAAGTCTCCAACATGTGACTGATTTTAAGGATGTAATTACTTCTTTGTAACATTCAGCACAGGCTTGAACTGTGCTGAATCAAAGCATTAAACAGGCTGCTTGGAAAGGCAGCAGTTTTTTTTTTTGGTTTTTTTTTTTTTTTGGTGGGTTTTTTTTTTTTTCAGACAGAAAAGTTACCCAGACCTTAGTATGTTTTCTGTTGGTTACTGTACCCTCTTAATTTTCAGATTCAGTAATAGTCATGTTTTCCCATTATGGCCCGCATGAAACCAAGCTGGTCATCTTGCTTATCTCCTATTTTCTTCAAATTTATTCATTATCTTCTGCCTCACATCATTGATTCAGCACTCCTATTTCTGTCTCTATTCTCTGAATACTTTTTCACTGCACGGTTTTCTCCTACTTGCAAGTCACCTGATTTACATGGTCTACCTATAAAACTCCCTCGCTCAGCTGACTTTTTTGATGATTTGCATATTCCATCTTTTATTTATAGCAGAGGTAAACTCCTGAACTGTTTTCAGCAACCTCTAGTTTCCTTGTAGGCCAGATATAGATTAATAATAAACTAATAATTTTCTTTGATGGACAGCAAGGAGAATTTAGAAAATTGAATTGCAAAAAATCCAGTTCTAGGGAAAAATATGTGCAAAATGTGGAAGACTGGTTTCACCCAGTGTTAGCTAAACTAACACTGACTATTTTGGGCAAGAACAGAAGTCCAGCTCAGAAAAGGCCATCTCGAAATCCATCCAAAGTGCTTTTTTAAAACTTGAGTAGAAAGCTTAATTTTTTATTCTACGCAACTTTATGTCTGTCATTATTTCTTCCAAAGCCTTTAGTTCCACCCTCAGGACAGATTTTAAAAGGAAAATTCTCTTTCAAAATAAAGAGTTGAAAACATTTGTCTGGGGAAACACTGAGAGGAAATATTTTGGGGTTTTTTAGGTTTCTTGGTTTATTTGAAAGGCATTTGACGGTTTGGGGTTTTTTTCCTTGTCTTTCAGAGAGGTCTTGCTCTTAGATATATCTGTAGACTAATTTGTCAGACCTGAGTAAATATAGTAGTTTGCATTAAGTTTCACTTTTTGCCTTATTTATTATCTTCAAATAATTAAATAAAGATCATCATTCAGGTACAGTTGTTGGCAAAGGCACACAGAATTAACAAGTCCCTGTTGTTTGAATACCTCTCTTACCTCCGTGGTTGAAGTGGATTTGCTGTCTTTTGTAGCTTAGAGATTATCTTGGACAGCCGCTCTGTCCTAAGCATGGAGTCGTTCAACAGCCCCCAGCCCCACCCTCTATCGCGACTGGTCTCTGACGCTACATTGCCCACTCTCTGCCACCTCCCCATTGCTGGATTCGCGACCCAAAGGTCACAGCTTGCATTCTGCTGAAAAGTTAGAGGGGAAAGTGTTTCACTGACATTTCTACACTTGTCTATAGGGGCAAATATCCACAAAGGGTGTTAGTGAGTCCTTTAGTCTTAAAGAAGTCATTTCTGCTGCCGCTGTCGTTATCTTGTGCTGCAAAACAGACTTTCTTTTGCATATCTAAGCAGTTCAATATCTGTGTCCAACCTGTCACTGAATGGCAATCCACCTGCCACTCCTGATTCCCTGATTCATTTCCTGCGCAGCTTTGACCCCATAACGACAGGAAGGTTTGACTGCTTTCATAAAGATTTCTGAGGGAAAACACTTGAGAAGCAGGTGATGTAAATAATCTGCAATCTATGCTCCAAAGCCATAAAGTTGACTTTGATGTTGAGAAGACAAATCTTCCTGGACATTTGCTTAGACCAGACTGGAAAATCAGATCAGCTATTGTTTATGGCACAGATCAGACTTTGTGGAAGCAAGATTTGTCCTTGGGTTTGCCATGGCAACTTGCTGTTGAACCCCTGTGGTATATACAACCTGCATAAATTAAAGTGCACCTTTCACTGAGCATTCAGGAACAGACTCTGTTAACACCTTGTGTTCAAAATAAAGATTGCTCCACTCAAGTCTGTATTACGCAATTGAGAGTGGATCACAAGTCTTCCTGGGAAAATACAGATCATGGTTATTTCCATGAAAATAAAATCTGGTCTTCATTCTTCCTAGACAGTTCTTGACAAGGAGTTGAAATGACTCGTCTCAAAATAGAGTAGCAGCTCCCCACAGACACAGGGTGGTATTTACACAGAAAAAAAAAAAAATGTCAGGAGTTCACGGTGCTTTGGAGCCAGCAGACTAATTGTGATCATACTTGCAAAGATGTTCACTGGCGATGCACAGAGAAATGCAGCTGTCATCTGCATCCTAGGTAAGAAAAGGATGAGAGCAAAAGTCAGTGGGGACGTGACATGGTGAATGAAGAGCACAAAACAGCTGAAGGTTTTTCTGTAAGGTTGTCTCATTTCTTGGATCTGAATCTATCTGAATTTCATCTTATTCCTAACTGCTTTATGAGGTATCTCAAGATGTGTAAACAGTAAAGCAATAATAGCAGATCACAATGCACTCATCACAGACCATGAAGAATAATAGCCTATGAGTCAAGCAATATGCCCTCTAAATGATATGAGGCTTCTTGCAGACAGGAACATTTGTCACCCCACGAACTGACAGGATCTGATGGGAGAGACTGTTATTAATATTATCTCCCTTTGAAACATTTGCAATGGTAATAGTAATTTTAATAATACTGGAACAAAATTAACTGGGTTGGCTAGCTTCGTAGCAAACGGGAACACTGAGGAAGGCAATACATAAATAGAGAGATTAATTCATGAAGGAGGTGGACCAGATTTCTCTGTTGACAGCTCACACATGATAAGAAGAGGGGGAGGGAACTTCTGGTTTTAAAGGTTGAATTTGCTTCATCAATTGTCAAAATCTTGTTTAAAGTCTAATTCAGTTATGATGTTTTTGTTGCTGTCCAGAGACTGAATGTATGTATTAGAGCGGCCTTATATACAATTTTTGCCACAAGCAATTTACTATGATTATATTATTCTAATCTGGCTGGTTCCCATGGAGCCTCTGAAACCAAATCGTATCAGAGGAAGATGAATATTAACAATCCTATCTCTGTCAGGAAAGCTAACAAAAGAATGGAGATCTCGCATTTAGGTTCAACACAAAGAACTTTGAAATGGCTATGGAATTATTGACATCAGTTCTCAGGATTCCTAGTTCAGCTACTTACTGTTCAGCTTTTCTGAAAGCCTTACCTGTGCCAAAGGCTGGCAAGATTACAGTGAAAATAATGAATTTGTAAGCTAAATAATGAGGAATGTGTTAGATGGAGAACTGTCATAAGAGTTTAGTAGGAAAACAAAGTGCCAAGAGGACTGCATTTGATTCCTTGCTTTGTTACATTCTGCTTTACAAATATGCCAGCTGCCTTAGAGTATTATATACCAATTAATAATGAAAAAACAGATAAATTTGGAGCAGTGCTTTAGGCAGACGGCAAATTGCCCAACCATTTTTTAAATATTAAACCAAATGACTCTATGAGTTAAGACTTATCTCTGTGCATCCAGTATGAGACATTCAAGCTGTGTTGATAGCTGTGACTGGCAGTGAGTCCACCGATATATTACAGTCCCAATTGGAAAACTATAATCAGGTATTTGGCTTTAAAACTTCTCAGGCCAAAGGAGGAAAAATAAATTGTAGAAATTGAGACATTTTCAAACCTTTCTTTCTGGATTTAAAGAAAATTCTCTTTAAATTCTTTTTAATAGTGGTATGAACTAAAGAGAAAATCTAGGCTTCTCCCAATGTATTTACAAGATGCACAGAAAAGAGTTACCCATATATGAATTATCTTAGCCCTGGAAAGGGAGTGGTGAAACCCTTACTTAGTTGCTTATGTAGGCAAGATACTGACAAGACATTCTGAAAAAATCCTTTCCATTCCAGAGCCTAATCATTTAAAACAGGGATAATAGTACTGTTCCAGCCCCTCTATATTGCTGCCTGAGATGGATATCAATCTCCATCCAAGATTTTAATAGACTGGGATGAGACTTGGTTGTTACTATGGCCTGATATCTCAGTTCCCTATTTACAAGAACAGCTACTTAGGGCAGTTTGGTCAAAAGGAATTTCTGTTGGAAAAGGCCAGTTTGCTTGAAATACTTTGAGAAGGGAAAGGGCAAAATGATGTAAATTATTAATTTGTGCCTTTTCCACAAAACGAAGCTCTTTTAAAATGAAGGATGTGACAGGGATGGCTTTGCAATGCCTGCTATCAGTCTCTCTCCTGAGCATGAGAAATATCACATCAGTTAAAACAAGCAACAGTGACTATTCATTATTTCCTGCTGTCTACTTGGCATGGAACTGATAGTAGAACTAGAACATTCCACTTTGCTTTGCTTAGGTTTTTCCCAGTCCCACATGGATCCTCATCTAACTCTGCCAGTCAGTCAAAAATTGTCGGAATAGGTACCCAATAACTGGTTGCCCAATGCGATGACTAAATTCCAAAAGCAGGGTTAGTGACTACAGAGTGATCACATGGATAAACTATGCAATGGACTATGCCTGTTTTGCATAAACAACTGTCTGTTCACTCAATACCTCCAGGTTCAGCACAGCATGTGAGTGTGACAAAAAGTATGCACGATGTTATTTTCAGCTTGTAGTTGCTGGTGTTCTCCTTCTCTACCAACATTATCAATAAGCTTGAATTAAAATGTGGGTTCAACCATTTAATGTGGTAAAATGAGGTGACATAGCAGACATGAGATATGGACATATTTTCACTTGGAAATAGCACTTTCAGCCTCTCCACTGCCATGGAAGCTACATCATAAAACTGCAACAAAAGCATTTCCAACGCCATAGTAGATGTCTCTCTCACTACTTCTGCCTTGCCACCTGTTTTAGAAGGATCAAAGCAAAGAGCCTTCACATGTGCTCCTTGACACAAGTAGGTCAGTCAAAAAGGAAAACCTCTGCCAATAACAGGAAGGCACTAAATAAAAATAACCACGTGAGATGCTTGTGTCTCTCTCAGAGGGATAGTCTCTGTTTGGAGAGAAAGAAGCCTTCAGGAGCAAACACCTAACATTCCTACTCCTTCACAGAAATATTGTGAGTTCTGGAACTCCAATCCAGCAACACCTCAGTACCACTGGTGATCACTTCCTGTCAAAAGAGTCACAGCTAATTTTATTGCACTTAAGAGCTACTGAAGGAGCAGACAATACTGGGAATATACTGCCTATAAAGCCTCCCCCTCCTTCATTGTGTTCTGGTTCGTGTGACCTTATAGCGGCCCCTTGTATCTTTTTGCTCTTGGGAGGGGAATGTCTCTGTGAGGAGAGAGGGTCTGAGCAGCACAGTGCACGGGATTGCATTTGTCTCTGTGTTTCCACCCAGGGGGGCTTAAAAGTAACTTACTCTAGGAAGGTGAGACATATATAATATCCCTGTGGCTATGTGAGGAGGGTTTCTGTACACTAGATCAGTGTTTAAACACATCACCATCTCCTGTCTGTGAGGGACACTGGAAAATTGCTTTAATTTTCGTATTTTGTCTCAAACGTAGAGAAACAATTTTAAAGAAGAAACAGGAAAGCAGACAACCCAGTGTAAAAAGAAATACATGCTCCTAATGTGTTTTTTCTCATGACTGCTAAATATAGTTGTCTTCTAGGGAGTTTCTGTCCTTTAAATGGCAAAGGAGGTTTGGTATGCTTTTTCACTCATTTGCAGCCTCTGTTGTAGTTTGGCAGTATTTAAAGGTCTTTGTAAAAGGATTTTGAGCCGAAGTTAAATTTTGTACTCCAAACCAGCGCCCACAAAAATATGTTCTCTTCACTTTATGCTCCATCAGGTTCACTTACAATCTTCTGGGAAGAATCAAGAAAATCAATAAATTCTTTTGGGGCAGACAACTATTTAAGCAATGTTGAGAATTGGCAGCTGCCAGAGGCACACTGCAGAAAGTGCCCAGGTGGCATATGCCATAATATAGTTGATGCCAGGAGAATTTGCACACCTCCTCTCACCTGGTAGGAAATAGCTAATATGCAGGAGGGTGACTGCGAGAAGTGGCATGCTTCACATCGGAGAGGCTGCTTGGAACCCCTGCTTGTCCCAGCAGGTCCATACTGAATCTGCAAAATTATGCCTCAATGAGCAGAGGATCAACAAGTGTTCTTGACTTGTATTGATGTCTTAAAAGTAGGCGTGATATTTTCCTGACAAGGAGAATGTGGAAAGCCTGCAGGCAGTATGATGTTAGGAAGAGCATGTGCTGTGAAATTGAGATCTGTCTCAGAAACCGGTTGTCTAGTTTTAGATCTAGATACTCTAGACCAAGCATACACTGGGAGCAGGTAGTAAAAAGAGAGGAGCGGGAATTAGGCACAGATCTATAGCAATTTTATTTTTGTGGTCTAATATTAAGAGGCTCAGATTCTGTGCTCCTACTGGAGCCATCCATCTCCCTTCTTTAAAACCCTCTTCTTACTCCCCAGCTTTCAGTTCCTGTGAGGTGTGGTGATGAGGAGAAGTTTTGCCTTGCCCTGCAAGAAAGAATAAAACTACTTCAGTACCCTTCAGCCTCTGCCATCTCCAAAATGTACTTCTTTGTCATTGGACTTCAGCTACAGCTGTCAACTAAAGAAAACGAAAAGAATGAGATATGAGAAATACCTCCACCAGGCTGGCTCAAACTAAGACAGAATGATCTTTTAAGTGTTCAGGCATAGCCCACTGTATCTCTGCCCATTGCAGCACCAGCCAGGAATTCCTGATAACTTTTTAATGAACGCATTAAGAAATTTTTTCTGCATAAATAAGAGAGTAGGTCTGTGACCTACTGTCAAGAGTTTGTCTTTACTTTGCAGTAATTTATTATCCTGTTATCGTTGTTTGCAAACATCTGTGCTCAGCATTGCCTTGTAGCACTAAGTGTTCATAAAGCCTAACCATCAACCATAAACTCAGTAAACTGCTGTATGCACTAATGTGGAGTTAAATCCATTATTTGGGTGATTGATTTTAAGCACATATGTGACAAAGGAGCCTATAAAATTACAGGCTGTTTATTTTCCTTTTTCCTCTGCTGCTGTAACACTTGGAGTGATTAGTCGGCATTTTAAAATGTGTTTGGGTGCTGTGGAGGCTTTTTGTTGTGGTTTTGTTTTTTGGGTTTTTTTGACTCTCAAACAAACATAGGTAACCCATCAAAACTGAAAGCTGCAAAGTGACGTATTTATTTACAGCTGGAAGCTTGGACTAAACGTCTTCCTTTTCCTGTTTCGTTCAGGGCTCTCAAATCTCCTTTTTTTTCTCAGCGCCTGGCGCTCTCATTGCTACATATTCCTCCTAGCTGGAGATCAGGAGCAGCGGTGAGGGAGGCCGGGAACAGACAACCGAGCACTCTTTTGTGCACCCATGTGGCTGTTGTATTCTGAACGGTGTCCGGGCGGGGAGTCGGAGCTCTGTGCTGCCATGAGGTGTTTTCTGCCAAATACCAAACTCCTCAAGTTTTTATATATATATATTGATAATCTAAATGTATTTATAAATTAATTTTGAAATAAACCCTTAAATTCTACCAGCCAGCTAGTAGAACCAGGCTTCCATCTCTCACATTAGAGAGCTTGGGAATCTTGGTAAAGAGTACAAATAGATGATATAAACTGCTCTAAATTTAAAAAGAAAAAAAGTCTCCTGCTTATCATCGCATGCATCGTTTTGGAATGGGTTTAATACTCCCTACTGAAAGAAAGAAAGCAGCTGTAAGTGTAAAAAAAAATCAATCCAAGGAAATTCACTGTAGATATGGATCACTGGCTAGCATAATGATAGACCAGGAGATAGAAAAGTGGGAGATTTGGTACGTGAAGTAATTCAAGCCTTCAGGAGTAAGCAGGGAATTAAACAAAGGCTGCTTATGTTTTGCCACCCACAGCACTCAAGAGAAATGAAAAAAGAATGAAGCAGACTACTAAAATTAAGTTCAAGAAAATTATAGCAAAATACCCTGAGTAATGGTTTGAAAAATAACTGCTGATCTTAGCAGCTTTATGAATAGTGATATGATGTAGCAATAACTGCAACCTCCTTTGGCATTTAAAAGTAATATGAATAGTAGCAATAACTCATGCATTAGTTTACATCTGCGGCATGTTTTGTTTGGACTGCCCATGCCTCACATGGGCATGACACCCTAAGCATCCTGAAGGTGATCAGTGGCAATGGGAAGGACATTATAAGAGAAGAAAAAAGAAGTTTACAGCTCCAGTGGAAGGAACTGTAAAAGAAGCAAGAAACAAAGATGGGGTAAATGAGACTAAACGTATATGTGCTGGTACTGAGGCCACGTGACGGGTTTGAAGCCAGGGAAAAAGAAGCATGCCTTAGAACATATCCTAGAAATGGAAGTATGAGTATCATGTGAGTGGGATGAGGGCAGTGGAGCATTTGAATGACAGCTCCACATTTTTCAGTTTTTCACCTCCAGGGGTGAAACTTGTGCACTTAGTTGTGAATTGGCTGAGAAGGACAATCCCTGCACCATCAGTTTGAGAAGTTGGATATTTAGGCTGACTTTCCCTCCAGCTCACAGCAAGCCCCCCAAAAATTCCCTCTCTGAAAATCGAAGGAGGGAGCTGTAGTTTGACCTGGTCACTTGCTTTGGCCCTGACACCAGGTGTTAGAGCAGAGCTGTGCATTGCTGGATTTTTTTCACATATATTCTCTGCCACATATTAATGTTTTTAGCAACTGTGGCAGATTACTGTATAATTGTTCTGTTGTAAAATTATAGACCTCTAGTTGTAATAGTACCAGCTGAATTAATAATTAGCATAGCTAGAAGGACTGCGCCTTTGAATGAACAGTGATTGTTACATGCCTTCCTCTGATTCAAGTCCTGAGCCGGCAAAAGTGGATTTGCAGTGTGTAAGTAAGTGCTGGAAGGCTGAATGTGGTTCAGTAGGAGACTGTGGTTACTGTCTTGGTCCTTGCACTCCAGCATCTGCCTCTGGAGGATGAGTGGTCACGATTGACGCAACGGCACAGTCGCTTGATCTCATCCAGACTCTGAGGAAGGGGTTAAGGAAAGAGGACTGGGGGAAGACTTTCAGAACACCATCCTTTTTAATCTTTCATCTGCATGTGTATGAGTGAGGTGCATTATCCAGGTAATCGTTCACACATGGCTCATTCATTCATACCTCTTAAGTTGCAGTAACTTAAGTTGGGAGGTAATACCAGAAAGTCAGCGTTAAAGGAGGTGCTGAGGGACAAACCTTCTTGCCAGGCAGCAGCAGCTTAGCAGATGCGCCAGCGCGTGGAGTTGCAGGGGGGAATCTTTCTCCTTTTCACTTTTGATTTCCTCTTGCCAGTCTCTCCAAAGTGCCCCTAGAAAAAAATGGGAATTATAGGACAAAAGGAGTTTAAGCAGAGGGAAGCAACTCCTCCTTCATTACTGTGTTTGAAATCGGGGGAATGAAGCAAGTAAGACCCTGCATGCCCTTAAAGCCCCACATGCCACCTCGGAGCTGATACTCAGACCCTGGGAAAATGACTTCTTTTTCC